>NC_053453.1:41945697-42300302 GCF_015227805.2 Hirundo rustica | reverse complement strand
CTCTGCCAGTCTGTTATCCCCAAGTTCACATCTGTGGTTTGCAGCAGCCTCTTTTTATACACTGGATCGCGGAGAGAGGCCCGAGATGACGAAAATCCTCTATCCGAGGCAGCTTCATTAAGTATGCAAGTTTCAGTTCTAAGAGTCTGAATGGATCAGCGGAGGAGGACAATGTTGTCGATGGTTGGTTCTAGGTGTGGTGTAGACATGTTAATTTTGGCCGGAGACTATCTAGATACGGATCTGAAACTATCATCGGGTTCTTTGGCCTATCATCTCTGTTTTCTGTTGCTTTTTGTTTCCTTTCAGCGATTCTTGGCAGTGACAGTCTTCTGTCCTCCTTTCTGGTAATTCCAATCAAGCTCTTTCTGTGTCCTTCCCAAACCTTTTCAGGCTAGGGACATTTTTGTATTCTATTAAATCCTCTTCTTCCCAAGTTAACCCATAAAATGCTAAAACAAAACTTAACTTCTAACATGCTAGTTTATAAAGGACTTATAATTATACATTCAGTATTACAATTTATATTCTATTAACATAAAGTAACTTCGGAGCAGATGTTACATTCCTTTTTAATGATTTGTAGCCAAAGCATGTTTGTGTCTCTCTCCTGGTAGCTAATGCATGTTTGTGTCTCCCTCCTAGTAATTCTTAATCATGTTATGTCTCGTGCTTCCCCCTCGTCTTTTCAAGCGAGAGAAATTCCTGCACTTTTACTGAGCTGCTTTCTTCTGAGTTAACTCATAGTTTATTGGATTAAAACAAAACTTACATTTATTGGGATGATATTACATTTTTATCTATCAACACGAATTAACTTTAGGACATATATCACAATCCCCCCTCTTCTAAATTCACTAATTTAATTCGTGTTCTGGTTATAGTCTTTTTTCTCTATTAAGATAAAAAAGCTTCTTAACTATTTTATTATTCAGGTTATAGCTCTCCAGTTGTCTCGTTCCAATAGGTTTTTTCTAAGCTTCCTTCTTGCATTTGAGCTTTAAATTTTTCTAACACCTGAGCAGCTTTACTCTTTTTCTCATTCAATTTCATGATTTTTGGGACTGCCTTTGTTTTATTTGCTCCCCCTGAGGCCAATTCAGGGTCCATAGGGAGTGCTGCTATTTGCATTCTTTGGACTACTGTATGGATTAATCTAATTAGACAGGGTATCAGATAGGGCAAGAAGACTAATCCAGCTACAGAACACAGGATAAAAAATCCCACCTTTTTCTACTAATTTCCTGCCCTAAATATTTGATCCTACTAAGAAGCTTGGAGTATAGAGTTCCATTTTTTTACTGGGACATGTGCAACTTTTTAAATTTCTGCCGCTAAATCTCTAATTGTCTCTCTATAGTCATTGATTTTTATGCAACACTCTGAGTCATTAAATTTTCTACACACACCCCATTTTTCTGCTAATAAATAGTCCAGGGCAATTCTATTTTGGTATACAAATGCTCTCATCTGTGAGTGCTGTCGGGCTAACAGCTTTAGAGCATCCGAAGTGTGATTTGAAACTATTTCTACTACAGCCTGTAACCTGATCAATCGGTTTAATAAGTATACTGGGGTCCAGTAGCTCTAGCTCCCATCTTGTGCCCATGTGGCAGGGCCATAATACTCTATAATGCGCTCTGCAGGCTATAATACTCTCCCCATTTCTGATTCCCCCCTACTTGTGGAAATTCTCTTTTTATCTCTTGTCTCCTCCTGCTGAGAGTCTCATATAAAGGAGCTCCCAGCAAATTACTGCCCGTTCGGGGGAGTGTAAAGAATGAGGGTCTAATCATTCTTAGGGTGCAGGACCCTTTCTACTTTCGGGGTAACTCACTATAAGCTTTTTTCCCACAAATCCAGTAGATTCCACTTGGGGCTTTCCATCTGATATATATGTTTTCTGGGTTTTCTTAAAATCTTACTAAGTCAGTCAGGGAGTAGTATGGGTTAGCATTTGTTACTTGGTGCTAGCAGAGTCCAACTTTTTCTATCTATTTACATCCTTCTTCCCTTTTCTTTCCCTAATACCCGTTGGGGGGTTCAGGTTGCCACATTTTGGACTTATTGTTTGAATTTACAGTTAGGGTGGATAGGCATGGGGTGTAACCTACTGTCTCACTGTATGTATTTCCTTCCCTGCTAATGCAAATTGTCCTTATTACTCATTCATCCAGTGTCTATCCCTCTGGTCGAGTCATTGTTTTTAAGATTTTGTTATCCCACCTGAGCAGTTGTTCAGGGGCCAAACTCTCACTTTTCCAGGGCTACTTTTCTGCTGATCTCAATCCTCCACAGATCTAGCAGTTAGTTAGCTTCAATTCGGTAGCAATCTCTTGCACTAGATCTAGGAAGAGATTTTTGCTGGAGGCAGACAGGCTCCAATCACTAGATTCTCTTTCTAATTGCTCATATTGCTCGCCAAGTGTTCTCATCTTTTCTTGCTCTATTCTTTTCTTTTTTTGCTTTTAATTCCTGCCTTTTTAGCTCTAAGGTTACCTTTTGTATCTTGTTTTTTGGGTCTAACCCTTCTTCATCTTTAGAAAAACAAAACACCTTTTTTAGTTTCAGACATACCCTTTCATTATTTTCACTCAGCAAATCTAGCAATATGGGTCCTCCGCTTAAGGAATTGGTTTGCAATTTCTTATTTTGTCTCACTTAATATGTTTTCCCGTTAAGGGTACACATGTCTAGTTTTTTCTTATCATAACACAATTGGTTCACTTGTAAGTATCCTACAAAGGTACTTTCTTTCTTCCCCCCAATCCATACAGTTTTATTACATTCTATGCAGGTGGGAATTAAAGGTAAGCCTTTTAGTTCTTTTCTTAGACATTGCTATCAGGTTATTGGTTTTGTTCATCTGAAACCTACTATTCAATTTGTAGTCCCCTCCCCTTTGCAATGTAGACCAGTCTACTCGTACCCTGGATTTCGAGACCTGATCCCAGGTAAGTTCTGAGTGAACTTCTGGGGGGTCAGTTCCTTTCCCCGTCTCCTCCTCGAGGTTGGGGAGGCTATTTGTGGGGTACACGGCTAGGCTCAGGGTCACCAGGGTTACCCACAGGCGTATCCCTCTGCTCAACCCTTCACCCGTTGGGGTGCTACTAACGGCGGGGTAAACCATCTTCCTGGCAGCAGGGATATTCTTCAGGGCTCCTACAGGTGCTCTTTTGAGCGTATCGCCTTTTGTATTGTTCCCACCTGGCTAATTTCACTTTGTCAGCTAAACAGGGTACTTTCACTGTTTTCTTACGAGTGGCTCCGCTCTTTTATTTAGTCCTCCCCTTATCTCGTTCGTGAAATAATGAAACCACTCAGGATAATCTAATTTAAAAAGACCCGATTCTGTGGCAATGTATAGAAATAGATTCGTAAGCTTGCTCTCCTCCTCAAAGCAATGTTCACATAAACTCTACGGCCTGGCCCCTCTGTAACAATGAGTCACTCAAATCTGTTTACAATACCCGCACTTAAAATGAGCAAAGGGATAGCAGGGACATCCTGCTTGGTTACAATTTATCTGATAAGCGCTGGTCATTAGGTTTCCCGATGGATCTTCAGCTTTAAGTCTCTCGGAGCTGAGGTGACTTTCCACTGCGGAGAGCTGCTTTGCTGTTCAACTCTTTTCACCTGAGATGAGTGTGTCTAACCCTTTTCTGCTGTTCTCACTGCTGTGTCAGTGGTGAGGAGGATGAGAAAAGGTCCCTCCCTGTGCGGTGACAATGGGGCTTCTTTCTACGTCTTGATCAGCACCTGGTCTCCCGGCTGGATTTTGTGAATAGCAAATCTCAGAGGTGTGCCTTGTGCTATTAGTCCGCGTTTTCGGAGCTCCTGTAAATTTTTGTTAATTAAGACAAGATAAGACTGGATCTGGCAATCTTCTATTTGGGGGTGTCTAACCGGCATTCTATGCTCATATGGCATTCCATATAGCATTTTAAAGGTGGACAAACTAGAACCTGAATGGGGTTTGGTCCTAACATTTAGGAGAGCTAAAGGAAGACACCTTACCTATGACATTTTAGTCTCTAGTATAAGTTTGGACAATTGGGCCTTTAGAGTCTGATTTATTCTTTCCACCTGGCCTGAACTCTGAGGGTGCCAAGGAGTGTGATATTCCCATCTGATCCCCAAGGCCTCTGCTAAGTGTTTTATGATCTTTGATGTGAAGTGGGTTCCTTGGTCTGAGTCTATAGAGTCAGGGATTCTATATTTAGGTACTATTTCTTCTAGTAACTTTCGGGCCACGGTTTGTGCTGTTGCCCTGGGGCTAGGGAATGCTTCCACCCAGTGTGTTAATTGATCTACTATTACCAGTAAATACTTATACCTTCTTATTTTGGGTAGCTCAGTGAAATCTACTTGAATCCTCTCAAAGGGGCGGTATGCTAAAGGTCGTCCCTGTGGTATATTTTGTCTGATTCTTGACTTATTAATTTTCTGACACACTAGGCAATTTTGAACTTCCTGCTTTGCTAATTCGAAGATACCTTTGCATTTAAAAAACTTCAGGAACTGGTCTGCTAATGCTTGAGTTCCTCAGTGGGTTTGAGAATGCAATCTCTTCAGTATTTTTTGGGCATATGCTTTTGGAATTAATTCTCGACCGTCAGTGAGTTTCTATTTCCCATTCTCTAATGTACCTCCTATCTTTTTAAATTCCTCGATTTCTTTTTTTGTGGGATGCGGAGGAAATTCCTGGGGACCTTTTGGTATGTTCTCAGGGATTTCAAGGGTGAGAAGAGCTGCTTTTCTGGCTTCTTGATCGGCCAAATTATTTCCCCTTATTTTGAATTGTAATCTTGCTTGATGACCCTTTACATATACTACGGCAATAGCTTTTAGTTCTCTTACTGCTTCGAGGATTTGTCTTATTAAGTCTTCATGCACTAAGTTTTTTTCTCGAGTGTTTATTAGTCCCCTTTTTTCTTAAATTTTTCTAAAAGTATGTACTACCTTAATAGCATACATAGAGTCAGTAAAGATGGTCCCTGTTTTCCCTTTCAGCTCTCTTAGGGCTTGCAGTACTGCATACAATTCACATGCCTGAGCTGACTAAGAAGTGCTTAGGGGACCTGATTTGACTACCTCCCCGGTTTTCCCATTTATGATGGCATACCCTGATTTTCTTTTTCCTTCTATGACTCAGGCCGACCCATCTACAAACCATTTCTCCCCCTCATCTAATTCTTCATCTTCTAAGTCCTCCCTTACTTTTGTCTGCAATTCTATCAAGTCTGAACAAATATGCATAGGCTTCCCCAGTGCTTCCCCATACAGAAATCCTGCTGGATTGCTTGCTTGGGTTGTTCTTAATTCTAATTCTGGAGCATGGATGAGAATGGCCTCATACTTTAAAAGCCTCGCATCCGTGAGCTATTTTTCAGCTTTTTGTTGTAAGATAGTCCTCACATTGTGTGGGGTATAGACTACTATAGGAGCTCTAAATGTGATCTTTTTGGCTTCTTCTACTAATAAGGCCACAGCCACTATGGCCTGCAAACATGTGGGCCATCCCCTGCTTACAGGGTCTAATAATTTTGAAAGGTAGCTTACAGGCTTTTTATCTCCAGCCCATTCCTGTGTTAAAACCCTGTAGGCTGTGTGATTACTTACATCTACAAACAACTGGAACTTTTTGTTTATGTCGGGGAGGCTTAAGACAGGTGCGGTTACTAAGGCCTCTTTTAGTCTTTGCAGTTCTTTGTCATCCTGTTCAGTCCATTTTATCTTGTCTTTTGTCAATTTCTCGTATAGGAATTTTGCCTTATTACTATACCCTTCTATTTACTGCCTACAATAGCTTAACAGCTCCAACAATTGGCGTACTTGCCTTTTATTCTTGGGGGAAGGCAGTTCTAAAATTCCGGCTATCCTTTCTGGATCTAACTTTTTCTTTCCTCTTATGAGCTAGTGTCTTAGATATTTTACTCCTGGCTCGGTGAATTCTAATTTCTGTTTAGACACCTTCAACCCCTTTTCCCCTAAAAAGTTTAATAATTTAATGATACACTCTCTTACATCCCCTTCTGTTTTACCAGCTACTAATAAGTCATCTACATACTGCAAGATCTTTGTCCCTTTCTTGGGAGAAAATTGACTTAGCAATTGCTCTAGGGCTTGTCCAAATAAATTGGGCGAGTCCACAAACCCTTGAGGAAGTGAGGCCCATCTTAGCTGTTGTTTGCGATTAGTGTCAGGGTCTTCCCATTGGAATGCAAAGAAGTCCCGACTGCTTTCGGCTAAAGGGCAGGTCCAGAATGCATCCTTTAGATCTATGACACTATACTATGTGTCCTCGGGGGAGACTCTATTTAGAAGAGTATATGGATTGGCAACTACAGGAAACCGTGTCTTTGTCCTTTCATTTATTGCTCTTAAATCTTGCACTAACTTATAGCTTCCACCTGTCTTTTTAATGGCTAAAATTGGGGTGTTATGCTTTGACATGCAAGGTTCCAAAATGCCCTTTTTTATTAGATCCTCTATGATGGGTTTCAGTCCCTGTCTTTCTTTTAAAGGGATAGGATATTGTTTGATCTTTATGGGGTCCTTGGGTCTCTGTATTTCAACTGAAATAGGGGTCATGTCTAGCTTCCTGGCCTCCCTCCCTGTGTGCCATACTTTAGGGTTAATTTTATCTTCATCCTTACAGGTTAGTTTATATATGCTAACTACTATCCGTGAATCCCTTACAATTAAGTTAATACTCAGTGCTACTATCAGATCCCTTCTTAACAAGTTATAATCAGCTTCTTCTACTAATAACATGTCTCCGCAACAAAATTTAGTATCTGATTCAATTTTTACATTCTTTACTATGGGAACTTTAAAAGGTTCTCTTTTGGCCCTTATAACCACTATAAAGTCTTTGCTGACCTGGCATCCTGGGGGTAACTGTTTAAATGTGCTTTTCTCGGCCCCAGAGTCTACTAAAAAGTCCATCTTTGTTCCCTTGGGTCCAATTTTTAATGTTATCAAGGGCTCTTCGGATGTTATGGACCCTAAAATGTAGAGCCCCTGACATCCTTAATTTTCTTGAAACATCTTTTCATCCCTCACCCTTTTCGGGCAATCCCTTTTTATGTGTCCCTTTTTCTTACAGTAAAAGCATTCCAACCTTTCTGCTCGATTCACCGGGGTCCCTTTCTGTGGACGCACTGGTCCCCTCAATGGTCCTTTCTTTAGAGGTTTTTCTGAAGCCCGGGGTCGTTCTTGTTTTTGGGCTTCCCTTACAGCTGCTACCAGCACTCGAGCTTGTATTTTCTGCTTTTCCTCATCTCTCCTCATATATATCTTCTGAGCTTCCCTCAATAGCTCTTGTAATCCCTTCTCTTGCCACCCTTCAATTTTTTCTAACTTTTTCCGTATATCCTCCCATGATTTTGCTACAAACTGGGTTTTTAGCAAGACTTCTCCCACAGGAGAATCAGGGTCTGTTCCTGAATATATTTGAAGACTTTTCCTTAACCTTTCTAACTATTCGGTAGGGGTTTCCTCTTTCTTTTGGCACTCTCTAAAAACCTTACTTAGATTTTGCCCCCGGGGTACGGCCTCTCTGATTCCCTGAATGATTATGTTCTTCATATTGATCATGTTTCGTCTACTTTCCTCGGTCTGGGCATTCCACTGGGGATCCTGGCTTGGCTATTTCTGATCTCCCGGGGTACTCTGAGGGTTCCGTCGCTCCCATTCCCTTATTTCTGCCTGTCGTATAATTTCTCTCTTTTCTGTGTTAAATAAGGACCTCAAAATGGCTGTGAGATCCTCATAGGAATATATACTAGTTCTTAAAAACTCATCCAGCCTTTCAGATACTCTTAAGGGGTCATCTATAAGCTTTCCCATCTCCTTTTTGAAAGCTCTCACATTGCTGGTGTTAATCGGGACGTTTACGTACCCGATAATTCTAGGGGCGGTTGGTACTTCTCTTAAGGGAAATAGATTAGCCTTTTCACCTTCCCTTTTACTCTCTGCTTCATTCATTCTTTTTAGCTGTCTCCTAGTCCTCCTAGCGGGTGGGGTATGCTTAGCTTCTGCTGGGACCTGTGGTGCCATGGGAGCGGGGCTAAAGAACGCCGCAAGATTTAATTTAAGTGGCTGGCCATCAAGGAGCGGGGCAGGGGCGTGGGGAACCTGCACCACCCCCCCGATGGCCGAAGAGCTGGCACCAGTTCTAGCGGGGGAGGGAGCCCAACCGGTGGGAACGGGGGCCCAGATTGTGACTTTAACGGAGGGGCAGATGGAGGGGGTGAGGGTCCGGGGATCCCTTGACCCAGAGGATCTCCCAGTCTCCTGGGGTTTTGGGGTTTATCTGGACTTGGGAGGGGAGGGGGTGAGGGCACTATGTAAGGTGGGGGAAGGTTATCTAAAGGTTCCTACTTATCCCCTGAGACAGAGGTAGGGCCCTTTAATTTCACAGGGAAAAGCCTAGCATCGATCTTTCCCTAGATTCCTGCATATCCCTGTTCCTCTTCACTTCCCCTCTCTTTGACATAAAGTGTTAGTGTTTTGCAAACCTATTCCTCAAATGTCCTAAAAATAGGACAAGTTACATGGCCCCGTATTTCCACCCCTCCCCATATCTCCATACAGTAATGTACCATCTGACTCTTTGATTTCTTTTTCCTGATGGGGCACTCGTCCCAATGTTCTAACATCCATCTCAATGGACTCTCAATCGGGATTTCAGGGATCCTTTTACTGGTTCCCTGTTTGGCTTTTCTTAAAGCCTTTTTACTACTCTTACTTTTCGTTTGCCCCATGGTGTGGGTCCACCAGATACTGGCTCTTTAAGAGTGATCGCTCCCCCTCGGGGTGTTCTCTGGTGATTGCGAGCTCTCCTTTCTCTCTTCCTTGGACCTTTCCCGGTCCTAGGCTGAAAAGTTTACTAGTCCCCGGAACTCTTGTAGGGACGTAACCTTCCCTTTCAGCCTTCTTGTGACCGATCCCCCTTTCCGAAAACTCCCTGAGTTTTCAAGGCTTAACTTGTGAGGTGCGTTTTACTTCCAAAACTTTCGCTTCCCTCGCAACCGACCACGCCCCTCGTGGGGAAATGGAACTGCGATTTTGGGGTCCCACTCGCTTCGTGATAAATCACGTCTCACTGCACACACTTGGTCACCCTCACTCAACCACGCAATACTTACGATCCTTTTCTTGCATGGATTCTTCGTGCACGTAGACTTTTATGAGTAGATTTCTTCGCTGTGGCTCCGGAGGTTCTGCTTCCCAAAACCTCCCTGAGTTCCCCGAGAGCTCTGACCTCGCCTATCCCCTTTTAAATGTGGCTTTTAGCTGTTTTAGTCTGTCGTGTGGTTGATCGGTTCCACCCGGCTCTCCCAGCTCTACCAGGCCGCTGAATTCAGCAGGGCGCCTCCTGGTCAGAGACAGGGGTCTGACGGGGGTCCCGGTATTACTCCAATCACGTCGGGGTCACCAGAAAATTGTTATAAATGAGAAGACCAAATCTGATAAATCAAAATTTGGAATTTTATTAAGAGACAAAATAACAGTCTCGGACAGCCACAATTAAAAGGACAGCGTCGAGCCCGGGGTCGCCGCTGGGTGAACAACGATAACACACTCTGCCAGTCTGTTATCCCCAAGTTCACATCTGTGGTTTGCAGCAGCCTCTTTTTATACACTGGATCGCGGAGAGAGGCCCGAGATGACGAAAGTCCTCTATCCGAGGCAGCTTCATTAAGTATGCAAGTTTCAGTTCTAAGAGTCTGAATGGATCAGCGGAGGAGGACAATGTTGTCGATGGTTGGTTCTAGGTGTGGTGTAGACATGTTAATTTTGGCCGGAGACTATCTAGATACGGATCTGAAACTATCATCAGGTTCTTTGGGCTATCATCTCTATTTTCTGTTGCTTTTTGTTTCCTTTCAGCGATTCTTGGCAGTGACAGTCTTCTGTCCTCCTTTCTGGTAATTCCAATCAAGCTCTTTCTGTGTCCTTCCCAAACCTTTTCAGGCTAGGGACATTTTTGTATTGTATTAAATCCTCTTCTTCCCAAGTTAACCCATAAAATGCTAAAACAAAACTTAACTTCTAACATGCTAGTTTATAAAGGACTTATAATCATACATTCAGTATTACAATTTATATTCTATTAACATAAAGTAACTTCGGAGCAGATGTTACATTCCTTTTTAACGATTTGTAGCCAAAGCATGTTTGTGTCTCTCTCCTGGTAGCTAATGCATGTTTGTGTCTCCCTCCTAGTAATTCTTAATCATGTTATGTCTCGTGCTTCCCCCTCCCTTGTCTTTTCAAGCGAGAGAAATTCCTGCACTTTTACTGAGCTGCTTTCTTCTGAGTTAACTCATAGTTTATTGGATTAAAACAAAACTTACATTTATTGGGAGGATATTACATTTTCATCTATCAACACGAATTAACTTTAGGACATATATCACACTTAGATCCCATCTGGCACCTCACTGTCCCTTTTAATACATTCTGACTCAGAGTAACTATCTGTCCTAGGGTAACTTTACGATGCTTGTATCCCCAATCGTCTGCTCTGTTTGTGCTGTATATTGAGTCTTGTGCCTTTAAGACTGGTTCTAAGAGCAAGGAGAAGCGCGGAGTTTGTTTTGACAAAACTGCCTGACTCCTCCACATTCTTCTGCTCTGGATGGCATGTTTGGCGGAGGCTTGGAGAGACTGCAGGACAGAGATTTTTTTTGCTTTTAGTTAGTTTCAGCTAGCTAGGGCAGAGAAGTTCCCTGGACTGTTTTTTTCCTTTTTCTTGGAACTGTTTAAACCTGCTCTGGACTGAAAACCCAGGGGAGCACTGGGGGCTGCACCTGCGGCCCACCGGGGCCTGGACCTCGGCATTTTCCAGCAGCGCCGGAGGGACTGGGACTGATGAGAGACTGAGAGAGAGAGCCGAGCTACACCCATGGCAAGGACTTTCTCAATTTGCCATCTCACTTCAGAAGGAGAGGTTTTATTGTTTCATATTATTCATTTTTTATACTTGTATGCACTTTATTTGTTTAGTAAAATAGCTTTTTCCACTTTTCTCCAAAGAGGTTTTTTTTTTCGGACTGGTTGGAGGGAGGGGCCACTTGGGTTTGCTTCCCGGAGGGATCCTATACAGGGGTTTTCCCCCAAATTTGTCTCCAAACTAGGACATCATCCCTTACCAAGTTTACACCTGAACTATGCAATGGTCCAACCATGCCCTTGAAACCAGTGGATATCTCACAACACTTGAAGAAGTTTTCTGTTTTGTTCAAGGAACAATAGTAATTTCTTGAAGCAATGATTTTCCCCCACTTCTGTTGCACCACCCGTCCTTATCAAGCATATAGCTCCAAAAAGAGAATAAATCTTGAGAAGTCTAAGAGAATAACTTTCAGAATTCTCAGGCATTAGTAAATCTTCAATTATATGTCAGCTGTGTGCTGTTTAACGGTCACTCCTTGTTCAGGCATACATGTAGGTGCTTCTGAATGTCTCCCCTCACTCCAGAAAGAGAGAGCTACATTTTCCAAAGTACTCTGGATTCAGAAAATCTTCTGAATATAATGAGAATGTGGAAGAAAATGTAGGCTGCTGAACACTCTAAGTACTTTGAAATCTATTTAGATTTTTAATCTGATTTTTCACTATTAGTGACAAAAATTAAAAATAAAATTGTGAGAAAAGTACTTAAATTTTAATCTCTCCTGTGAATAATCATTATTCCTTCTTAGTGATTTAATTATTTGTGTGTATGATTTAATCAAGCTCTCAAGCATGCCTGAAGTGTTCCAGGTAAATTGCCATTTAAAAAAAAAAAAAAAAAAAAAAAAAAAAAGTCGGTTGATTGATTAATTCCAATTAGAGAACACTCCTAAAAATTTGCATACTTAGAGAAGTACAGAACAAGCTCAGGTGTCTGAAGGAATATTTGCTTTTTCTTTCTTTTTTCTACTTTTATCAAGAGAAAAAGAATATATTATGTGTGAGTAGGGAACAGACTGTAAAAAAAGTGGGGAAAGTGACTTTCTCTTTCTTTTAGACTGTCAGATGAGAAACTTGTAGGTCTCAAGAGCAGAAGATAAAAGCTCCAACAGTGAAAATCTTATTACTCTGATATATTTTTACAATTTGAATTAATAATTTCATGAAATAACAGCCATGGTGAGATTGCAAGAAAAAGTAAAATGCCTGTTAATGCCTGTTGTAGGGAGCAAAAATTCTAGAAGAGGTCATACAGCTGAAACCTCTGAGAAAAAAACAGAAAAATAAATTTTTCATGGAGTTTTATTTCATGTCATAGTAACTGGGTTATCTGTTATGATTTGCAAATCAGCTTATATTTTCTTAGAAGAGAGGTACTTTTTTTTGATGTAAAGAAAACTCTTCCCAAACCTCAATATTTATTTACTGTTAGAATTAAAATAGAAGGCTCATGGGACATTTCCAAAACGTCTAACAATGTCATTCTGTTACTTTATATTTACTTTTTGTTTTCTTAACTGTCTAAAATATTTATATAATCTCTTTGCTGAAAGTGATGATGGAAAACAAATCAAATCTAGCCTTCTAAGCAGCTTATTTACCACTTAAATATGTCACCTTTCTACATCTTCTATGCCTACTGCCACACACACGTTTCCTCCCACCCTACCGTCTGCAAGTAGTAGTTAAACACCACTGCCACTGCCATCAGAAGTAGCTAAACACCACTACCACCACTGGCGTGTCTTTTTCTGTCTCCCAGAGCCCTGCTCCATTTTTTCCTTGGCTAGCTTGAGACACAAACCACAGTCAGAAGGACTTTTTCTTTCAGGGCCTTAAAGATCCCAGAGGCTGCAAACCTTGTGGTGCCTTTCTCAGAGAACGGGTCAGGTGCTGGAATTGCCTAAGCTATTATCTGCCCCTTAGGCAGAAACAAAGGTGGGCGGACACTGCCCAGCCAAATAACTAGTTGTTTAGGGTTTGATGAGACAAGACCCAGAAGGATCTCTCTCAGTGTGTACTTGGTGTCCCCAAGGATGACATGCTTACTGCCAACGTGTTGCCAAGAGCCTGGCACCTGCAGATCCATTGAACCTAAATGCCAGTCTGTGTCACTTAGGTGCAAGGACTGTGTCAGTTGCAACCTAAAAGGCTTTTGGAGACATTCAGTGATTAGACAGGGTCTGCTCACGTCATGATCTGAAAGGGTCATATCTGATGACTTCTGCTGAAAGGTAGTACTGGTTATAGCAGGATTATTTAATTTAACATTTGTATTTTCTAATTTTTTATCCCCCCTCCTCAGACTTGTCCTATTTATGTCAGCAAGCTGGGCAAGCCGGCGCTCACCTTTTAGTTTTTTAAAGATTCCCTTTGGATCCTCGAGACCCCCCGCCCCCATTGTCCCAAAAGTCCAGAAATTGTCTCTTTAAAGGGCATTGAGATGCCCAATGTCCAGCCTGATCGCACAGGAGACACGTTGTTCTTCTCTTGGGCAGTGGTCGTGGCACAGGCACAGGAGGCAGGGTGTCTGCAGCAGCACCCCTTTGCAGTGGCTTGAATGCATCTCTTGAAGTCTGGCTTTGGTGAGCCGTCATGAAGGGAACCTTCCTGGCACACACCTGGAGCATGTCATCTAAGGTTGGAGCCGGTTCCATGGGCAGGCTGAGGATGGCAGCCTTGCACTGTTCGTTTGCATCAGGCAGAGCCATTTCCTCCAGGACCTGTTCCTGGGCTCCTTTTTCCTTAACCTGTAACTCAATAGCTCTGGTTAATTGCTCCACAAATGTTACAAAAGGTTCTGATGGAAGCTGCTTTATTTTACTGTAAGTTTGGAAAGGCCCTCCCCCCACCCAGGGCATGGGACCTGGGATTGTGGGAGGGGAAACCACGGAAACCAGAGGCAGGGAGGGGCTCTGATGGGGGGTTCACAAGATGGCAGAGACTCCTTTGTTCCCTTAAATGGCAGATGCCATGAGTAGCCTCCTTCTTTGTCTCTCCCTCCTTCCCATAATCCCTTTGGTAACCTGAGCAACCCATTCATCTCCCCAAACCCCTCCTTGTGAACCCCCCCCAGAACTGAAACTAGCTTGGGGGATCACTAGGATGGGGATTTTGAGCACTCAAACTGTCTGCAAAAGTAAACTGAACACGGGATTTACAGACTGGGGAAGAAAGGAGGTTTGGGGAAGGGATTTTGGGGTCGGGAGAGGGAGAAACTGAGGGAACTAGGGAAAATGTAGAAGGAACTGGCTGTTTTATCACCTCATTTTGCTTTTGCAATGCAAGCTGAATTTGCAAGCTCCAGATAGCAAAATTTGCAAATTCTGTGTTCTTAGGAGTGCCTGACTCAGCCAATTTTTTGCAACGGCCTCCCCAAATTGCGGGAAGCTTATTTGTTCTAATGATACATGTGGAAAATGAGAAAACAACCAGGGAATATATTTTTTCAACAGTTTATTTGAACAATCATCCAAGGCTCTAAAAATTTGGTAATAGACTGTTATAAATAAATTGACCAGATTCGATGTATCAAAAATTTAGAATTTTATTGTGAGACAAAATATCAGTCTCAGAAAGCCACAATTAAAAGGACAGCGTCGAGCCCGGGATCGCCGCTGGGTGAACACGGATATCAGCTTCTGCCAGCCTGGTATCCCCCCAAGTTCACAATTTTGGTCTCCAGCCACCTTTTTTTATACACTAGATCGCGGAGTGAAGTCCGAGATTCTGACGTTATCCTCTCCGAGGCGTCTTCATTAATTATGCAAGTCCCGGTATCGGGAGTCTGAATGGACCGGTAGGGTGGAACAATGCAGCTGATGGCCGAGCCCGGGTGTGTCGTGGATATGTTAATTTCGACGGAGACGAGTAGAGATATCCATCTGAAGTGATTATCTTGGTCTCCGGACTTGTATCTCCGTTTTCCGTTGTCCTTTGTCTCTTTTCAGGGATTCCCGGCAGCGATAGTTTCAAGGCCCCCTCTCTGGTAATTCCAATCATACTTTCCTCGTGTCCCTCCTGTGCTTCCCAAGCTGAGGAAATTTTTCCATTTTGGTTTCTACATTTTACCTTTACCTATGTTAGTTTGAGCACATCTTTAACACTCATATTCATACAGTTAACATTTACCCTTAATAATTTGATAACACGAATTAACTTTAGCACATATATCACAAGACTCTTTTTTGAGACACAGACAGCCTAGCACACATTTTTTGCTCAGATTTTAAGTTTTTGTGTCCCCTTTAACTCCAACTGGGAAACCGAAAGAAAAAAAAAACCTCACTGGAGAGAAAAAAAGCCGGGAGGAAAAACTGTTACTTTTTTCAGCCCTGGGGCTGTGTACCCTAAACTGATTTCCTTTTAAAAGCACCCTGAAGGTTTGCCCGGAAGGCGAGAACCTTCCCCCAAAGGAAAAACCCCTCCCTGAGGTTTAAAGCCTCTGAAAGATTTTTTCCTAAGATTCCCGAGTTAGGAATACTTACCAAATCCAGTGTGCAGACAAATAAACTTCCCAGTTGCTCCCTCTGCCTGAAACTGACCCTTTTGGTGCAAAAAGAGCTTCCATTTTCAGTTTCTGGGGTTGGCTGCCCACAAACACGCCTTCTCTGGGAGCAGCCTGCCGTTTGGGGGGGCTTCTTCGCAGAAATCCCATGGGTTTTTTAAGTCCAAAGGAAAACCACAGCCTCCCTCTGTGGAGCCCAGTGTTTCAGAGACTCCACAGTGAACACCAAGCCTGACGGGTCTGTTTCTCTGCGTGGATGGGCCGCATTTTTGGACTCACGTGCCTGCATGAATTTCCTCGCCCACGTGCTCCACTCATGGTTCTTCGAGCCTTCTGGGAGCCCTTTGTGGCTTTGAGCACCATGCTTGGGTGTTACCTGGCATGTCTTTTTCTCTCTCTTGGAGCCCTGGCTCCGTTTTTGCCTCAGCTAACTTGAGAGACAAACCACATCCAGAAGGAATTTTTCTTTCAGGGCCTTAAAGATCCCAGAGGCTGCAAACCTTTTCCTTTAGAGTGAGCATGTCCCTGTCAATGGCAAAAGGAAAGAGTCTGCCCTTGGTCCAGGGGGAAATCATGGCTTTATTCTGGGGTCCTGCCCCCACAGGTCTGGAGCTCAGTCCAGTCCCCGTCCCTGTCCCAGTCCCAGGAGGGAGATCCATGTGCTTCTCCTGGCTTTTACCCAGGGGGAAGGGGCTAGAGGCAGGGACAAGCCACTACCCAATCAGGGATAAGGTGGGAGTGGAACAGAGTTGGATTACATTCCAGCATGGGAGGATGGATGGGGAAAAGGATCAGGGACAAATCTCATGATGATATATTTTCCATGAGAACAGGGTGGTACAGAAGAAGCCATTACAAAACCCAATATAAAAATGAAATACAATATAAACCCAAATAATGCGCTACAACACACCATCAGCAAGAAGACTGTGAATGCAGACCAATTACCAGTAATTGGCTGGATTCATGCCACAATCTTGAGAATGCTTAATCCCATGCCAATGTTTACTTATGTGAGTATTTCTAATGAATCATGGGAGAGCATGCATGTATAATACCAGATATCTGCTTAATTATTGCAGGGTCAAGATGTTATGCAAATATACTCAAAAATTTCAGACAGGTTTTGGTGCTTAAGATGCCACTTTCAATTAAACCTTTCTGTTTATGTTTCATTTCTTCCTTTCCCCCTTTTAGCCCCTTTCGTTACCCAAAATTACGTTGAATAGCCAAAAGTTCATGGCAAAGAATGATGATGAAACTTGCTGACAGAGAGGCTCATTATGCATCATCATATTTACCAAAATGTATGTAGTGGTTTTACTAAATAGTGAAATTTTTCATATTCATACATCATCCAGAATAAAATATCTAGGAAGAATATAAAAATGCTGAGTTATAGTGAAAGGGGTGACATTGGACTGGGGTCCTGTCAATAATGGGGTTCCACAAGGCTACATTTTCAACCTTGCATTCTTCAACATCTTCAGAAATGACTTGAAATGCAGGACTGAGAGGGATACTAAGTGAGTTTGCAGATCACACAAAACTGGGAGGAGCTGTTGATACCCTGGAAGGCAGGGAGGCCCTGCAGAGAAGCCTTGACAAATCAGGGAGTTGGGCAATGATCCAACCATATGAAGTTCAACAAGGGAAAGTGCTGGTTGTTTTACCTGGGATGGGGCCACCCTGGATGTATGGACAGACTGAGGAATGAGATGCTGGAAAGAAGAGCTGTGGAAAGGGTCCTGGCGGTCCTGTATGATGGAAAATTGACCTTCAGTGAACAGTGCCCTGGCAGCCATGAGGGCCAACCCTGTCCTTGGGGGGGCATCACGCCCAGCATCGCCAGCTGGGCAAGGGAGGGGATTGTTCCACTCTGCTCTGAGCTGGGGCAGCCTCACCTCGAGTGCTGGGGGCAGTTTTTGGTACCACAGTATAAGAAAGATCTTGAACTGTTAAGGAGTTTCCAAAGGACATCAATGAAGATCGTGAAAGGCCTTGAGGGGTAGCTGTATGAGAAGCAGCTGAGGTCACTTGGTCAGTTCAGCCTGGGAAAAAGGAAGCTGAGGAGAGCCCTCACTGCAGCCTGCAACTTCCATGTGAAGGGGAGTGGAAGGGAGTCATTGATGTCACTCTGTGGTGACCAGTGACAGAACCCAAGGGAACGGCATGAAGTCATGTCAGGGCAGGTTTCGGTTGGATGGTAGGAAAATATTTTTCATCCAGAGGATGGTTTGGGCCCGGGAAGAGCCTCCTCACGGAAGTGGTCACAGCAGCAAACCTGTCAGAATTCAAGAAGGGTTTGGTTTGTGGTTTCAGGCAGATGGTGTGACTTTTAGGGATGGTGCTGTGCATGGGAGTTTGACTTGATGATCCTTGTGGGTCATTTCCACCTCTGCATATTCTGTGACTCCTTAAGGATGGACTGGGGAAAAGTAGTTTCCTATAGAGTTTTCTGAGTGTAGATGAACAATGTCTTAAGCAACAGCTTCCAACAAGAGGTAAAGAAAAATGATGTGGAAAATCTGCAGTGCTGATTCTGGTGCATTTTGATCCAAAGCCTGTTGGCACTAACAGAAAGAAATTCATCTTGATGCTAATGGTTTGGCATAGGACTTACATTATCATATACCTCAGGCTACACAATGGACAAAACCTCTGCAAAGTGTAGTTCTGAGAACCTAAGAATAAAATTTTCTACCTGTTCTTTCTTTCTGGTTCTCGAATACCAAGATCAAGCTTTCCTGTTCAAAGCAAAAACTTGCCTGTGTTTTTCTTTTCTTTATCCAGCTTGAGAGGCAGTTTCAGTATTGCTTCTTCAGCGAAGATGACATTCCTGGTACCTATTTCATATTTGAACACAATTTGAAATTAGAGACTGATGAAATATTGGTACCTGATTTAATATTGGACTGATTTAATATTGGTACCTGTCAAAAATGTAGTGGTATAACTTTAGTCTTCATTACTGTGATTTATGATCCCTGAATTTTATTTCATTTAAAGTAAAAGTATGGGCCAAACACATATGTGTGTGTTTGCAGATATGTATATTTCTATGTCTACATGTATTATTAAAAAAACATTTTGAATTTGACTGTTAATAGTAAATGATGTAAATATGAAGAATTATCTTGTAAAAAGTAGATATTCAAATAAAGGTGTATGATTTATACTAGCTGATAGTATTATTGTATCCAATTAATAAAAAATTCCCTATGGTCAGGGTAATTTCAAATTTGTAGTCATTCCAGCTTTTTTTTTTTTTTTTTTTCTGTTTAATTTTCAGAGGCTGCTGAGGTTAGACAGATTTTCTCCTCAGCTGTTCTAGGAAAAAGCAGGAGGGAGGATGGAGCTAATGATTTGATATCTTCTTAAACAAAGACAGAAATCTTTAATGAATGTATTACATAAAATTAAGTCTATTCTTGTCTTCAATATATTAAACTAGCTGTCATAAATTTACCAAAATTTAAACTGCAAACTGAAGTTGAATAATCTTAGGGCAAGTCACAAGATGAGTTATTTATATCTGTTGGGCTTATTACCACCACTTGACCTAATTATTTTGACACTTCTATAGTAACACTTAGGAATAAAAATAAACTGACAAAAAGATGTAATATTTTTTTTCCCTCAGGGACAAAAGTAGGAGGTAAAGCTTTTCTAAAACAGAATCAAAATAGGCTATCTTAAAAACTGTAATGTAACTATTTTAATTAAAATTTCTTACCACAGATTGAGTGAGGATCTTTTCTGAAAATGAGAAGAAAAATGTAGGGCCTTCTGAACAAAAACAGAGATTAAACCTAAACTCTAGGCTTTTTTTTATGCCAAATCAGTGTTATATAGATAAATGATCTGAGACTATAAAGCAAAATAGCGAATATAGATTCTGAAAATTATCATAATAATATTGATACCAGGAAAAATAATCACAGGTATCTTTCTTCTTTAATTAAGATTATAGACAGACATGTACAATTAGGGTGACAGGAAAGGCCTTTTATTTTACCAGTAACATGCTGTCAATTTTTCAAAAGCAGCCAGAGGTTCAGGACACTCCAACTCCAATCTTCAAACCTGTTTACAGATATGAACAACTGGGCTGCTGTGATGAACCTAGGACATTAGTAGGCAGCCAGCATCTTTGTTTTAAGAATAACTGTACATTTATATACAAATATAGACATACAGATACCTAATTATTCTGGTTTTGGAAGGAAAAACCGCACTTTTGAATTTTTTCTGCTTATTTTGTTGGGAGGGAAGAAAATTAGCTACTTAAAACAGAATGCTGCCAGGAAAATTTAAAGGAAAGTAGTTTTTTAAATTATAGACATTTTCTTTAAAGTTATAAACATCCTTTCTTCAGGAAAAGACAGATTTATTAATAGTTTCCTGTTCAGAAAATGAGATAAAAGTATCATTTTTTTAAGATGTATTTTACTATGTGTCATTGAAATAATTCTACTACTATTTTTTCAAGATATAAGTTTTGAAGATTGTTCTCAATTTCCTAAATGAATTTCTCGTATGTAGCATAGCATCATACATCTTATCACCTTGACCTTGAGGCCAAATACAAATTCCGCAATTTTAAGGAAATACAAAACAAATCAAAAAGAGGAAAATAAAGTTGACTCCTATATGAAAATTACACTGGTAGATTTGGAATGATAAGAGGTCAGAAATAATATAAGACCTGTCCTTGCTTCTAGCTAACCTGTGTAAGGAACAACTTGAACAGTAGCAGCAGACCAAAACCACTGAAACTGGCAAGCCCACAAAGATAAAGGCTGCCACTGAGTTTTATACCCTTTTGACTTCACTGGATTACTTCCAGAAGCACATACAAAGTCTTTCATATACTTTTGTCCAAATATATCCATCTCTGAGGACACTGTCACTTTCTTTTTTTCTTGCTTTGCTGCATGAAAGGGCAGCACCATGAGGAAATGGCCTTGCCAAACAACAGTGCAAAATCCTGCCAAAAACTCTAATCTAAGCTTTTAGGATTTCAGTGATTTACCTGGTTTTAAAACCAGCAGGTCAGAACCCTTGACCTTTAACAGTCTCTGCTTCCTCCATGGCTGCCAGGGACCATACTTTCTCTTCCTGTGAGACTGCTATCCAGTCATGGCTGAAACCTTAAAAAACAAGCATTGAATCAGAATCAAGCTAACAAGGCCAGAAATCTCCTGACAGTCAGATAAACTGAGTAATGCAGCTGATTAACTTCAAAAGTAAATATTCATATCTTGTTCACAGGCAGCAGAGAGTGATGATCCTTTGTCACATATTTATTTTCTGTAAGAAGACTATTATATTTGGGGCTTAACATACTCATTTATTTTGACAAGCTTAACTTTCTTTCCTGCTGTTTCTTCAAGGCAGTGATAAAAAAAATCTGCTTAAATCACTCCTAAAAAGTTCTTTTAAAGGTATTTTATTTTTACATGCTTGATATAAAGTCACCAAAATTCTTTTTAGTGCAAAAGATAAGGCGAGTCTTGTATATTTGTCCTAGGGTGACGTTTTGATGCCTTTATCCCCAATCATCTGTTCCGTTTATGTTGGATATTGTGTTCTGTACCTTTAAGACTGGTTCTGAGTGCGAAGAGGGGGAAAGAAGAAGCACGCAATTTGTTTTCAGAAACTGCACTCACTCTTCCACATTCCACTCCTGAACTGTGTTATCTGCAGCATGGACAGACAGCAGGGCAGAGCTCTCCTTTGCTGTTAGTTTTAGCTAGCTGAGGCAGAGAAGCTCCCTGGTTTTGTTTGTGTGTTTGTTTGTTTTTCTTGGGACTATTTAAACCTGTCCTGGACTGAAAAACCCAGAAGCGCACCGGGATCTCACACCTGCGGTCCACTAGGGCCTGGACCTTGGCACTTTTCCAGCACTGGAGGGACTGATGGGAGACTGAGCGAGCTGAGCTACACCTGCAAGGACTTTCTGAGTTTGCCATCTCACCTCAGAGTGACCAGAGGTTTTATTGCTTCATAATATTAATTTTTTGTGCTTTTGGGCACTTTGTTTGTTAAATAAATAGTTTTTTCCACTTTTCTGTAAGGAGATTTTTTTTCCCAGACTGTTGTATTTCATTAATTTGGTTCAATCCAATTTCCCCTATTGTTTCTGTAAGAGTTGTTTTTTTGCAAAGTTGTATCCTCCTACCTACCTCCTTATATGTGCAAACCCCTCCTTTATCCATCACTGTAAACCCTTCCCTTTTCCCTAGAATGTTCTCTGTTAATCAAACTTCCCTCGATGCACCATTGGGCTTGGTAATGTAATCCCTCCTACCCCAGAATCCTATTGGTTCCCATGTTAAAGTTCTCCCCCCCTAACTCCTCCCCAGTTATTTCCATTGGTTGCTCAATTGTATCCACCCTTCTCCACCGCCCCCCCCGCCCCTCAGTAATTAAGCCTGTGCACAGCCTGTGCTAGGAGCTCTGGTCCGTGGATCCCTTTGTGCACTCTCCTCCCTTTACCCTCCAAAGTTTGTATTTCCCTCAGACTTCCCTTCAGTAAACCCTTTGAATCTTATCCTCGGATCAGAGTCTTCCCTTCGCCTTCCTCCTTGTCCTCGCAGGAGTCAACCTGGGATTAAAGAGCCCCAGCAGGTTCAGGGTTCCCTAAGGCACTGCCGCTGGGGCTCTGTTCCCCACACACTGGTAGTATTCCTCCGCAAGCCACCAAGCTACCCTGAGTTGCAGGGCAAATGGAGCAAAAGGATACTACACCGGACCAAAAGGGGCCATTTGGGTCTGCTTCCCAGTGGGACCCTATTTGAAGGTTTCCTCCCGAATTTGCCCTAAACCAGGACAATATTTTATGAAAGTTTCTTCAAATCAAATGCCGGTTTTCAAGTTATGTCACTGTTTCAAGAATCAGCTCATACCCTGCTTTTACCAATTTAGCCCAACTGCTTCTGTTAATATCTAGTAACATAGAGAAAAGTGAAAATCTCGATGTAGTGGTTTCACATTCACCAAATTTTGGTGGCTAAAATTAGTGTAATGGTCTTAACATTTATTCTTTTTCTGTGGGAGAGATTAGGAGAAAAGCAAAGCAGACTTAAGCTTAAAAATGAACAAACAGTTTTATTAATAGACACTAAAAGAATGGAAAAAGAAAACTGGGGAAAAATTAAAACAGAATGAAACTCCAAAAACACCCTTCCCTCCTTTTACAAACTATTAACTTTCTTAGAAAACAACATAAAGCGACAAAACCTGTGATTTTCAGTCAGTTTCACCATCTGAAAATAGTCTTTCACCACTCTTTAGGAGAGGAGTCTCTCTTAGGATCCCACTGACAACCTAGAACAGTTCTCTTATGGGTTTTAACTGTCACAAAAACAGCCGGCTGGGGAAACCTGCTTTTGTGACTCCTCCCATCAGCAGTTTCCCAAGCTGCTTATGGGTCACAGGTCTTAGACTTTTGCATATTGGGGTGTTAGCTTTTAAAGATGAATAACTGTAAAGGCAAAGGCTTCTTTATCTCAAGGCACAGAGATAACGTCTTCTTCACTAGCACAGAAGGCTTTTCATCTCTCTCTCTGTTCAAGCACCTTATGAGATTAATATCACTTAGTCCATCACAAACACTTTTGCTCAAATCCAATCAATCTAAACAATCATCTCCCCAAATGCATATATTTCCCATGATTTAAAGGGATAATCTACATATAAAGTTCATTTCCACGGCTCAATAAGAATAGAATGACAAACTCCTCAACCCCCTGTCCCAATAGTCTTTTCACTCTTGCTCCACTGACTTCATGCTGTTTCTTCTTTATGTTCACTTATGTTCACTCTGTCCTTTTCTTTCTCAGGGAAGGGTTAGGCTTTGGAAGCTTCGTGTTGCCAGGAAAGGGTTAAATCTGCTTAAAGTCTTTTTTCTCTCTTGCTGCAGCTCATAGTGTTAAGATTTCCAAGGCCATGCTGGTGAGTGGGGAAGAACGCATGCAGAAACATCAGAGATCAGAGAACCCGGGCAGTCCGGAATCACAAAAAACCAGGCAGGATCAGAAATGCCTTTTTAGGGCTGCCTCGGCCTAAACGGTGCCCATAGCTCTTACAGGGGCCCGGCGGGCTGGCCTGCCTTGCTCCCCTTGCTGGCAGCAGATGGGGTCCGGAGGCACAGCCAGACCAGGGCCACTCCTCTGGGCCCGGGTAAGCCCACTCCCGGCCACCCAGCCAGGGCAAAGGGGGCCGGCCGACCCCGGCTGCTGCACGACGTTACCTTTCTCTCTCTGGTCAAAGGGTAAGAGAGTGACCTGCAGGAAATCAAGGGATTTTATGTGTGTACTCCCAAAGTCACAACTGACATTTTTAGTGGTCAAACTAGATGCCAATATTCTAACAAACTTTCTGATAGGTCCCTGACCTTTCTAAAGCAATTCCCAGATCCTGACCTGTAAATACATTATACATTTCTCTATAACTAGAAACAAAACCGTGTCAACCCATGACAGTCAAGTAACACTATGCAATTAGAACAGTGTGGTGGTGTGATTCGTCTCCCCTTCTCCCTAAGATCCTGCATGTCATGATATCCCCTTGAATAGGCGTGCCTCTCAAGGTTATTCCTTGAGGTTGAGAAATTCCTTGCTGCAGCAGATTGTTAGCTTAGAGTAAGAATTGTTACAATGATAAACTATTCTACCTTCATCTTTTTGCAGGTTAAATATAAAGAACTTATCCTTCTCCAAACTGAGTCTTCCATCAGGGAGGATTTTATTTCTTTATTTAATTCCACCACCCTCACACCCCCAACCACACAGTGTAAGTCTGAACGTGTTTCTTATTCAACAGTAACGAAAATGACCATTCTCTTTCCATGTAAAAATGACATGCAAAATTTTTCTTTGGATCTAATAAATTTTAGAAGACTAAACCAGTCCTGGCAATTTCTACACACATTAATCTAAGATTTGAGCCTAGGAATTTCATACTTCGAAGGATTTTAAGGTTTGTATCCTTATAGTAGAATCTCTCCCTTCATGTCTTCTAGTTCATACACTGTTTCCTTGGAATGAGGAGCATCTGCTGAAGGTGGTTTATTATACAGCAATCCCTCAACTTCCTTCCCAGGTTTCTGCATACCATTGATAATTTTCTCATGATTTGCTGCAGCAAAAGCCAGGGAAAAAAGATTATTTTTTAAAAATCTAATCCAGCAAAACTTCTAAGCACTGTCACTTACACCAAGCAAGATGCAAGCTGCATACGCAGGCATGGTGTAATTTGTGCTTTTTGGAAATTTCATTCCATTGTTTTTCTTTGCATTTTGGCATTCCATAAATGTATAATTTGTATTAGTACCTGTGTACATGGTGAATGCCATTGTTGTTGTGTTAATTTCTACCTGTTTTTAGAACAATTCACCCACTCAGAAATGGAAGGTTATTTTAAACAAAAGTCCAGATGAAAGCTGCCAGAATTAGGTGCACAATGCTGACACAACAATTTTATATAGAAGGTCCAAGGAATTTTTTGGTACTCATTTGCACAATTTTTCCATGGGCTTTTAGAATTGGATCTCATTTCTGAGATAAACCCTGACAAGTACATTCAAAGAAAATTACAACATCTAAGAAAATAAAAATACATTAAAAGATTTGAATCAAACCTCAGCCAGATAACTTTCTTGGAAAACGTTCAGAGGGAGCTCATAGGGCTTTTTCATTGAAAATCAATATAGACGTATTATTACATTTTCCTGCAGATAATTTTTAAGTGTCAACAACTGCCAAGTCTCTAACTTACTATCAACAAACTATCAACAAACTAACAAACAACTAACTTAAATGAACAAAAGAGACAGAAAAAAAGACTTCTGGTAGAAGAGATGGTTTGTTTTCCATCACTGATCTGCAAATGCAGGTTTTTAGAGAAGCCACTTTAATTTGCACCAGTAATTCAATAAACCTAATATAAAGTCATCTTATTTATTCCTATATAACTACAGAAGAATGAATAGAAAATAATTATTTTAGTCATTAAACCTTTATTGCCTTGGATACGACATTTGCATTGTGTATCATATAAAATTTAGTCCAATGTATATTTCAAATAAGTTTTGCAGTATGTTGTGCTTTTAAAGCCCCTCTCATTGCTAAACATTCAAGAAATTATTCCTTACTAAAATACCATGTTAATCAAAAAAAGGATGCACTAAGGATTGTACAAAATTATTTAGAAATTCTCAGCAGTCTTGCATATCTGATGGACTGAATGCTGAGCACAGTATTTGCATAAGATCTGTCAAATCAGATAGGAAAAAGCACTCTTTTTTTCTCTTTATTACAAGAAGCTAGGCAATGAAGCACCAGCACTTTGCACCAGCAAAGATCTTACATTTCTTCCCCATTGTTATCATACTGAGTGAGCATAACAGAAAAATATATGTATATCTAAACAGTTAAAAGACTAAGAGTCAATAGATTACATCAGATAAGGTGTTATCACACTATTTCTTCCACTCTAAAGAGGGAGGAAAAAGACAGCTGCAACTTTACATGTTAGCAAAGTTGTTGAATTCTATTTGTAAGTATTTCTGTAAAGCACATTGGAAGGATAAAGTATTCTAATATAGCTACTGATTATATCTCTGCTACTTCAGTAAAAAGGGCACTTTCTAGCAACAAGGGATTTAGAGATCCTTCACTTTTTTTTCAGCTAGAGATCTCTAATTCCATCATCCCTGCAAAACTCTGCAACGTATATTTGACCGAAAGGAATCATTTGCTAGAAGTTATACAAAAGCAAAATAGCACAATGAGATATTACCATATGGAAGTAGTATTTATTGTCTAATGTGGACTACCATCAACTTTCTACTAACCTGAATAATATGGATCTGGGCTAAGGACTACACGTAGAAAATATGTAGCATCTGTAGTAATACATTAAGCAGCAATGCGTACCATTGTCATGGACTGGAATTACATCATTGAATTAAATTGTTCAAATGGCTCTTGGCATGCTTTTCCCCCCCAAACTTCAGTGTGCCAAGCAATCTCTGGAAGAGCTGGCCAGTAAATGGGGGGCAGAGATCATTAGCAACAGAAAATTTTATGTGGCTACTGGAAGAGCTATATGGAGAGCTCCTGTTCACCATGTGTCTGCAAAAAACCTGTTTTGGTGAGGCAGGATTGTTAACTTTATGTCAGCAGTAGTCACGCCAGACGTAGTTTGGCTCCTGCAGTCGCTGGGGTTTCTGCTTTTCTTTACTCACATTTGGAAGAAGTGAGTCATTAAAGCAAGACTCTGGCCTTGCCAGCATGGGGTTTCAGCTGATAATGTAGCACTGCACCAGAATGCCATCTGCAAAGTGCCATTAACACGCTTTCTGCCCTAATGGGCACAAAAGAACAGTGTGAAAGACTGATTCCCTGGAAGCTGGCCTGGCTGTACAACTCAGAGACTTCAACTGGGATGACCCTGTGTTGGAACACTCTACCACCACAGGCTTGGATCCAGGGCCTCAAGGTGTTAAAGGGACAGACAGTCTTTAAGTGATGATAGTTTATTCCTTGCTGCACTTTCTTGCTGAAGTTCCATGTGTCCCGAAAACCTTGGAAGCAGTAGAGCTGCCCACACACAGCTCTGAACCTCCATTAAACAAGGGGGGGTCTGGGCTCATTCTTGGCAACCAAATGCATCATGAAACCATTGAATGTGTTTCCCAACAGACAGTTTCAGGTACATGAACACATGTAAAAAAACCCTTGCTCTTTGCTCCCCTGCTACCTGAGCTCAGGAAAGCTTTAACTAACATGATGAAAATGTGATAATGTTTGCGATATTGCATGGTTGCTTAATCAAAGAGACCATGAGCAGTGGTGAATGGACTTCTTTGCTTTTCACCTGAGAAGTTCAAAGCAGATCCAAAAAGAGATGGAGAAATAATGACTAATATTATAAAACAAATGGTATTTGTAATTTCTATGGGATAGCCTATCAGGAAAACATTAATGAAATACTTCATAGTTTTATCAAAGAATGTAATGGCACAAAGTGCCTTAAAATGCTGTACATACAACAAATTAAATTTCTTTCTTCAGTGTTAAGAAAAAAATAAATTAATAGATTTTATGACCTCAATCAGATCACTAGCAAATATTCTAGATACTGAAATATCTGAAAGAGTATACCTTTTCTAGCTAGAGAATTAGAGTGTATACATTGTGTTAGGAATTTAAGAGATAGATGTAGTTAATGGAGAACTCTATAAGCCCTGAGTATGTATTCAGAGGTCCTAAATATAGTGCCTGCCTTATTTTATGCTGGTATGATCACAGAAATGTAAAGGAAAATACGTGACCATGTGAATATGTGAATTAAATGAAAAATTGTCCATTGTCAGCAAATAAATAATTCCAGACCAGGAATGCCCTAACATTAATCAATTTGGTAGGTATTCTCTGCACCTGTTCCTAGTTATTTGCTACTAAAGTAGTCAGCCATAATTTGCAGTTGTTTGTAAATCTGGTCTGGGAACTTGTACAAGTTCTCTTCTCAAAATCATAATAATACTGACCCTCATAGGTCTGTCTGATCTGCATGGAGATTTCCAACAAAAGGAGCCAAAGGAATCTCCTTTAGGTAGTGTGTATGGGGTTTTTTTGTTGTTGTTGTTTGTTTGTTTTTTGTTTTTTAATTTAATTTAATTTAAATTAATTTGTTTGTTTGTTTGTTTGTTTATTTTACCCCCTCCCTTTTTTTTTTTTTTTTTTTCCTTTTTTTTTTTCTTTTCCTCGTTCCTTGTCATATTAATAAAACGTTTTCCAGGAAAAGAAAAAGAGGTTTTACTGCAAAGAAAAAATACTTTTACTAGCCTCTACATATGCAGAGCAAGATGTTTTTGCATATTTATGCATTTTGTAGTTTAAAATTAGGGTCACTATAGTCGCCTTACAGACTACATGAAATTAGGATGCTGGCAAACTGCAGTAGAGTATTCAAATGATCTCTTCACCCTTTTTGCTGCCCTCACAAAGGATTTATGGAGGAGAGTTTCCAAACTAGTGATGTAGAACTTTGAGTATTTGATGCATCTCTTTGCTGGAATTAGGGCAATGTGCAAGAAGTTTCCAGCTGTAGAAGGTGGAAGAAAACACACGAAGACACTAAGAAACATTAGCAATCATTGGAAGAAAGAAAAAAAGCATATACATGCTCATGAATCTTATCCACACAGCTGTTTTGCCAATATTTCCACTGTACACAGAAGAGCTCTGAGTTGTGCAGTTGCTCTGGATTAAGGACTTTTAGTATTTAGTCTTTTATTCTTTAGTCTTTTTTGTTATTGAGTGTCTTTAATTTGAAAGGCAAAAATAAATTCTAAAAAATTATTAGTGATTGAAGAAAAAAGTTATTTTCCAGGCTTATTATATGCATAGAGCCAATATTATTAATCCTCTCAATTTCACAATTACTTTCATGTCTTTACCAGAGATTTCCTGAACTTCTTGTCTATATCCTTGAGTTTCTAAGTGAAAGGAAATATTTCCAATCTTCAGTTTGTATCGCCATCAGAGATACGTTTGAAAGACTTTGCCAAACTTAGTTCATTAGGTTATTTCAATTAACAATTCAAGGACATTTTAGTGGATTTTTTGTGGAGGCTATTTACATTTCAGATTAAAATATATAAATGTAAATCAGTTATTTCAGAATGGTTTGTTTTGGAATAAAAGGTTGATATAACACAGAAATGCAGTTTTCTGTGGCATACTGTGTAGTATATGGATTGTGAAAGAGCTAGCCAAAGTCGTGGGTCCTTAAAAGTTGCTTGTATCTCTACTCAGTGATTTTGTACAAGATCCTTTATACTATAATAAAGGTCCTTTATACTATAATAAGGCATTACATGTGGAAGAGATCATGAAAAAATTGAATAGGATTTTTTTTCTTAAGTATATAAACTTGATCAAATTCTTTACAATGACAGGCCTATCAAAGGACTATGACCTCCAGCTGGGCAGCATATCCCAGCCAGCCCCACAGCAGACTGATCCTTAGGCAATTTCTTTGGATGCCAATACAAGCAACGTTAAGAGCCAGTTCTTTCCATGGTGCAGCCAGCCAAGCATCCAGATGCTTTTTCTAGAAAAATGTATATCACAGCAGAGCACCTGGATTTTGCAGCTGTAATGTTCAGTGTTTAGTTTGCAGTTAAACCTTCTCAAAGTATCTGGGATGAATACTGGGAATAAGAAAGACAAAAGAGGTTCAGTTGGAGCAGCAGCAGAAAGCAAATGTAGGACTATACGAGCAAAGTATTTTCCATGTGGCAAAACCTTTATATTGTTACCATTGTGTCCTCATCTCCCATTATCTCCCATTCCTTTACATATTCCATCAACCCAAGAATTCACCTCTATTTTTCCTTACTGACAATTCATAATATTGCTTTTTTAGAGTACCTGTCAACAGAATAGAAATCTCAAAGTACCCAGCTATAGTGACAAAGGTATCTTTTCCAGATGAGACCTGACAGCACAGAGTTAAGTGCTGCAGTTTGAAAAACACAATGTGTATGCATGCCTGCTGGAAAATTGAACTGAAATTCTTTAGTATAGCAACATAACTTGCTAGAAGTTCGACTGTGGGAAATCTTATATCCTTGATGGTACAATATTTGAGAAATGAACTAGTTCTTTTACGACCTTCTGCAATTGAACATTCTTTTGGTTTCTCTATAAAATACTGTGCATTTTCTACAAATGTAACTCCTTGTCATAAGGTTTCAGTGTAAAAGTTTTTTATGGATTTAGGTCTTAATAAAATAGTTTTAAAATTGTCTCGTAAGTAAGACTTTCATGAAGTCCCAAGATATGGAGCAGATATTAGAGACAGCAGAATGTGTTGCAATGTGACCAGGATTATTAAAATACACTTTACATTTGTGATCTAGTGCAACTTTACTTCATACACTGAAGATGTCAGACACATAGAAAGTGCTTGGATTTTCTGATAAGTCACTACTCAGAGCTGCTGCCTTTGGCTATAGAGGTATCAATTGGCTTATACTGTTAAATAAAACTTTTTAATGACATATGCATGTATAGTGCACTAGCAGGCTGTTCAGAAATATCTATTACTTGCCTAGTGGATTTTCATATTACAGAAATTGAAAATGAAAAATATCCCTCTAAAATAATGGAAATCTTTGTCATCCTACTTCAAGATAAAGTCTAAAAATACAACTTTTACAAGCAAGGGGATTCCCAGGAAAATTTGGGTTTGGAATAACATAAAGAGAAATATTTTGGTTTGCTTCCTGCCCAAAACTCCTGCCAGTTTTACTGGTGGCAAGTTAAATTGCTGAAAGCCCCACTGGCAGGAAAAAAGTACCCCTGGTCCCTATTAGCTCACTACCTCTTTGCAATTAAATTTATTTCATGACCAAAAAGAGAAAATGCTTTAAAACTGCAGACTTAGAACATCGATTTTGTTGACATTTCCCACTGAAAAGTATTCTAACAGAAATTTTCCAAGTACTTTTATTCCTGGCATAGTAAACATCAGTCAAACACTTTTGATTTAACATTAATTTAACCAGCATAATATACATCAAAGCATCTAAATTGCACTCTTTCACATCTCAAACTTTATTTTATATAAAAGATGAAGGAATACTAAATAATACAGGTTCAGGTATATGAGAATTTAAAGATTCTTGACAAAGACATTTAGACTGAACTTCACAACTTTCTATTTACATGACAAACATGATTTCCTTTTTATTACATTCATGTGGGTTACTCAACACAGCAAGACCACACACAAATTCTGCAGAAAGTAATCTTTTAACCTAAGCTTTCCTCATTTTACTCATGATATCTAGTGCATAGTTCATCTTCATTGTTTCAGCATGGCTTAGATTGCTTATAATAAGCTTCTTATAAGACAAGTAGAACAAGGGTGCATCTGACAGCAAACTGAGAGAGTCCCTATTGCCATCCTGTAAAAACTATACGATATATAAATTAATGTTATGACCATTTGTATTTTCTATGCAATTTGACATCTATTTTTCAGTAGGCTTGGACACATTTATTGCTAATAACTTGATCTATAGTATCTAATGCTGCTACTCAGGCAATTATTATGTATGTCTCTGTAGATTTATTTCTTCCAAAAAATTTAGTTTTTAAATAAAATTTATTGCTTTGGAAAACTGGTTGTTTGTCATAGACCGATGGAATTGTCTGGAGAACACTGGCAGCTGTGAATGCTGAAAACTAACATTGCCTCAGAATGTTTAATTTCTTTCACTTTCATCTTGATAACAAAATTAATCAGTTTCTTGATTTGATTTATTTCATATTAACTTAGTACCCTGTAGAACTCTGTTTCGAAGGCAAAGCAAAATGAAATTTATGGAACTGCAGATATTTTCTTAACTGCAATAGCTAGGAAAGACAGCATTTCAAAAGAGCAGGCAGGGGTTTACAAGCTGAAAAATTAATCAAAAAGCTGACCAAAAATATGGCTTTCAAATTTATTCCTCCTTCTCAGAACACTAGCTATCAGTTTGGCTTGTATGGAAAATAAGACAATAATTACCTGCTACAATGGGTACAATTACTGCCTGCTACAAAACCTGATGGGCTTTGTTTCTTTTTGGCATTTTTTGCTCACACTGGCTGGTTAGTGCTCTGAATTACCATTGCAGATGACCTGCAGACAGTAGAAGCATTGAGCAGAAATCAACAAGTGTAAAAGAACAACTTTTATTTATTTATTTTTTTTCCTGAAGTGAAAAGTGTCAGTTGTTTGGCTTTGAAGGCATTTCAGTAATTTTTTTCCACAGCAATGGAGCAGAAAGTGCAAACGAAAAAAAAAAAAGTTGCAAAATTAGAGAAGAGAAGCATCTTGTCTGGTGTTAACACTGTGTATCTGTGTTGGATTTGGGCAATGTTGATGGTTCTTGTTTTTTTGCTTAGAGTTTTTACAGCTTATACTAGATTGTATGTATCATGCCTGAGGCAGGTTTTTTCTAGCTGCTGCAGTGATTCTAAAAGCCATAGGAGCATGATCTTGATTCATATTTTTCAAAAATCCCTTACAATATATATACTTCTTTCTCGAGATAGATATCTTTCATCTGTGTTTTGTAGCAAGAAACAAAATTGGGTCCTCTGTGCTGCTGGAAGCTCAGCAAGGATGCTTACCTCTGTGAGTGGTGCTGCTTCACAAACTCAGTAGTTTAAACACTGGGCATACTGAATATAGATATTATTTTGAAGCTACATCATCAACTACCACTTCTTTCTCCACCATTCATCAACCACCATTACAACTTTGTCATTTCAATTTTTACACTCCTGGTTTTAAACAAAGCACAGCTAGTTTTTAAACATAAATTTTTAAACTTTCAAGAAGCCCCGAGAATATCACCACCTTGGCTAGTATTTGTTCTGCTCCTACAAGTTTTGCAAATGCTACAGCAGCAATACAGCACAATTAAAGGTGATAGTTTGAAAATCCATTACGAACAGCATTTAGGCATTCTTCTAGCAAGACACAATCATTGAATGAGTAGTCTTATACCTGCCAGAATTATAGGATATTCAGGATCTTCATGTGTTAGAAGCAAGTCAAATCATGCTTACTATATACTACCATTGCTTGTCCTTTATCCATCTACAATCTTGTGTGTAACATAAACCCAACTGGGTGGGTGAAAGCCACTCTAATTTAGGACAATTTTGTGACGTACTGAAGGCTAACAGTGGTATCCAATGAATTATGCTTTCATATGGGGTCATTGTAAATACTGGAGTATATTGTCCAGCTCTTCTGGGGAGGAAAAGCCTACATTTACACCTAGATTTAGCCAGCAAAATTGAAGCTTTGTCTTCCCTATTCAGGTATGTTGTGGTGCAGTAAGACTGACATTAAGTATGTCAAATTGCAAGGCATTAAGTATGTCAAATGGCAAGGGTTCCTCTCTTAATCAAGTAAAAGAGCAGATGAGTTTTGCTGTCAGGCTCAATTCAGGTTGTTTACAAGGAAAATCAAATGTAAAAGATGTTAAATCATCAAGAGCAGTATGGACAATCTATAACAGCAATGCAGAAATACTGCTAAAGAGAGTCTACCTCACTGTCCTGGTTTAGGGCAAATTTGGGAGGAAACGTCCGAATGGAGTCCCTCTGGGAAGTGAACCCAGATGGTTTCCAGACTGTTTTTTTCCACTTTTCTCCAAGGAAACTCCTCCCTGGACACTTATCCAACTGGTCTGGGAAAGAATTTCCTTGGAGAAAAGTGGAAAAAAGTATTTATTTAACAAACAAAGTGCCCACTAGCACAAAAAAATGATTAATATGAAACAACAAAACCTCTTGCCACTCTGAAGAGAGACAGCAAATTGAGAAAGGCCTTGCTGTGAGTGTAGCTCGGCTCTCTTAGTCTCTTACCAGTCCCTCTGGCATCCCAGTGGGACGCAGGTGTGAGCTCCCAGTGCTCTTCTGGGTTTTTCAATCCAGAGCAGGGTTAAACAGCCCCCAAAAAGAGAGAGAAAAAACCCAAAAAAAACAGTCCAGGGAAATTCTCTGCCTCAGCTAGCTAGGTGAACTCTGTCCCACTCTCTGTGCTGAAGATAGCTCAGTCCAGGATCAGAATGCGGAGGAGTGAGTGCTGTTTCTGAAAACAAACTGGGCACTGCTTCTTTCTCCCCCTTGACTCTCGGAACCAGTCTTCAAGGTACAGAACACAATATCCAACACAAACAGAACAGACGATTGGGGATACAAGCACCAAAATGTCACCTGCCCTGGTTTAAGGACAAATTTGGGAGAAAACCCCTGAATGGGATCCCTCCGGGGAGCAAACCTAAATGACCCCTCCCTCCAACCAGTCTGGTAAAAAACTTCTTCAGAGAAAAGTGGAACAAACTATTTTACTTTACAAAGTGTATACAAATATAAAGAATGAATAATATGAAACAATAAAACCTCTCGTTTTGGAGTGAGATGGCAAATTGAGAACATTCTTGCCATGGGTGTAGCTTGGCTCTCTCTCAGTATTTTATCAGTCCCAGTCTCTTCGGCGCTGCTGGAAAATGCTGAGGTACAGGCCCCGGTGGGCCGCAGGTGAAAGCCCCCAGTGCTCCCCTGGGTTTTTCAGTCCAGAGCAGGTTTAAACAGTTCCAAGAAAAAGGAAAAAAAAACAGTCCAGGGAACTTCTCTGCCCTAGCTAGTTGAAACTAACTAAAAGCAAAAAGGTCTCTGTCCTGCAGTCTCTTCAAGCCTCCGCTGAAAATACCATCCGTCCAGAGAAGAATGTGTAGAAGGCAGTTTTCTCAAAACAAACTCCGTGCTTCTCCTTGCTCTGAGAACCAGTCTTAGAGGCACAGAAGTCAATATACAGCACAAACGGAACAGACAACTGGGGATACAAGCATCATAAAGTCACCCTAGGACATCACCCCAGGACACTCACTTTCTGGACAATTTCTCCTCCCTGAAACAGGACATTCCTTTTTTTACTTCTTTTTTTCTGTAAGTCAGCTTTCCATATGCCTAGAAGACACTGTTTTGCACATCTTCACAAGGCAAATAAAACCCTCCTATATGCTCCACCATCTCATGAAGGTAGAAACAAGAAGACAACTAAAGTCAGAGAAGCAAAAATATAACTATGGCTGAATACTCCAGAAATCTGTTAAGAGATTTTCTTAGGAAATATTATCCTCTTTTCCATTTTTGCCTCTGACAAACATAATGAGTATTTAATGCAGTATATCACACATGAAATTTTAAATAAAGTTTAATTCACATCTTCCTTTGAGATAACCCAGAGATTCTTCAATTTTACGAACACTGTTGCCTGCTAATTCTAAAAATTCAGAATAATATTTTAAAGTTCTATCAAACGAAACAGGATAAATGTTCACACTAGGGATGAAAAGATTAATATTTAAAATGTGTTCATTAAGGGATGCTTTTTTCAATCAACTTCATAGGTTGAGAAGTACAAAAAAAAAATGGTACTAAAGGAGTTTCAGGTTTTCAGAGCTTTCCCTGGAGAAGCCTCCAGCTAAAATGAAAGCTACTCTCAGTAAATACCTGCAATGCAAATAATTTTTAACAAGACTAAGGAATAGAAGTAGAAAACTTTATATAAAATGCCCAATCACAGAAATGCACATGTGCTCAGATTGTTCTTTCTCATACTTTTCAAGCTTTTCAGAATAGAAACGAGAACAAAGTATGAAAATGTCAGACCTTTTCCTCTTAGATTCCTTACTTGAATGAAGCTTCTTTATACATTCTGTATAAAGAAATGTTTCCCAGGAGGTGTCCAGGATCATTTGTATAAAACAGAATGATTTTGCTGTATTGAGATACCTTTTGCTGATTATGAGAATGAAATGAGTTCAGGAAAACACACATCCTTCACAAAATGCATAAGGCCCACAGAAATGTTATTATTCAATTTTGCTGAAGATGTTTCCCACAAAGACACTTTACAGCAGTCAGTCCCTTCTGGCAATTTGAAATCACTTTGTGAATAAGAGACCAATCTTGCCCTCACAGATTGAGCTATTGTGCTATTACTGCTTTATTCCTTATCACAGAAAGCTATTTTTCAAAACCTGTGAGAATTCTGATAAGGCGGAAACAGAAATTCTGACAAAAATCTCAGTGTTTGTGCAAATAGAAGTAGCTATATTTAATATTGACAGAAACTAAACTTCTGAATTGCCCCTCGATATATCTAGAAATATTATGTAACCCGTAATTTGTAAACTGTGTTGTTCTGTGAGATCCTCAAGTCTACTGCTTCAAAAAAAAAAAAGTAAATTAACTTCAAATAATATTGCTTGGGAGAAAGAAAGTGACTTTTATAATATAGCTCAATGGTGGGATTGTTTTCCTTCATATCAATGGTAACCCTTGGTAATTGATTCCTGGATCTACCTAGGGTTAACCTAAACACTAAAACCTTACTCTAAAACCACTTTCCTTAGTAATGACTCAAGTCTTACAAACTGAAAGTGGCTTTGTTTCAGGAATTATAAAATAAAATACAATTAATTTGAGATCTGAGTAGAAATTGATGTCATTCAAAGGGCAGTTTTCCAGTTCTTTTAATTTGATGTGACATAAACCCATGCACAGTATAGCAGCAGGGAATTAAAAGCAAGAGCATAAGAAAACTCAGAAATTACACAAATTGGAGTATTTTGTGTAACACAATTAGTCATGGATAATTTTGAGATGAAAATGTCAATAGAAATCAATAATTATTTTTTATTATTTTATTGTTGTAATGTAGTTGCAAAGTGAAACAATATATAATGCTACTCATGGTCTTGTTGAAGACTTATAATAATATATATCAAATTTTGTTTTCTCCTACACTGTATATAGTTTTGAACTTGCAACAGATTCTTGCAACATTCATACACTCCGAAAATTCTGGTTTTTATATCATATACTTTAATAAGTTTAAAAACAGCAGGCAGATCTTCATAACCTAATACATAATTATTAATGAGATCCCTAGAGGTTGGTCAAGAGTTATAAAAAAGAGATTGGAAATGGATTGATGAAATGTAAGTTGAATTGTTTCAAGAATGCACCTAAGAAAGACAGTTTCACAGGGCATCTTTTCCTTGAGAGTGTGAGATAATTTTACCATTTCAGCCTAAGAGGAAAACTACTATTGAACAGATTGTTTCTTGTTGCAGTGTCCTCTGCGCCTGGCAGGCGCTGGCCACAGGCTAGCTCAGATCCTGCACTGCGGCTAATGCGATTAGGTTGGGGTTGCAGGCTAGACAAGCAACCTCCTCCCTGTGGGGTCTTGGTTCCCCCACACCAGCGACTAGACCAGATGGTGTCACGACTGCGGCGATGAATAAAGGGTTGACTCTCTCAAGCAGAGTTAAGAATGGTTTTATTCAAGGGGAGTCGGGCAAGGAGCTCCGCCTCAGAGAGCTGCTGCCCGGAGAGAGCCCCGAACAAAGCTTTGCAACAACTTATAAACAGGGGAGGATCAAGGGGTGGTGACAATGGGTCAGCCAATGAGGGAACATGGGGGTGTAACAGGGAGTGTTAACTCTTAAACATCGATCCAACCACAAGAAGGGGGTAGGGGATTTCCCAGACACCAGCCTATCACTCGACGCCCTCCCTGGATCTTTCCAGAAACCAGGGAAGGGTCCCGAAGTGACAGACAGGGTGCCCAAGAGGAGAGAGAGGGGATTGACAGGGACAGGTGGGGGAGTGGGATGATTGACAGAAAATGACTAGTTATATAACAGACTCTTAGGGGAGGAACTATTACATAAAACGGGGGGGGTACAGTGGAACAAACCATTACATACAACTTCTTATAAATCTTACAGAAAAGTTTATTGAAAATGTTTAAGAACATAGTAAAACAACTTTTGCACCACCACAGTTTCTTACCAAAATATGCGGCTTTCAGAGTAACTAGTATTTAGTATTACAATTTGGATCATAAATTGTATAATTTAAACAAAGACTAGTTAACCTTTTAATCTGTTCATTATCAATTTTTACTCTTGCAGGTAAAATAGAAGCATGCAAATATAATTTGATATAATTCAGGTGTTGAAATCTTCAATGCAGAAAGAAAATACTATAGGCAGCTATAGGCAGTAATGGTATAGGAATACCTAAAACATCAATTGAAAAGTGAGGTAATGTTGCCTCTGAAAATTATATTGATGAATTCTTTGCTATGCAACATATTCTTTATTTTTGCTGGACCACTGGCTTTTTATAAAGCACTGTTGCTGTGTGTTATTTGGTTTCATATTTTATCTCATATTTATATTGGGTTTTCTAATGGTTTGTTCTGTACTCCCCTGTTCTTCTGGAAAATGCAATATCCTGAAGTTTGTCCCTGCCTCTTTTCCAGCCCATTCTCCCACATTCCTCCCAGTCCCCTTCTGTGGGCCGTGTCTATCATTTGGCTGTCCCACCCAGGTTCTGGAGGGTTCGGGTAAATACATCTAATGACAGGCCGAGGGACGAGAAGATCCCTCTCTTTATATTCCCCACTGGTTTCCTTGAATGTCCCTCCAACCCTGTTCCAGTCCCACCTTATCCCTCACTGGGTGTTGGCTTGTCCCCTCCTTTAGCCCCTTCCCTGGATATAAGCCCAAGCGACACGCGGTCAGGCCTCTTGATTCGGGGCTCTTGATCCGTGCTGGGCTGTGGGGCAGGACCACAGAAGAAAGACAGAATAAAGCCTTGGTTTCACCCCTGGATCAAGCGCAGACCTCCTCCTTTGCCATCGATGGGATCTTGCTCTCCCGTGCTAAGGGAAATGTTCTCGGCTGCTTCCTGGGTTTTTAGGACCCTGAGAAAGCTCCTTCTGCCTGGCTGCTTGTCTCGAGCTAGCTGGGATGAAAATGGAGCAGGAGCTCTGGAGCTCTGTGAGAGAGTCAAGTGACAAAGCACTACACAAAAAAAACCCTGTTGAGGGTTAAGTTTCCTGTAGAATTGCCACCCCCCCCCACCCCCCCCTCCCCCCCACTAAGTTGCTAGGAGACTAAATAGTGATAGTTTAAGGGTGCTCAACCGGAAAAAGAAAGTTGATCACTTAGTTTTGGGGGAGGGAAAAAAAACCACCTCCCGGGAGCGGAGGGTGGAGGGGTCACTGCTCTCGGTTTTCTGGGGAGGACGGTCGGGCTACTGGTAGCTGCCTGGAGTCCACGGCTAACGGTGGAGTCTGGTCCTGGGAATTCTATCATCTGCTGGAGCGCCCAGGAATTTGGAGTTTCTTCGCTGCCCTGCTGGATTTTGGGTCAGCCCGGGTCCAGCTGCTGCGAGTTCTCCGGCACTGCCCACTTTCTCTGCCAGGGCACCCCCCTGCCTGCCGAGGACAATCCACCGCTCCCAGCCATCAGCACTGGAGTTTCCACCGTTTGCCCTCGGGGTTCTTGGTTCTGTTTTACTATTATTATAATTGCTGTTGTTGTTTGTCTGTCCTGTTATATTTACTAGTAAAGGACTGTTATTCCTTTCCCCGTAGCTCTGACTGAAAAGTTTTTTTTTTTTAATCTTCCAAATTGTAATAACATGGAGGGAAGGATTTGAATTCCTCATTCCTAGAGAGGCCTGCCTCTCCCTAGCAAAGACCTGTCTTTTCAAACCGAGACACCCCCAAAAACAAAAACAAAACCAAAACACAACACCACAAACAAACAAAAAGAAAAAAGACAAAAGAAAAAAAGAAAAAAAAAAGAAAAAAAAAAAGAAAAAAAAAGAAAAAAAAAGAAAAAAGAGGTAGCAATCTCAGGATATACTCAGCTTCTTACATAATCTGTCAAAAGTGCTAGATTATAGCATGCAGTAGAATACTGCATTGATTCTGAACCCTGACAGCATCTTTGAAGTTATAAATAAGTTTACTACATCAGACTACGTAAGTATGTTTGTTACATTAGTAGCCAAGATGAGTGTCTCTGGTGATGGCATGATCAGGAGTAGAGCATTCTAGTATGGCGCACACAAGTAGTGTGGGAGAACCTTAGTAGAAGCCATGGGAGCTGTCAGGAGCCGCAAGCTAATGTGAGAGCATCGGATGTGACCTGGCTTGGGCCAGAAGCAGCAGCAGCCAAGCCCCCCACATGCATAGAAGACAGCCTTAGGGAACTAGCTACTAGCAGGGGCACCCACTGAGTGGGCAAACAGGGAATGGCATGGCACTGTGCAGAGCAGGGCAGGAGCTGTACCGTGCCAGCCCAACCAGCGAGCAATGAGAAATCCATGGCATCTATAGAGTGTGCCTGGCTGTGCTGCCAGGACCTGCTGGCAGCAGTGAGCACAGCATGGGAGTGAGCCCATGTAAAGGAACTCCTCTACCCCAGGAGGAGGTAAGTGAGAATACTGGGGACAGTGAGAGATAGACTCTTCCTTGGGGCTCAGTGCTGGGGTCTGTTCTGTTTAATGTCTTTCTATGATACAGATTAGGAATTGAATGAAATTTCAGTTGATATGATGTTTATGAATATAAAAACACAAGATTTTTGAAGCAGCTCTTAGTGATTGTATAAAAATAAAGACACAGCTTGTACTGAGAACACAGAAGATTAGCCATTAAGATTGGTTGTTAGGTAGTTACTAAGTAAAAGTCATATAGGTAAGATGTATAGTGTTGAAACTCAGCAAAGTGAGACCTAGGTATTTGTCAAAAATTGATAAAGCAGAACTTTGTGGCTTGAATACAGCAAAATCAAGCTCCTAATCTTTGGCAAGAGCAAAGTGACTTGAAAAACAGCTAAACCTCCACTGCATCTGCCCAGAAGTGAAGATCAGCCTGAGGAAGACGTTGGCCTTGTCCCAAGACCCCAACTCGGGACCACCAGGAGGTGTGACAGCTCATTAGAATACAAAGTGAGAGAAGGTAGGGAATGGGCAGGTGGGGAGGTGTGGGTTTGTGGGATCAATGTGTATTTAAACCTGGACCTTGTCTTGAAGTATGCACAGTTTGGAGGAGATAGCTCCCTCTGTGTCCTAGCTGCTTTACACACCTGCTTTACAATTTCTAATTGTAAAAGTCCTTATTCTACACTTCACAGTCAGTTCACAGACGATGCTAAATTGGGTGGAAATGTTGATCTGCTAGAGGGTAGGAAGGCACTACAGAGTGATATGGACAGGCTGGATCAACGGGTCAAGGCCAGTTGTATGAGGTTATAAATATGGTTATGTGTAAATACTACATTCAGTTCTCACCCCTCAAGATACTGAGGTGCTGGAACATATCCAGAGAAGGGCAATGAAGGTGGCATGAGCACAAATCCCATGAAGAGCAGCTGAGGGAACTGGGGTTGTTTAGCCTGGAGAAAACCAGCCTAAGGGAGCCCTTAACGTTCTCTACAACCACCTGCAGGTTGTAGGCAGGTAAGGGTCAGTCTCTTCTCCCAAGTAACAAGTGATAGGACAAGAGAAAAGTGCCCCAAGTCATGCCAGGGAAGGTTTAGATTAGATATTAGGAAAAAATTTCTTCACCCATAGAATGATCAGTTATAGGTTGTTTGTCAAGGCTAGTTCAATGCGGCAAACAAAATTCAGATGTACTTTTACCTTACTGAAATCATTAGAGGATCTCAGAATTTGTGGAGTTGGTTTTGTTTTTTGTTGGTTTTGTTTGTTTGTTTGTTTGTTTTTTTAATCTCTCTACTGAATAGTTAATGCTTCCCCCATTGTTTAGAAATCCAAAATCATCAAAGATAAAAGTCTCACTCTTCTCCAGACATCATAGAAAGTAGAGATCTTTTCTCTTAACAGTGAATGGAAATTAAGTAATTTATAATAGTCAAATAGGCTAATGAGTTTCAGAAAGTTTGTTTTACAGTATGTGATTGCTAAAGGTAAAGCACTTACTTTATTAACAGATATGAATAGTGTAATATTTTTCATAAACTAGAATGAAAATTCTGAAATGCGATGATGCCTAGTTCAAATGACCCAGCAGAAGCTATACAAAATAGTTTGCAAGACAAAGGCCAACCTTTTCTATTTTATGATGTTTTATTATTCAGTCATGTATCTGATTTTTCAAAAAGGGCTTAGTTTCTAAAATTGTTTCCTGAAAATTTAAATAAATTTTGTGAGAGTTGCTATTGAAACTGCAGTTTTGCAGCCAATTTTTTACTTTAAGAATGCTAGATGAGAAAAGATGGATTGAGCTCTGCAGATACATTCTACGGTGTTTGTTGAACAATTTAGGTTTAATATGTGAGTTAGCATCACAGCACACTGGGGACACTTTAAAGAATTGTTATTATTCCTGTTTATTGCTGTGGTTTTTTCTGCAGTTTAATGTACTGCACAGTAGAGTAATTGCTTTCAAGAAAACAAAGTATTAACCCTCAGTGAGGGTGTTCTATGGAAAAATATGTTGTCTAAAATTAACAGGCAATGATGTATTTTTCCTCTAGGTTCGCTTAGATATTTTAATTTTATTGCATTTTATGTTTTTTTATGCTTCAAGAAATCTTTTGTATTAACTTTGCTACTTGAACAGGGCCAAGCTATAAACTCAGGTAGATGTATTACTTCCTTCACTGTTACATTTATCTGGCTTTTGTTATGAGGAGCAGCAAATATACACACATATCTTATTACCATACTTGCAAGAGGTGCAAGAACATAAAATGGAATTCTTATCATATAATGAAATAAATATGATGCAATTTAAAAGGCATTTAATTTTTTCAGCAGAAAAACTAGTTTAAGATGGAGTTCTATCCAAAAGGCTGTGGAAGTGACTCATGGAAAGCTTAAGCAATACTAGTTCCTCATAACCAACAGTATACAGGGATATAGGTTGACTTGTGTTATAAACTGTTGGTTTTAACTTCTCAACACAAATTACCATGTGCCAGCTGGATCATTTAGAAACCAGCCAAAGGCTGAAGCCATCCAGAGAAGTTCCTCTTTCAGTGCTTTGTTGAGACAACCTCAAAGTATAGTTAGTGCCTAAAACTCTTTATTAACCAACTTGGCATCATTACTTGAAAAAAGTAAAAAAACTTACAATAAAATAAAATAAAATAAAATAAATATATTTTTAACAACAAAAATTGCATCAACTGGTATTATTGACAGCATTATCTGACAAAATCTAGTTTGATATTTGTTGTAACGCATTAATTGGGTTTATATTGTGTTTCATTTTTACATTGGGGTTTGTAATGTTTTTTTATTGTATTCCCTGTTCCCCTTGGAAACTGTTATCATGTGGTTTGTCCCTGATCGGCTGCGCCCATCTCCCACACTGGAATGTAACCCAACTCTATTCCACTCCCACCTTGCCCCTGATTGGGTAATGGCTTGTCCCTGCCTCTAGGCCCATCCCCCCAGGGGAAAAAGCCCCGGGATGGGCGGAGGCTAGCTCTCTCTGGCGCCAGCACCACACTGGGAAAGAGCTCCAGCCAGCAGGGCAGGACTCCAGAGTAAAGGTGTATTATTCCCCTGGTGAGAGAGCAGGCTCTTTTCTTTGGCCATTGGCGGTCATCTGGTCTCATAAAGAAACACCACAACTGGCACCAAACGTGTGGCCCAAAGCCACAGGGGGCTCCCAGAAAGCTGGAAGAACCACTCAGAGAGCACGTGGCTGAGGAATCTCACGCAGGTACATGAGTCACGAAACGTAGACCACCCACGCAAAGATGCAGACCTATCAGGCTTGGCGTTCACTGTGGAGTCTCCGAAACACAGGATTCTCCAGGCCAGGGCTCCAGTTTCTCCTTTGGACTCAAAATTCCCATCCGAGTGCTGCAAAGAAGCCCCTGACTGGCAGGCTGCTCCCAGAGAAGGTTACCACATGTTCGTGGAAAGCCGACCCTGGGATCCGGGACTGGAAGCTCTTTTTGCACCAAAAAGGGTCAGTCTCAGGCAAAAGGTGTGATTGGGAAAGAAATGAAAGATTAGTCTGAACGCTGGATTTTTGGTGAGTATCACTTTGGGTTTTCTAAGGGAAAATCTTTTTAGGAGGCAGTGATTCTCAGGGAAAAGGGGTTTTTCCCTTTTGGGGAAGGTTTTTCCTTTCAGAGAAAACTTTCAGGGTGCTTTAATAGCACATTTTGTTCCTTGTAGCAACCCCTGGTGGGGGGGGGGGGGAGGGGGGTGGAAAAGGAAACAGTTTCCTCTCTTGGCTCTTTTTTTTCTCTCTCCAGCAAGGGGTTTTTAACTGTCAGTTGCCCAGCCACAGCTAAAGGGGACACAGAATGTTAAAATCCAAGTCAAAAATGGAAGCTAGGCTGTCTGTGTTTCAAAAAAGAGTCTATTTTCAAATTTTAAGTGCCTTGGAAAATGGCAGGACCCATTGTCCAAAGAAACAGTTGAAAAAATTAATTCGGTATTTGTTTTCTCAATTTCCAGATGTATCATTAGAGCAAATAAGCTCCCCAGCATTTTGGGAACCTGTTGCAAAAAAATTGTCTCAATCAAGCTCCCCTAATGGTAAGGAAAAAGCAAATTTTGCTCTTTGGAGATTTGTCCGGTTGTGTCCCCGCTCCGGGTGGGAGCTGACCCCCAGCTAGCTCGGGTCAACACAGACACAAAGTTTCCAGTTCGTTTTGGCTTCTCGGCTTGGCAGCTGGACCCAAAGGTGACAGTCAACAGCAGCAGAAGAGAAAAGGCTGGCTCTCAGCTTAGCAGGTTAAAGGATGTTTATTAGCAGAGATCTCCAAGCTCCGAGGCGAGCGGCTCGGAGCTTCCAGGCTGAGAACCCCGCGGCTGAGAGAGTTTGCTCCTCCCTCCGACCCCCTATAAGCGGGGGAGGGTCCCAGGGAGGATACAAAAAAGACCACAAATCAGGGGTTTCAGGGGGTAACAAGGTGTGCCCACCCCCAAGCTTCAGACCACTAAAATCCAGAGCTAAAGGAATTTCCCCCAGGCTACCTATCACCTGAAGCTCTCTCCCGGAGATTTCACAATCCGGGAGGGACCCCGGGAGTGATTGACAAGCTGCCCCAGAGAGGGGGGTTGGGGCAGAGGGGATGTTACATGTCATGTGAAGTATGGGATGATTGACACAAAACACCTTATTATACAGACAACACAAAAGGGATACAGAATTGGGGATACAGTGAAACGAACCATAACATAAACTTCTTACAAAAATCTAATAAAACAGTTCTGCACCACCACAGAGATTTGTCCTGGTTTGGGACAAATTTGGGAGAAAACCCCTGTAGAGGATCCCTCTAAGGAAGCAAGCCCAAGTGGCCCCTCCCTTCAACCGGTCTGGAAAAAAAAAACACCTCTTTGGAGAAAAGTGGAAAAAACTATTTTACTAAACAAATAAAGTGCATACAAGTATAAAGAATGAATAATATGAAAACAATAAAACCTCTCCTTCTGAAGTGAGATGGCAAATTGAGAAAGTCCTTGCCATGGGTGTAGCTTGGCTCTCTCTTGGACTCTCCTCAGTCCCAGTCTCTCCGGCGCTGCTGGAAAATGCTGAGGTCCAGGCCCCGGTGGGCCACAGGTGCAGCCCCCAGTGCTCCCCTGGGTTTTCAGTCCAGAGCAGGTTTAAACAGTTCCAAGAAAAAGGAAAAAAAACAATCCAGGGAACTTCTCTGCCGTAGCTAGCTGAAACTAACTAAAAGCAAAAAAAAATAAAAAAAAAAAATAAAAAAAAAATCTCTGTCCTGCAGTCTCTCCAAGCCTCCGCCAAACACGCTGTCCGCAGAAGAATGTGGAGGAGTCAGGCAGATTTCTCAAAACAAACTCTGCGCTTCTCCTTGCTCTTAGAACCAGTCTTAAAGGCACAGGACTCAATATACAGCACAAACAGAACAGACAATTGGGGATACAAGCATCATAAAGTTACCCTAGGACAAGATTGCAGATTTTATTTGCAATGCAAAAACAAAATGAAAAAAAGCCAGTTTGTTGTGGATTTTCCCCAGTTTCCTCAGTTTCTCCCTATCCTGACTCCAAAATCTCTTCCCCAAAATCGGATATTCCTCAAGAAACCCCTAAACTTTCCCGAAAACTCCCTTCTTCCCCAGTTTGTAAACCCTGGGTTTGGTTTACTTTTGCAGGCAGTTAGAGTGCACAAAACCCCCATCTTAGTGAATCCCAAACTAGTCTTAGTTCGGAACGGGGGTCATAAGATGGAGGGGACTCCTTTGTCCAAAATGGCCGAAGCCATGTGCTCTCGAGTCAGGAGGAGCCTCTCCCTTTGTCTGTCCCTCTTTCCCACAATCCCTTTCGCAATCCCTTCCTCTCCCCAGACCCCTCCCTCCCTTCAGTGCCACCCCCGGCACTGCCCTCTCCTCTGACTCCGACCCCTACCTTCAAACCTCTGCCCTCCAATTCTGCCCCATGTGAGTCAAGCCTCCAGCCCCTTCCTGCCCCTGGTTCCCATGGTTTCCTGGCCCACAGTCCCAGTTCCCACACCCCTGAGGGGAGGGGGGGGTGGGATCCGGGAACCCGGAAGCAGTAAGTGATCCCGGCTTTTCTGCCACCCTTGTCACATACCGATGGTCAAAAAGGGAGGGTGCTGTCCACAGTAATTGGGACCCCTTCCCCCAACAAGCAAGCTCAGGAAATTTCTTTAGCTGTTTTAGAGCGCATTAAAGAGACTGCTTTCAAAGCATTCTTTTCAATCCAGCCTGATGGGTCCTTCCAACCTTACAGTAAAATAAAGCATCTTCCATCAGAACCTTTTGTAACATTTGTGGAGCGATTAACCCGAGCTATGGAGTCACAGGTTAAGAATGAAGGAGCCCAAGAACAGGTCCTGGAGGAGATGGCGCTGACCAATGCACATGAACATTGCAAGCCTTGGAACCAGTGCCAACCTTAGATGACATGCTCCAGGTGCATACCCAGAAGGTACCCTTCATGACAGATCACCTCAATCACAGTTGCAGAGATGCATTCAGACCACCGCAAAGAGCTGCCGCAGCAGACGCCATGCCCCATGCCTGTGCCATGGCCACCGCCCAAGAGAAGAACGACGTGTCTCCTGTGCAATCAGGCTGGACATTGGGCATGTCAATGCCCTTTAAGGAAACAATTTCTGGACTTTCGGGACAATGGGGGCGGGGGTCTCAAGGGTCCAAGGGGAATTTTTCAAAAAACTAAGATCTCAGCACCAGCTTGCCCAGCGTGCCAACATAAATAGGGCAAGTCCGAGGAGGGGCAATAAAAAATTAGAAAATACAAATGTTAAATTAAATAATCCTGCTATAACCAGTTCTACCTTTCAGCAGAAGTCATCAGATATGCCTCTTTCAGATCATGACGTGAGCAGACCCTGTCTAATCACTGAATGTCTCCAACAGCCTTTTAGGTTGCAACTGACAGAATCCTTGCACCTAAGTGACACAGACTGGCATTTAGGTTCAATGGATCTACAAGTGGTAGGCTCCTGGCAACATGTTGGCAGTAAGTATGTCATCCTTGGGGACACCAAGTACACACTGAGAGAGATTGAGATCCTTCCGGGTCTTGTCTCATCAAACCCTAAACAACTAGTTCTCTGGCTGCACTGTGTCTGCCCACCTTTGTTTCTGCCTAAGGGGCAGATAATAGCTCAGGCAATTCCAGCACCTGACCCGTTCCCTAAAAAAGACATCACAAGGAACAAACACCTTGATGTTTGCCCCTCACGAGTTATTGGGAGGGACAAACTCATAACAGGGTGTGAGGTCCGTCACGGTGAGGAAGTAGTAAACCTCAAAGGGGTTTTGGACAAAAGCATGGATGTAACGATTGTACCAGAAAGGATGTGGCCCTCACATTGGGAACTGCAAAATGTGGCAGGGCATGTGCAAGGTGTAGGGGGGATGAAATTGGCAAAACAATCAAATATGTTGTGCAAATTAAGGGGCCAAACGGACAATTAGCTGCACTGCATCCATTTGTTTTAGACTATTCAGAGCCCTTGTAGGGGTGAGACCTGATGGCCCAGTGGGGGTCACGACTGGCATTCCAGATGCCCCCCCAGTTTTTTGGGCTGTGGCCACTGAAGAGTGCCCTACCCAGAAACTCAATTGGAAAACTGATTCACCAGTCTGAGTAGAGCAGTGGCTGCTCAGTAAAGAAAAACTGAAGGCGCTTCAGGAGCTAGTGGATGAAAAGCTACCTAAAGGCCACATTGTGGAAACCAGGTCTCCATGGAATTCCCCAGTCTTTTCTTTTTGAAAACAAAGGCAAGTGGCGGCTCCTCCACGATCTCTGTCAAATTAATAATGTCATTGAGGACATGGGTTCTCTCCAACCAGGGATGCCATCCCCAGCGATGCTCCCCCAAAAATGGAATTTGGCAATTATTGATATCAAAGACTGTTTTCTCCAGATCCCTCCGGACCCTGACAATGCCCCACGTTTCGCCTTCTTGGTCCCTACCCTCAACCGAGAAGCCCCAAGGAAAAGATGCCACTGGATATTTCTTCCCCAAGGGATGAAAAACTCACCATCTATTTGTCAGTGGTACCTCTCTTCCCTGCTGTCCCCAGTGCGCACAGCTGTGGGAGAAGCCATCATCCTGCACTACATGGATGATGTGCTCGTGTATGCTGCCAATGATGACTTACTGTCCCACATGCTTGACCTTATAATCGATTTTTTGGTTGCTGCAGGGTTTGAGCTTCAGGAGGAAAAGATTCAAAGGATGCTGCCTTGGAAGTACCTGGGTCTGGAGATTGGTAAGTGGACCATTGTGCCGCAAAAATTGGTTGTCAAAAATAACATCAAGACCTTAGCAGATGTCCAGCAATTGTGTGGGTCTTTAAACTGGGTAAGACTTTGGTTAGGTCTGACCACTGAGGACCTAAACCCCCTCTTCAATCTTTTAAAAGGGGGAGAGGAGAGGAGAGGAGAGGAGAGGAGAGGAGAGGAGAGGAGAGGAGAGGAGAGGAGAGGAGAGGAGAGGAGAGGAGAGGAGAGGAGAGGAGAGGAGAGGAGAGGAGAGGAGAGGAGAGGAGAGGAGAGGAGAGGAGAGGAGAGGAGAGGAGAGGAGAGGAGAGGAGAGGAGAGGAGAGGAGAGGAGAGGAGAGGAGAGGAGAGGAGAGGAGAGGAGAGGAGAGTTCTCCTAGGATCCTTACCCAAGAGGCACGAGCAGCCCTAGAAAAGGTACAGGATTGTATGGCCACCAGACAGGCCAACAGGTGCAAATCAGACTTGCCATTTAAATTCATCATTTTAGGCAAATTGCCACACTTACATGGAATGATTTTTCAGTGGGAAAGAGTGGAAAAATCAAAAAAGAATAAAGACTGTAGGGATCCCCTCTTAATCATAGAGTGGATTTTCCTCAGTCACTACCGGTCCAAAAGAATGACCAGGCCACAGGAATTGGTAGCAGAATTGATCCGGAAAGCCAAGACCCCGATCAGGGAGTTGTCAGGATGTGATTTTGAGTGTATTCACATCCCAATTGAGGCAGACTTGGGCCAAATCACAAAAGCAATGTTGGAGCACCTGCTTCATGAAAATGAAGCTTTGCAGTTTGCTCTGGATAGCTACATAGGTCAAATTTCAATTCATCGGCCTGCTCACAAATTATTTAGAGAACAAGTTCAGTTCAAATTGTCATTAAAAAGTGTTCAGAGCAGGAGGCCTTTAAAGGCCTTAACCGTTTTTACAGATGCATCTGGAGCATCTCATAAATCAGTAATAACATGGAAAGATCCTCAAACTCAGCAGTGGGAAAAAGATATTGTCGAGGTGGAAGGATCGCCTCAGGTAGCTGAGTTGGCTGCAGCTGTTAGAGCTTTTGAAAGGTTTCCTGAACCATTCCATTTGGTCACAGATTCGGCCTATGTAGCAGGTGTAGTATCCAGAGCTGAACAAGCTGTACTGAGTGAGGTCTCCAATTCTGCACTTTTCAACTTGCTCTCAAAAGTAGTAAATCTGATCTCCCACCGAGAGCAACAATTTTATGTGATGCACATCAGATCACACACCAATTTACCAGGATTCATAGCCGAGGGCAACAGAAGGGCTAATGCTCTGGCTGCGCCTGTGGAAATGGCCCCACTCCCAAACATCTTTGAACAAGCCAAAATCAGCCATCAGCTTTTTCACCAGAATGAACCAAGCCTAGTCTGCCAGTTCCACCTAACTCGGGAACAGACTGGGGCAATTGTGTCAGTGTGCCCCTCGTGCCAGCAACTCCCAGCCCTGAGGGCAGGAGCAAACCCCAGGGGATTGAACAGCTGTGAGGTATGGCAGACAGACATGACCCACATCATGTCCTTTGGTAGGCAAAGGTATGTCCATGTATCTGTAGACACCTTTTCTGGAGCTGTCTATGCCTCTGTCCACAAAGGGGAGAAGTCTAGTGATGCCATGAAACACCTAATATAGGCTTTCTCCTTCCTGGGCATCCTCAAATCAATAAAAACTGACAATGAACCCACGTACACATCCAAGGAGTTCAGAAGCTTCCTGCAGCAATGGGGAGTAGAGCACAAAAGAGGCATCCCCTACTCCCCAACAGGTCAGGCCATCGTGGAAAGGAACCCACCAAAATCTCAAAAGGGTCCTCAGCCAACAACATCAGTCTCTAAAATTAGAAACACCCCAAATCCAGTTGTCCAAAGCCTTGTTCACTCTGAACTTTTTAAACTGCACGTTTGAAAATCTTAACCCACTATTTGTGTGCCATTTCAGAGAGAACTGCCAACTGCAGCTTAAAGGAAAGCCACCGGTAATGGTAAAGGATCCAGCAACCAGGGAAACAGAAGGTCCTCATGATCTGATCACCTGGGGTCGTGGGTATGCCTGTGTGGCCACTCCCTCAGGTCTCAAGTGGGTGCCAGCCAAGTGGGTGAAACCTTTCATCCCTAAAACTGCAAAGCCACCTGCAGAGGTCCCACAAGTGGCCAGTGCTGCCTGGAGGAGGAAAAAGCACCGAACCTTCTCCTTCTATTTATCATTATCCCTTAACAGTGTTTTTCTAGACAGTTTGTTTGCACTAAAAGTAATTTTCTGTAACTTTAAAGGTACTCAAGGTCCGAACTCTGAACATCTCCCACAGACTGAGCCTTCCTCCTTCTCAATTTAATAAGAAAGGGGGAAATGTTGTAATGTATTAATTTGGTTTGTATTGTGTTTCATTGCGTTTGTAATCTGTATCATGTGGTTTGTCCTGACTCAGCTGTAACCTAATTCTCTTCCACTGCCACTTCTTCCTGATTGGGTAGTGTCTTGTCCCTGCCTCTGGGCCCTGCCCCCTGGGGAAAAAGTCCGAGTGTGGGCAGGGCCTCGGCACTCTGGTACTGGAAAGTGATCGGGGAAGATCTCCAACCAAGGCAGGGCAGGACTGGAGAATAAAGCAATATTTTCCCTCCAGGACAAAGAGCAGGCTCTTTCTTTTTCCCATCGGCAGTCGTCTAGTCTTGTGAAGATATACAACAGCTAAAGAAAACAGTCCATTGGATATACATGATATTAGAAATATTTCTGCCTCCTTTTCTTTGAAGAAAATTAAGAGCAAAGTAACATCTAATTCTTTCCTAAAATGCTGTCTGGCTTAGTACATTGCAAGTATGGTGAGGCAAAATGCCCAAAAGTTAAATTCTCTGCTTGTTTTCTTTATAATCGTGTAGGTTGTTGTTACATGAGATCAACAATTCTGCTTAAGTGGTTTTCGTCAATTTCACTTCTGTGTGCATTCATGATGTGTCCAGAGTTCAGGAACTCAAGGTATCCCTGAAACTAACACTCAAGCAGAAACCATCTCTCACACTAATTTACTCTGTACATACCACTTCTTGCTGTCCTCTTTCTTTTTTTTGGCTTGAGAAACCAATAACATACTATCTTTGGCAATTGCTCAGGAACCATAAGCAAAGCATCTCTTCCAGGCCTGTCCCTTGGTATTTGAAATTTGCATGTTATTGCCAATCTTCCCATTACTGCTCAGAACACTTGCCAAAATAGGAGTAATGTATAAATCATCAAAAATCAAAGATGGACCCAAAGCACCATCAAATATTTTTCTTTTTGGACGAGTTTTAGGGTTGAAATGTCTTAAGATAATGGCTCTAGTTGGGTCCTCAGAACTAAGCACCTCTCCAAATACAGCTAGGACTAGGAGTCTCACATAAGGTACAGAACTCACTAGGGTACAGGAGTTTTGATTTTGTATGCATGAAAGGCGGTTTGGATGCAAACCCTGTGGAATATACTACACTCCTTGATAGTGGGTTTGGTTTTTGGGTTTTTTTTAATTGAAATTTAGAAATAGGATAAAAACCAAAACATTGATGGTGGAGAGTGGACGATCAGACCAGATGATGTTTAGATGTCACCTTTAATCTTGAATGTTTTTTAGGTTTTACTATTTATAACAGCAATTTACTATTTATATATATAGGATTTACCAGTGGATGTTTCTAAGTGTTGTTTCTAATCCTATTAGTTTTATGCAACAGGAGTGGGTCATAAAGGTAGGTAGAGATATATACAAAATAAACATATGTACAACAACATTTTTTCCTATTATGTCAAGAGGCAAATGGAGAGGCCCTCCCAGCTACTTGTTAATCTTTGTGAATTTCTAAATAGCTCCCACTGGTCACAACTATTATATGTTTGAAGTTTATACTCATAAAAAAAGCATAAGCAAATCATCCACATTTTGAAAGAACACATTATACTTTGTTACAGTACAAAAATCTGGATATGACTGAAATATGAGAAGCAGGTATAATGATCAAGATAAAAGATAATAGGTTTCCAACAACCAATGTTAAATTTTCAATGCATTTTTTTAGCTGTAGAAATTATGTTTTCATCACTAACTTTTTATACTTTAGCAATTTTACTTTCCATTAATTCAATGTCTATACATCTAACCACAACCTGTTATTAATTGAAACTCAGTGAAAGACCTTATGCAAGCAAGTTTTCATCAGGCCTAAGAGAAACTCATGAGTTACATTGGTGCACTTAAGTGTTGTAATTGTCCAATTACTTTGCTTTGATTCAATCTGTTGAGTTTATTGCATGTTTCTACCTCTGACAGACACAACAGAATTGCTTTTCTTTGAAACTTAGGATTGGATCATGATCCTCTGCATAAACTGGAATGGCTGACATCTGCACATCATGCTTTAGCTGGTCTGATAGGCTTGTACATTTAAGGTTCTGCTTCTACTCGTTACAATCACCCTTCTGCCCGTTACACTGGTCATAATGACATCCTTGGGAATCACAGCAGACAAGGGACAAGAATGTGTGAGGATTTTTCAAAGATCTTGTGACACCTTTGATTCTGCTGCATGTATGTGTGTATATATATATATATATATAATTGGCAAAACTTTGCATTAGCCAAAAATGAGAACAAAGTGCTGGCAATAAACAGGAACTGTTTAGGATGATTAGGCTATTTATAAAATTTTCTCCTAATCCTTGTATGCAGGTCTGCTTCAAGAGGGAAATGAGGCAGAAAACATGGATGCACAGGTGTCACCCTGGTTTTTCTGAGCCTTTTGATTGTTCATAAAATGGAGTCAGATCTTTTTAGCTACTGTACAATATTAGGAGCAGTTTTCTACCTTTTCTCACACATGTAACATAAACAAATACTTTGTTTTTCATTCTCTGTCCTTTGTTTGCATATTTCTAACCTGAAAACGATTGTAACTGACAGTTGGTTTAGCCACTTGGCTGAGGGGTGAAAAACCCCAGAAGCCAATCTTCTGCTAGACCCACAAATGTATAAAAAGTAAGAAATAAAACAAAGAGGCTCTCTCTCCGCCTGGATTTCAGCTTTTGGGCTGGACGGAGAAACCTCTGCTCTGCAAAACCGCTTGTCTGTGTGTGGCTGCTTTGTGTGTCTCGGTGACAGGTTAATAATGATATGCTAATGGGAACAGGCAATTATACCAGGGCCGATGGGCAGGCTGGTTTTGAGCCCTTGGTCCAGGAGCAGTGCCAGCAGACAGGCATGGCAGCCCTGGTTCAGACCATACAGCTGGCTACTCCACAGGAGTCCTTTGCAACGATTGTCCAGGGAGTTGATGAGCCCTTCCTGTGCTTTGCAGGACGGCTGACTGCTGCGGTTGAGAAGCAGGTGAGTGATCCTGCGGCAAGGAAAATCATGCTTCAGTCCCTTGCTCGAAGCAACTGCAATGCTGTTTGCAAGAGGATAATTGAGGCGCTTCCTGGGGAACCATCCATGTTGGAGATGGTTGAGGCCTGTGCGAAGGTAACCCCTTCCAGCCAACAGATGGTTGCCGTAGCTATGGCTGTACAGCCAGCCATGGCTACGGTTGTCCAAGCAACAGTGGCTACGGCTGTCCAACAAGCTGTGCCTACAGCTGTGCCTACAGCTGTGGCTATGGTTGTCCAACCTGCAACCGGCTGTGGCTGCTGCTGTGCAGTCTGCCTGGAATGTTCCCCAGGGTGTGCACCAGCAGCAATGGGGTGCTCGGGCCAGGAAGAAACAGGGCAGAAAGGCACAGAAGCCTACGGCTATCTTGTTTCATTGTGCACGATGTGGAAGGCCGAATCACGCTGCGGATGTGTGTGTAAGGCAACAGTGCACATGAATGGTCATTCGTTGGGCAGTTTGGGAAACACAACGTGGAGCACGAAGGCGAGACGCATGCCGACACAAATGTCTCTGCCTCAGCCCCAACTGATGGAGATCTGCTCAGCAGGCTTGCAGCCAGCACCCGCGATTCAGCAGGTGTTGATGTCTGCACAGCCGAGTCTGTTGTGATTGATTCAGACCAAGTACACAAGGTTCCCCTGGATGCCTTTGGTCCCTTGGGTGATGGTATGAGCGCCTTCCTGATGGGGAGGTCCAGTGCCACCATTCAGAGTATCATGGTGCACCTGGGACTGATTGATGCGGATTTTTCGGGACAGATTCATGCAATGGTCTCCACACCCACCCCCCCTCTGACTATCCCAAAAGGCACACGAATTGCTCAACTGGTTCCTTTTAAGTCTTCTGTTTCCAGAACCGAGGACCGGTCACGAGGTGATGGCAGCTTTGGCTCTACTGGGCCACCTCAGGTGCGCTGGACTGCTGTCCTGACCAAAGACCGTCCTGAGACGCTGTGGGCTTGTGCCACGCCGTCGGAGATTCACCTTTGTGGTCTCCTAGATACCAGGGCCGACGTGAGCATTCTCTCCCTGGCTGCTTGGCCCCTGCAGTGGCCTTTGACCCTGGCAAAGACATCGATCGCAGGCTTAGGAGGAACAAAGCAATGCTACGTGAGCCAGAATCCTGCGGCCATCACGAACCTGGAGGGACAGACAGCCATAATTTGGCCTCATGTTACTGAGATTGCTCAGAACCTCTGGGGGAGGGATGTTTTGGCCGTGTGGGGGGTGCGATTGGGAACGAAATTATGATTGGGGCCACTGTGATGAAGGGCGCAGAGTGTCCCATGCCTCCTTTACAGTAGCTGGTGGACAGACCCATCTGGGAGAACCAGTGGCCCCTCCCTCATGACAAGCTAGTCACCCTTCGTGAACTTGTACAGGAGCAGCTGGATCAGGAGCATTTAGAACCATCTACCAGTCCCTGGAACACTCCTGTCTTTTGTATCAAAAAGAAGTCTGGGAAATGGAGGTTGCTACAAGACCTCTGAAAGAGCAATGGCGTGATGGAAGGCATGAGGACATTGCAGGCTGGTGTGCCATCGCCTACCATGCTTCCTGCGGACTGGCCGGTCCTCATTGTGGATCTGAAGGATTGTTTTTTTACGATCCCTCTGCATCCCGATGACAGACCAAAATTTGCCTTCATGGTACCGACAATAAATAATGCCGAGCCCACACAGCGGTATCAATGGAAATTTTTGCCTCAGGGCATGCAAAATTTCCCAGTGTTATGCCAATGGTGTGTAGCCCGTGCCTTGTCTGGAGTTCGCAAGCAGTGTTGAAATGCTGTCTTTTTCCTGTGCATGTTCTGTTTCAGCTGATAAAGTTTCCTAGGTCCTGTTTACCTTGACATGGTCTAAGATGAAAAGAGTAGTGTTTTGCATAAAGAAAAAAGGTATAAAAGTCCTCAAATTTAAAGTAGACTGTAGTTTATAGATTTATTCTCACCAGTGAGACTTGAAGACCTCATTTTTTATGGAAAATCAGTTGTAAATTCTTCTTTGTTGATGAACAAAGAACAATTTAATAATTATATTTATAGAAATTGCGCTGCTGCTGCTGCTGTGGACTCCAGGACGGTGTAGATAAATGTAGACGAGAGATCTCTGAAGTTGGGTTTTAAAAGATGAGGTTTATTGTAAGGGATATGGGGCTCGGAGCCGCCAGGCTGCAGCTCGTGACAAGGCCTAGGAAGGTGGGGGAAGGAAGAGGCTGGGAGTGGGGGAGAGCGAAAAGCAAAGGGCAAAGAGAGCCTCCCACCCTTGAAGCCCCCAGATAAGGGGTCTCAGGGTGGGCTGGAACAAGCCTTGGGCCAATGGGGTTACAGATACCTGATACTTCAGGGGAGCGGAACAGGTGTGGGATGAACCATTGGGGGGTGAGACAGAACATTCCATTTGACCTGGGTCTGGCTGCAGGTAACCTTCAGCTGGTCACATAACTGTTTTCCCAGACATCCAGTAGCTAGGACACCTCAAACATCAAAACTTACTTTCAATTCTATCTCACTTACAGGTTTCTCATTCTCAGAATATAGGCAATCATATTTATAGGGTTTTTTGGCTTCATCCTCCCCAACATATATTAAATGTCAAGAAGTGTATCTGTTATTGAGTTATAGCAGTATTCTAAATTTGCTTTGAATACTTCAAATGCTTACCTCATTAGGTTGTAGTAAATTATATACATAAGTTACCTTTGATTCAGACACATTAACAATAGAAGTACTTTTACTTTAAAAAGAGAGAATAACTTTTCCCATTCCCTGTTAAAAAGGTTTTGCTAGCCAAACAAATTTCCTAGCAACTGTGAATTTCTCTCATCTTGAACCAATTATATTTCAATTATAATGTGGGTTCTGATAAGTTTGGGGAGCCTTGGGCTTTTGGTTTGGTTTGTTTTTTTCTTGCTTGATTTTTCTTGTGTTCGGCTTTTGTTGTTTTTTGTGGGTTGGTTTGTGTTTTTTTTTTTTTTGGTCCCAATTTTACAAAGGCATAAAACACATAAAATGTAATACAATTTTCATAGGACCCATAATGAATCTTCCATTGATAGGCTCAAAATATCCCCATTAGATACACACAGCAATACCCTAAAGGAGTTCTTAAATGGTCAGTAAAACTGCATCTCTTCAGAATGATCTATAGGACATAAGACCTCAATCTGCAAAAGGACATCCATAAAAAGATTCTGTGTACGCACTTACATCAAGAGTAGTAGCCCAGGGACCTTTTTAAACACATGGAAGAAAATTCATATTTTCAGGCACAACTATATTTGACTTATTCGGTGTGTCTAGCCTGAACATATAGATGACAGTTCATCTACTTTAAAGTAGTTCTCTAGAGCCAGTTTAGGTACCTCAATAATCTCTGAGTTTTCTGTACAAGGGTGTATTTCATCTTTTTGCAGCAACAACTGAAGACCAGATTGGGTGCCATATTGTTTCTAAAATGGCTATAGAAAATTTGCTTAGGTACATGATATTTGCTTCCTAGATTCCAAGCATGGAAACATTTAGGACCTCAAAAAGGGATTTCTTGTCCCATCTTTTCCAGTGATTAATATTTAAATGAGTAGTAGCTTCATTTTCAATAGGTGAATCAAAAAAGAGGAAGAAATAGGCATCTTGACATTTAAAGTGTAACACACTGAAATGTAACATCTTTTTGTTTTTCAAAGTTTAAATTTTTGTGGGCTATGATGGAGTCCATTATGTAATTAATATTCTTAAAGGAGGTTACAAATATGTTGTTAATACTGCCAGTTCAAGTTAATCACTTTAATTAATCATAATTCTTGTCAGAAGGTATTTTTTTTTAAATGTATAATTAATGCATCTTAGTTCTTGTCAGAAGGAGTTTTTTTATGTTGTATATTAGATGTTTTGCATCAGTGGCAGCAGTCAATCTCAGATTCTGATTCTCTTTTAAGTCTTTAATCTTTAATCAGTGTGGCTCCCACTCCACTGAAAAGTAGCTGGCCCTCTCCAGCATGTTAAATCTATTGCCTTCTGGAGAGCTAGAATCCACTTGACAGAATCATAGTCAGTTATGGTAGGTTTCCACTAGGCCTCAGTGGAATGGTAAATTTGGTACAACTTCTCTCCCAGAAAAGCAATTTGAATACTTAGGTGTTCTTTCCTCCAAATAGCCTTTAATGCTGCTAAGAATATTAACTATTACACCTGTTCTGGAAGGGCAAGAAAAGGCTTTAATGTTATTAAATAAGGATTTTAATGAGAAGTTGTTAGAGAAATGGTTTTAATTCTCTTTATGGTTCCTTCTTTTAGAATGAAAGCATGCTTTAATTTTATTTCTTGGGTTTCAAGTCTCTCCTGCTAATTGTGATGTTCCCATATGACTTAAATTGTAATTTAAACTGTACCAAAATATGGACTAATATTAACTTCTATGTCTTCATTCAAAGTGAATCAACTCAAATTCCAATAAAGTAATTTTAAAGTGTGATAATTATTTTGTCTGTAGCCCCAGTGAATGTTACTTTGTCATTATTGGCAATAGTCACAGGCTTTCTACGGTCATTTGGGCTCCTGAGTGCAGGTGCTCAGGACTTAACTGGGCTTAACCTTGTTTTACCTTGCTTTAACTGCTGTCCTTCTGCCAAGTGCCTATCACCGTGCCTATTTTATCTAAAACCCTGTGAATACCTTATGGCGAAGGTGTGACAAAGCCCAAATAAGATGACTGCAAAGCAAACAGTATCCTTCTGTGTCCTCTGAGACTAAGGGGTCTCAGGCTTCGAGGGTAAGAGATGTGTAGGAAACAGCCTATGTGAAGGAAATGTGTAGAGGGAGATTCAGGCAGAACTCAACAGTGTAGTGGAAAAAAGTTTCTACATCGCATTCCTCCCAGAGAGGAGGGCAAAGTCCTCAACAGGAGCTCCTGGTAAAGACCTGTTTTCACTTTTCACAAAGCTTGTCTCAAGTAATTAGATTTGGAGGGAAAGGTATTGATACTGGAGTAGGACTGGCTTACTAATGCTCATAAATTACCCAAACCATACAAAATTTGGTAATACTGGTGGACTTGGTCTTGGTTTTCCTCTCTCATTGCTGAACAGGGTTCTGTCACAGCGGTCAGTGTTTACTTATCTGTCAGATTTCAGGTTACATGACAGTGGCTTGAAAATATCTCATTTTTTTTCCCCACAACATATTTATTTGCTGGATTCATGTAAGCAGTAATGATAATATCCTTGATAGATTTACTTTTATAATGTTGGCTTTGGACATTAATAATTTTCAACACAATGTTGTGAATAAAAATAATAAAAAAGGTTTAACTAAATTTAGTTTGATTAATCATGATTCCTCAAACATCAGTTTCCCTTTTACTCTCAGCCTTGTCTTCAGTCTTTGTTACAGAGAAATCCTCTTCAGTCAAGGTCACAAAGTTAGTTTTTAAGATCACTTGATATTCTTGTTCCTTTTATAGTTATATTGTGTTATGGACAAATTAACAAATAATCAAAGACAGACAGTGAAAGTCTCAAATGAGTGTAAGATTTGGGGATTTTAATTAATTTTGACAGGTACATGAGGATTATTATTTTCTTTCCCCACTTTGTCTTCAAATATCTGAGTTATGAAGCAATATTCTTTTAATATATGACCTATATATCTGTTTATACATATAAAGATCTAAAGGTATTGTTCTCTGCACACATCAGCTATCAAATGCAATACTTGCAATAAGGATAAAACTGCACCATGCAGAAATCTAGAAATAGAATTCAAAAAAATTATGTCAAAGATTTTCAGGATAATAAAGAATGTATAAGAGGCATGTATGCTCTCTCTGAGTTTCACCCTTCTCATAAATTTTCTGCATATTTTTAATGAAATTTATACTAAAATCTTGCCTGCTTTTATTAAGGCATCAGTGGTTTGTTTGTAGAACAACAATAGCTGTTTTCTATGAAACTGTATAAATAATAATCTGTAACTGCTGAGATCTACATCAAAAACTGCCAAGGTATTAAATTTCAAGCAGCACTCCACATTATTTATTAAACTGATGGTTTCATAACAAACCTAAAGCCAAAAAATATGTAAAATAAAGGGTGGCCTCAGCTATTTGCAAACTACAAGAGCAAGAACAAAAGCTCTATGAATAGCACCCTTCCTATAAAATTTCTCAGTTGGTGGGGTTTTCCACAGTCATGTGGGTAGAATCAAGGCTCCTTTGGGGTCACGTGACCTATTGATTAGATTTATCAGTGAGAGATTTTTCTGCCCAGTTTAAGGTGCAAACAAGATCATATTCTGCAGTCAACAACATGGTTTTTATTTAACAATAAATGTGAGGTAGAGATCAAGAGATAGAAAAGGGGGTGGGAGGTGAGAGAGAGTTTGAGATGTCAAGAAGAGTCATCACTCATACATTCAGCAGAATTCTTTTGGCTCTTCTTCAGCCTGGGATTTTCAGTGGTGGTGGTCCAATCTAATTCAAAATTTTCACTATTTCATCACTGTCATGTTAACTAATGAAATAAATTAATGCTCATTGGCTATGCTGTTCTCTTATTCTGTTGGTAAAATGATTCCCCTGCTTCTAATGCTTATTAGTCCCATGCCCAATCTTTCTCTTGAGTCAGTGGGCTGTGAGTTGGTCACTATCTCCCCTTGCTGGAATTAATTACCTCTTCCCCAATCCAAGCTGTTTTCAGCACAATCGTTGAATTGGCTTTCCTTGTGACACATAAATTCAGCATTCTTTACATCCATTATCAGTGATAGATTCTTCTCCTCCAGCTTGTTAACCTCCCCCTAGGTCTGAGATAACACTCAGACAATAGTACCACCTTTTTCTTATCTCAAGTTCCCAGTTGGGTCCTTTCAGAGATTTATTTTGATCTCACATAAAAGGTTTTATTCAGGATGAGGGAGTTATTTGGCAAATAATTTTATTGCAAGAGGAAGAGCAACTGTGTGGTACTTTCATCTGACAGCTTTGTCATTTTCCAGCTTGAAGCTACATGGAAGGTAAGATACAGAAGGAGCAAATGTGTCACCTTACTTTGTTTTTCAAAGGAAGTTCCTTATGAAAATACCCATCCCTGGGAAAAGCTTTCAATTGTAAATGTCTTTCTTTCCTCTTGTAGGTGTCATTCCAACACAGGTATATTTCTGATGCCTACTGTCTTACAGAAATGAGAAGTATAATTATGAGTAAGAATAAACAATATGTTACTGTCAAAATGTTTTCCAAATGTCTTTTCAAAGCAAGATTTAAATAGAGAAGTTTAACTGCCGAATACTGTGTAATTATTGTTGTTTGGTTTGCTCTTTTTTGTGAGTTCTCCTTTTCTAATGTTCTCCTTTTCTACTTTTTAAACGATATATAGTTATATGAATATTTGCTTATTTATGTAATTCAGTATCCATTTAATAATTGTTTTCACATCTTTGTGCTTGTTACAACTAAATATCACTTATTCAGAAAGCCATAAAATTAAAATTATTTATAATTTATTTTCAATCTGTTTAGATTCACATTAGTACCAGTAAACTACCTCTTTATGACCTAAAAGAAGTTACAGCTTCTTCTGTATCTTTCTGGCATCACTCCAAAAAGACCTTCTAACTAAAATATTTAATAGTTTGCACCTGCATCACAAACTCCCATCTCTTCTCCTGAGACACTGTACATACCATTTTCCTTCCTTTACTTCTGTTGAAAATGTCTTCTGACGAGTAAGTCTTTAATACTGAAAAAAGACAACAATTTTCAAGGCAACTTGTCCCTGTCAGTCTCCAAGATGATTTGTGCAGTCAAAATAGTAAAAGTTACTTTTGTAACAGTAGCTTACAGCACTTCACATACTGAACCAGGACAAGACACTACTCATTGCATCCTTTGTATAGATTCTCATCTCCTGCAACAAAAACCTCTTTTCTTGTCTTAATTTCCCCCCCTTTGAACCAACATTTCTGAGAGGAAAAAAAAAAAAAAAATCACTTTACTTTTGATGGCAAAAGAATTTTCATTTCGTTATTTTTCCACATTATGTCTTCAGAAAGTCTAATCTTTAAAAGTTTTTTTACTTTCCCAAAACAGTCCTGTGGTGCACATTTGTAGTAATTTTGAGATTTTAAGTAATTTTAGACTTTTTGACATTGAATCTTCACTCTTTCATATTAACCTGCCAAATTTAGCTATGGTGAAGAGAGCTCAATGGACTTCATTGTACAACAGGGCTTTTTTGTTTTAGTGTTACCAACACACCATTTGCTAACATGAATTTGCAATCTAAAAAATACTTGTTTTGCTCCTCAGATGTGGAAACTTCAGATTTCTGTGGTGTCTCAATGGGTTAGGGGTTTGGGTTTGTGCATTATAAGTAGATTCCTCACTGCCTATTATGATTTATTACATTGAGAGGTGTTGAAAGTTGAATCATGAAAACTGAAGTCTGGATTTGGACCAAAAACACCACAGTCATATATTTTGCGCTAGGGATGCTATAAAAATAGGCTGTTCTGTAGCCAAACATATACTAAGAAGTGCACCCCCCCCCCCCCCCCCAAAATGTTAACTGTCATAATTTTGGACTCCAAATGTTAAAGAACTTCTATGCTAACTATAAAGAGATGTTCTCTGACCCTCCGTTGTTCTATTCTGATGTATTCCCATTGTGTAAAATCCTAACATTTGAACCATAATGGCAACCAGAGTAAAACAGTAAATAATGACTAAAACAGTTATGTTGGGTTTTTGTTTTAAAGTATTTTAACTGTTTGAAGAAATATAAGTAAATTACTCATTGCATTTAATTAAATTTCGGTTAAAGAAAGTGCAGAATATTTCAAAATACCACACTGACAATTATTCACTGCCTTCATGCAGGTCTGTATCAGAACCACAAAATGTTACTTTAAACACACCCAGAAAAATGTACCACCCATTCCTTAGGATTAGTACACCACACTATACAATTTATACGGATGATACATTCACATTTCTGCTTGCATGCTTAGACATTTTGAAAAACACCATATGTTAAAATTTGAAAAATAATTCCTTTTCTCACACAAGACAATTTAAAACTGTTGAAAACTCTGTACAGTGTTTATTGAATTATGAATTAATATGATTAGCCAATGCAATACACATCACAGAGTCAGAACTACCTGATAGATTTTACAATTAAGAAAGCATTCCAAATAATAATGTACCTCAAGCACTGGTTTACATTATTTATGTAGGTAAAAAAGCAAAAATCTGTATTAATTATCCAAATTATCTTGTTCTTGACTACTGAAATACAAAAGTAAGATCTACAGCATTGTTATAACTTTGAGTAGTTGACACTTGAGTAATTTTGTTGTTCTTAAATCCATGACACACATAAACACAAGTATTATTCACATGAACTAGGGTAACATTGTTAAAATTCAGGGGTTTAGGATGTTAACAGCACTTGTGATAGAAATTAAGAATCTAACCACTTTTAAGAATGAAGAAAGGAAAACTTTTCAGTAATTTTAAAGTAAAATAGTTTCATAAGAAGAATATTTATAAATTCCTCCTTATTTTTCTTATAATTTTATAAGCTTCTTTAAAAATATTTTAAAGTTTTATTTCCTACATTCATCATTAAGTTTATTGAATCTGAAACAGAAGTGGGTTTTTTTACCCTTTTGAAATTTACCACTAATTAAATAGAATATGTATGTTTTAAAGTGCAATATATTTAATGTGATTACTCTGCAAGATAAAATTAAAGACTGTTGAAAAACATCCACAAAATATGCAGTAAACTTCTGAGATTGCGGTGACATGGGTGTATGGTGTAGAAAGGAATTGAAGGACTAATATTTTGGCACAGTTCCCATTTAAAAAAAACAAAACCAAACAAATAAAGAAACAATAAAATTAACCCAACACAGAAATACAAAACCTCTCACCACTATTGTCAATAGTAAAAGATACTTTTCATTTAGAGAATAAGTATACATGTAAAGTGTGCATATGGGCTGGAGTGTATGTGTGTCTTCATACAATATTTCACATATATATGTTTTACAGAGGTAAAACAAGAAAGGATATTTGAGAGGAAAAAGTATTTTGATTTTTTAGAAAAGAAACATTTACTGGGAAAACAAAAATAAAGGAATCTTTGAAGATACAGTGGAATATTCACATATATTCCTTACTGAAAATTAGATTCTGAGTGTCTGACATCTGCATGTTCTTTTGCCCTTCCAAGAAAAATATACTGTTTTATTGAAATAGCTTTAGGAACCCAGCATCACTTCTGTATAGGTGAATTCTCTCATGGAGAATTTTGATATTTAGTAGTGGAATATGGGTAGAGACCTAGAGGCTGCATTTGTACCAATAAATTAAATAGCAACTAGAAATGTTGTCTAGCACTGGAATATGACCATCTGTAGTTTTAATTTAATAGCATGGTCCTTAGTAGACTTCTGGCCCATGCAACCCCCATTCTCCCAGCAGCTGTCAAATAGATTGCAAAGGTCATTCCCAGCATGCAGCTTGAATGCACTCGCACCATTGTGAGGGCCAGGGTAGTTTTTAGTACCACGATGGGCTAATCACAGCCAGCTGGCATGAGAACCAGTGGGCACTCCTGGTGCCTGCTACTGTAATCATGGACTCATTGTCTGAGATGAAATCCGTTCTGATCTTTTTGTCAGTCCTCAGTAGTGCACAATATGTGTCTTCATCAGTTAAATAACCATCATTGGTTTACTATGTGCAATACATTAGGGCAAATAGAACGATTTTGGTTTTGACCACTACATACTGAGTTGTTTCCACAGAATCTCATCTTGTTAAACATATTAATTCTGGTAAAGCCTTCTCTCTGTTTGGAATAATTGGTTTTTTCACCTCTGTACACACCATCTATTTAAAAAGCAAATTGAAACACTATAAAGTGTAATTAAATTAATTAATTAAATTAAGTGTAAGTAAATTAAAACTATAAAGTCATTGAAGAAAAATTACAGAAATTATCTGTATATGGGTAAATCTAGACAGAACCTTGGTTCTGCTCTCTATACTGTCTGTCACAGGTTTACAGGACTCAATACATGATCCTGTTATGCAATTATGTTTTCATCTGAAAATTAGTCAAAGATGTCCATGAAGCCAGCTGCCTATTTGTTTTTCTTTACAGAATTTAGAAGTGAACAAGGCAGATCTTCTCTGCTTAAAAACTGTATTGTCTTTTATGGATTGTTTTTGTGTTGGTTTCAAAAATGAAAATGGCATTTATTCACTCTTTCTGTCCCATCTCCTATAACACCATTTGCATTATTAAGTAATGTTTTAAAAAGATATGGGGTTTGTTGTGACTTTTTGTGATTGATAGGCAAGAATACATAACATTAGACATTTCATATGTAGTTCATTGGACAGAAATGAAAGAACTCATTAAAGGGAGCATAAATTAGTTCTTGGTTTACATATTTTGTCTCCCCTATTCTGCTTTTCCCTTGTTTTCTTCCTTAGCAATACAGTTATTACGCTCAGTATGTTTTCCAACTAGAAAAAGAGCTTGCTTCATATTCAGCTGTCATTTTAATGTGTCTCTCTGTCACAGATACAGACGAATTCTGTAGCTCTGAACTGAATTGGTCACAGAGGAGCATAGCCCAGGGATATCACTTGCAGCTCAACACCACATGCATTAGACTATTCTACATGGGCAGTCAGCTCTAGGGTTGGGAGAAGTGTTTCCCCCTCCTCCACTGTCCTCCCCTGGTTTTGGAACTGGCTAGAGTAATGATGTTCAGCTTTATTTAGTTTAGTGGTTGGAAGTGCCCATTTCCTACACTTTTAGTAAAATATTCAATCCCTTCTGTGATTTTCTTGGGTGTTGTTTTAGTAGAGGTTGAGCTGCTGTGAAGATTATATGCTCTATGTCTTATTGTAAAAGACGCTCTTGAAGGAAGAAAGTAATTAGCAAAATGAATCTGCAAATACCTGCAGCACCAAACCCTTGTTAAGTCAAAAGGAACAAAGGAGGAAACACGAACAGCATCTATCAAGTAATGCAGCAGCTCAGCATGCCGTTTGAATTAGGTTTTATGTGCAGGTGCACTTGAAAGATATCCTTTTCAAGCACAAGCTGTTAAAGGATGGGAAATCAGAGGCCACCTGTCCTTCTGTGAGAGTAAATCTTTTCAGACAACAGCTGAATCAATTTGAATCTAAGCTGCCTTTAGAATTAATGTACTGCAGGCTCATAAATCATATTCCTAGGGAATCATCATGTTGTCACCACAATTGTCAGCTCCAGTTCTCTAAAAAAAAAAAATCACTGTGTCCCTGGGCATATATTCTATTACCTGAATAAACTGATATTTAATGATCTTCAAATTAATATATGTATAAAAAATTACTCCATTATAAGGAATATATGACATCCTTCAAAGACAAAATACACTTTATCTACTTTTACTGCAGAGCTACCCGATGCAGATTTGTCCTAACAAAAATTTTTATTTTTCTCCATGTAATAACTGAAATCACAAACAATCAGAGCCAATAGCATTGTTAGCTTGTGCTGGTTTGACAGCAAAACCAGCAAGAGACTCCAACTCAGAAAAACAATTTAATAGGAGAGAAAAAAAAGGTAATATAAAATAAAACACATGCAGTAGTACAAAAGATCACTGACAGAGTCAGAATACAACCTGATACCCTCTGGTGGTGGTAGCAGTCCAGATGAAGTGGTCTTGTTGAAGCAGTGATCCTGTAGAAAGGACTGGTAGCTCTTGTCCTCTGGGAATCCAGGGGGTAAGGCTACCTGTACTGTGCCAAATCCCAGATTATATCCAGGTGGGAATGCTTGGCTCCTCCCCCTGGGCTGAGCATCTCACAATGGGCTGATATCATTCTATGATTAAACAGAGACAGCTCCCAGAGGGAGTTACCCATGAGTCATGCAGCAAGGCATTGATGGGCCATTAACAGAATATAGTCTGGAGGGAGGGGGCAAGGGAAACCTAGTTTCAACAGCTCATGTAGATGGTGATAGAATACATACTTTGGGCACATCTTACATTGTAACCCAGGATATAGCTGCATCCTGACATGTTTCAAGACAGGTGTTTTAACAGAATTAGTCACAAAAATTAATGAATTTCAGAGCGGCTACGTTAAGTCAACTATTTGCATCATATTCTTATTCAGTTTTAAAGTTACTTAGAAGGAGTTTAATTTAATTCACTTCTAATGAGGATCTAGAAGCATATATTAGTATTTACTCTGATAAATTGTGTTTGCAATATGAGCTGTAGAGGGGTTTTTACTTGTGGCTGAGACCTTCATAATTATCAGGATAGACTTGAGTACAAGAAATAAAATTACTGAGTCATTGAAAACCAGTATAATCATGAACAGAGACCCTCTAACTAATTAAAGTTAGAAAGTGTTTATTCTGTTAGTATGTTTATTCACCAGTGGGCAGCACGGGAGTCATCTCCAAAAGGGATGGCCACCCCAAACAAGGCTCTTTGCTCTCTATTTATTTTCCAAGATCTTACATACAATACATATGCGTAACCCCAGCACCTCCCATCCCCTCTGTGTATTAAAATGAGACTATTAGTCCTTCACATGTGCGCAGTTCTTCTCTTGAATTGGGTCGGTGGTCTCAAAGGATGAAGTCAGGAGAGTCTCTGTGACCCTCTGGCAGGATCCAAGGTTCCCTGCTTCATGATTGATTGATATGAAGTCCAGGTGCTGGCCATTGTTCTTAGTGGTTTCAATCTGTTCTTATGATGGTTCACTTACTCCACTTTTTCTATAAACAAGCTTGTAATATAACAATTAGCTCTAGCTTGGGCACCTAATAATCATTAACCTACCATTTACTAATCTAACTTACATTTTGATCAATATAAATTGCTTCTAACCTTTAGCTAAAATCTTAACTCTTTAAAATCATGATGCATTACATTAAATATTATTTTATTCTAAATGTGAAGGAGCTATAAAGAGATTTAAACCAGTTTCTGCAATGTTGTTTCAATTATGTAATTATTTGATTGGGACTAAAGGCTTTTCTTCCAGGTCCCTGAAGATTATCTTTAATAATTGTTAATATTTCAGGAATGGGTTTGCTGATTTGCTTTTTTTTCCCTTAGAATTTTTCTCATTTCCAACTCTTTACCTTTTGAAAATGAACAAAAACCCATGAAAGTGAGGCAAAAAGTCTGCGTTAATGCACATTTTATGAGAAAATAAGGAGCTAAATTAAAATACTAACATTAGACCATCATTTACACATATCAAAGTTGATTATAATATTTCTGTATCTTTAAAACACCTTGTAACGAGGGCTCTCTCTCTGGACTCCAGGACAGTTTGGATGGATGTAGACGAGAGATCTCTGAAGTTAGGTTTTAGAAGATGTGGTTTATTATAAAGGGTGTGGGGCCTTGCTTGGAGTTGCCAGGCACAACTCGTGGCAGGCCTTAGGGAGTGGGGGAAGGGAGAGGTAGGGAGTGGGGGAAAGGAGAGGAAGTTCCAAGAGGAGGGTCCCAGGGAAAAGGTGCCAGGAGGCTGAGAGAGGGTCCAGCCCCCTTGGGACCCCTTATCAGGGGGCTTCAAGGTGGGCTGGAACAAGACTTGGACCAATGGGGTTACAGATACCTGATACCTCAGGGGAGGGTTACAGATGTGGGATGAACTACACATTGAGGGGTGAGACAGAACATTCCATTTGACCTTTGGACCTATCTGTAGTTAAGGGGAATTGTTTAATTAAGGGAGGATTACCTTCATCTGGCCATATAATTGTTTTCCAGACATTCAGTAACTAGGACATCTCAGACATCAAAACTTGCTTTCAATTCTATCTCACTTATAGGTTTCATATTCTCAAAATCTAAGCAGTCCTATTTATAAGGCTTTCTAGTTTCATCCTCCCCAACAACACCTTCCAGGGTATTTTACAAAACAGAAGCACTAATACACAGACATGTTTGTGAAATATCTGAACAAATAAATATTTCTCAAGACAGTCATTACAGCCTGAGAGTTTATATTTTTTCTTCAGTGTGTTGTCTGAGTTAAACAAAACTTTTCATTTCATGGACCAATGTCAAGCTTTTTTTCAAATGGCTTTAGGTGCTCATTTTTATGGGATATATACTGAGACACCTTTGTCATCTTTTAAAAATCAGGGCCATTAAATTGTTTCAGGCTGGACAAAAATTCCTAGGAACTTTTTTTTTTTTCAGTCTTGACCTAAAATATTTGCCCTTATAAGCATAAGAAAACTCTCAAATGTGGAATAGATTATCTCCAGGGCCTATCTAGACATGTATTTCATGCTCTTTACTATAATCTTAGGATGATGGAGCTCCAAGTATAATATATTCAAGTACCTTACATTATTCCTGATGAGGTTTCAAGAGAATTATTCTGAGCAGGGAATGTCATGCTCACATGCATATGTTCTAGATCTGGAGTAAAAGCAAGAATGTTTCTTGGTTAGAATGTTAATATATACATTTTTTTTCTACTCAGTAAAAAGGAGGACTCCTAATTACAGTGTATCTCCTGTTCTAACAAGTGCAAAATCTCCACAGCCAAAAGCAGAAAACTGTTCCAGCACAGTACATACTTGAAATACATACCATTCCAGGACAGTGCAAACAAGCCTGCATCAGATTCAACACATGGAAGAACTGCAACCACTAATTGGATATCATTATAGAGGCTATATCCTGTGTGGATTTGGATGCAGAGCCTTGAATCCAAAAGAAGCTGTCAGTTGTGGAAATGTTTATACCAAGTCTCTGTGCTTCAAGTTATACAGGAGGTGACAGAAGGTTCTAACATTTTCTCCTCACAGGATATTAGGCCAGCAGCTGAATATTTTGAACCTTTTTTCAAAGTAAAACCATTTTAAAGCTGATTGTGTTCAGCAATGAGCCTGTCCATCATTATGTTCTGACAGAAATATACTGAAGTACTGTGCAGTGGGATAAGGATGCTCCATCTACCTAAATTTAATCTCTTTGAACAGTTACCTGAAACAATACTTTGTGTTATCACAGTCACCACAGACATTTTAAAAAAAAACTGCACTGAAACTACCAGTTATGACCTCCCCTTTCCTGCCTCTTCCTCATGGCAAGTTGCATTTAATATGAGACATAAGTGCCGTAAAACTTGCAACTGATTAGGCTGTGTGGCTCAGTGGCTTACTTATGAATTATGGTCAAAAGTTTGCAGTGTTACCAATTTCTAACTGCTTCAGAATATGATTTTTGTCACTGAGCAGCAGGGAGGATAATTGTGTCTGGTTCCGTCCTGTACCGGGCGGGAGCTGACCTCCGGCTAGCTCAGGTCAACACAGCCACAGAAGGTCCCAGTTCATTTCGGCTTCTCAGCTTAGCAGCTGGACCCAATAGTGTTGTGACAGCAACAGCAGCGGAAGAGAAAAGGCTGGCTCTCAGCTTAGCAGGTTAAAAGATGTTCATTAGCTGAAGAGCTGAGGAGCAGAGAGGCTGAGAGCTCTGAGCTGAGAGAGTTTGAATCTCCCTCCTCCACCTTATAAGCAGGGGAGGGGTTCAAGGGAGGTTACAACAAGACAACCAATCAGGGGATTCAGGGGGTAACAAGGTGTGCCCACCCCCAAGCCTTGGACCACTAAAATCCAGAGCTAAAGGAATTCCCCCCAGGGGACCTATCACCCGAAGCCCTCTCCCTGAGATTTCGCAACCTGGGAGGGCTCCTCAAAGTGATAGATAGGGTGCCCCAGAGTGAGGGGGGTGGGAGGACTGACACAAAACACCTTGTTATACAGAAAACACAAAAAGGGTTACAACACTGGGGATACAGTGAAATGAACCATAACATAAACTTCTTATAAAAACCTAATAAAACAGTTCTGCACCACCACAGATAATGTATAAAACTGAATTATTGGTATAAGAATACCGTAATTCTGACCAGATGGAAAACCTTGGACTTTTTTTTTAATTTCTGAGTAAAATAATCTCTATATTTTTAGACAAACATCACCTCTATTAAAAGTATGTGGAAAAATAGGTTCCCAGCAGATTCATATTTTTAAAGGATCTTCCGTGTTAGTGCATAAATAAAAGTCATAGTGTGCTTTATATTCGGCCTGACAAAACAATGGACCACACTCCCTGTGAACATTGCAGTTCCCACGTTTCTAACATGCAGCTGCATGAGATGGAGCCTTGCCAGCTGTCAGTGGTGTCTGTGTGACACAGTAACTCCCAAGCCTGGAGTGGGTCTGTGGTTTGTGGTACCAGCTCCCTGCCTGAACCATAACAGCCAAAGCGGGGCTGTGTTCAGTTTCTCTGTGTGCTGGATCTTTACCTGCCAAAGTGCCCCTTTACTCAGTGCATTGATTCTTCTGGCCCTGGAGCTGTCCATTTCTGTCACACTTAACTCCAGCTGGGTTGAGGTAAGGCTGTTGGCTTTAGGAATTTCCTCGGTGTATACCCGGTTCCACAACTGACAGCCACTTCACCCAGCAGTTTACAAGCTCTCTTGGTAGACAATGCTAATGTGTAAAGCCCATATGAGCTTTGTAAAGAGTTTAAGGAAGATGACATCTTTTCCTAAAGACTGTATTGTGTATGGACTATCTTCTCATCAATTTTGTTCCCTAAAAATAATTTTAAAATATTTATAAAATTCAGTAGTTGAACAGGCCTCTTCTTTTCCTTCTGTGCTGTTTTGCTCATTGTTTCCCTCTCTTGATGCAAAATATCTGTGGTTTCTGTAGAATAATTTTCTATTGCATTTGGAAATTTTGTGGGACACTGATCACATACACCAAATCTATGGTTCGTATTTCTTTGCTTTTGTCAAATATGAAACACTTGAGTGTGGTGCAGTAGTAATTTGTCTTTGCAGAGAATGCAGTCTGTTCTAGCTGCTAAAGTGGAATGCCCTTGTTCAAGAAGCAATAATTTGCCTGGAATAAAGTTTTGTAGAAGACAGTTATAAATATCAAAGACTAGAAATTTACAGCTCCTTGATAAAATAGGTCACGGACTTGGGATGGAAAAAGAATAACAAGTACATATAGAGTTTCCACGGGTTTGCAACTTGGAATTTAGTTTGCTGCCTACTAAAAATACCTAATTCATTTGTTAAGCAATGAGATACTTCAGAGAAAAGAAAGATTTTAGAAGTCAATAGAAGAAAAGAATATAATAGTCTACCTGTCTGTGTTTCCTGAACCTCTTACACATGCTATTTCAGCAGTTATCCTGTGAAGTTTCAACTCCTCACTGCACTACAGATATGATTTTTCAGCAGTTTCAATTATGTTTTTTTTCAACTCCCAAAGTAGTTGTCCACAGCATCTGTGCAGAGCTAGCAGTGTGGAAAGCAGATTTTCATTACCTTAACAGCTGCTTTAAAGATCACAAAGACGTGACTTGGGCTGATGTGATATTTGGAAAAGAGACCCATCTTCATTTAAAAATTAAATAAATAAATTGTGGCACTCACCTGAGCCAGTACAGATGTTAGTAATCACATTAGCTTTATTCCAGATGAGAAAATATATTTGCTGAATGTCCGCATGAGCTTGCGTTAAAAAAATAATAAAAAAAAAATCAGTGTATCCAATACTAAACAGTTCATGTGCAGTCAGTGAAATATTGGCATCAGCTAATTTAAAAAATGTAGTGGATAGGATAGAGGTAATCTGAGAATTTCATACACGAGAGGATATCCAGACAAATAATCAGAACAGGAACTAGAGAAACAAAATGTGATATTCATGATAATGAGATCCTAAAAGAATACTGCAAGGTCATTAAAGGATGAAAAGATGAAGAGTTAAGACCTCTAAATAATATCAGTAGAGCTTTTCTGCAAGAGAAAATGGTCACTGTGGAAGAATGAATGAGAAAAGAGAAATAAATTTTCTTGCATTTTCTTAGGAGCTAATTTAAAAACATTCACTCTTTTGAGACATTTGTCCATTTTTTCAAGATATTCGTTCTTTTCTAGGTGGTTACTGGTTCAGGCTGCTCTTTTTTTTTTTTTTTTTTTTTTTTCCCCTCTCCTTTATTTTCTTTCTGACCTCTTGTAAGAGAGAACACCTGATAGATTGGAATTACTTCTTCAGAAACACTACTGAGCACTGATTTCAGTGTGTCTGGTCCCTAGGTGCAGTGCAGAACTCTGGAGTGCAGGATTAGGAGGTTTAAGCCTTCACTTGAAAATAAACTTCCTTTCTTGTTCCATCATGCTCTGCCTCTGATCTGCAAGAGCATCCAGCTGAATCTTGAAGCTGAACCCTTGAGCACAGGGGGAGAAATAAGCTCTGTGCTCAAGCTGAACACTTTACCACAGATGCTCAAGAGCAGACAAGTCCTGATCCAAGACCTGAAGACAAGTGCACCAAAGTATACATATAATGAACATTTTTTCTTAAATTAGTCTTGTTATTTTTTCCCCATGGTGGTAATGTCTATCTCTAGAAGTGATTAGACAGAAATTGTTTCATCAAATCAGAGTTCCCATAGTAGTTGAAAGCCTCAGTACTTTCTGAAATCCATGTGAAAGCCCAATTATATTTTTTCAAACTTCTCCACATATAACTTAATCACAAAAAATATTCAAAAGAAGATATTAACAGAATTTTAACAGTGAAACAAACAAAAGGTCCAGATAGGCTACGTTCATATCATCCCCCAGAAATACTAATAAATAACTGTATTTTATTTTTTTTTACCAAGTTTCTACAGTGAGAAAGGAAAAGAGGTCAGCTTTTAAGCATTCAGACTTACTTATTTGGATTCTGGAAGGCAAATATTTCTGTAAGACCATGCTTAATACAAGATGATTTTCTTATTTCTTCTTTTTATTATTTAACCAAAACTGCAGTTCTAATTAAGGTAAAGACATCCAATGACAAAACTGTTTAAATCCTTTTCTTATTTTTAGTTTGCTTTGGTTCAAGAGTATTTTTTTTCTTTTTTTTTTTTTTTTAATTTCTGTTTTCCCTCCTCATACTGAGTAAGCAGTTCTCTATGAACAATTCATTTGGGCTTATATATGGATCTTAATTAACACAAAAATTTTGAGCAGGCACTAAATCCCTGCCCAGGAATATAAAAGAGTCCCAATGGCACAGGTTTTCCCAGCATCAGTTTAATGAACTAGCACTAGAACAGATCACTGGGAGAGGATATGTCTTTATTAGAAATACTGCTCAAAATATGCTGTGTTAATTAAAAACTAAACATCATATTCTATCCCTTACGAAGGATGTAGGCTCATATTAAAAGAGAAATGTAGAATATGAGCCATACTATAGCCTTTAACAAGAGCAAATGATGCGAAAGATTTTAGTAAGATCTGACTAATAATCCAGCCTAAACATTTTTTTCTTATGTGTAGAGGCAACATTTTCTATATTTTGTTTGCTTGCTTTTTCAGTCCAATTCCAGTATCTGTACATAGAGTGAGTTGCATAATTATCTTCTACAGCCAACAGCCTGTTGGTTTCCACTTAGGATGGCAAGTGAAAAAAATCAAGTTCAAATCAGGAGAAAGAGAAACTTAAAATCCTGGCCTTCTATGCAAGGGACCTAAAAACTTAGATATCTTACTTGCTTAGAGAAAGACAACAAAGTAAAATAAATCCATTATAGCTTTGAGACATTTCCAGGGAAAAAACCCAACCAACCAACCAAACAACAAACAAACCGAAACAACCAAAACCAAAACAAACAAGCTGACCTAAGAATGTTTCCATGAGAAGGTTTGCTGTCTCAAATCTGACATTTTCTGACTGAAATTGAAGTATAGGGATGAGAAGGGATCATCCAATCTACCAGAACTGCCTATAGTATGATTCATTGTTTGTACTGTACAGAGCCTAAGTCATGTGTTTTTTGTGTTCGACACCTAAGAAAATTTAAGCATGCATTCCTAAGCTAAAAGTTCTTTGGATAGATAAATTCAATTTTTCTCATAAGGAAAATAATACAGTCTTATTCTGTTATTACATTTATCAAAGTGAAATTATCAATACAACTCACACTATTATACCCAGTCTGAATATCCACACAATTTCTTTTTCTTTTTAATTTAGAGTACTAACACAGGCATCTTCAGCTAGCAAAAAATATGCCTTATTTTAATAGTGTTGTGTGTTGCCCATCCTTATTTAACCTTCCACTGCCACTTGTTTTGTAAAAGCTGCAGCTGAGCAGATGTAAATGGCCAACTCAATTTTGCTACTTCGCTAAAAGGACCAGATTCTACAATGGGAACCTGATTCGGAAAAGTGTTTTCTTATCAGTTCTTCTAGTGTACTCCTTTCCTTCAATGCAAAATATTTTCTGTGGCTTAATTTGTTTTTGTAAATTAAACTTGCATTTTTATCTCAATTTACTTACTTTTTTTTCATTATTAAGGAATATTATATTGAGATTAGGCGAATCTGTTCTTTTAAACTCACTTTCCCCATCACTTCTCTTTTATAGTCAGAGAGCAAGACATGTTGGAACATGGATTGAATCAATTTTCCGGATATTCCATATTTGCCAATTTCTCTCACAGTTCTTGGAAATTTAGTCATGTAGATTACTTGACTTTAGTAGCATGAGCACACTATTTTCTCTGAGTTTTCACTGTTACATGTATCTTTCAATTCTTCACTTTAGTCTACAGTAATGATGGACATTTCCATACAAATCTTTTGCAAAGAATTAATCTATTTTTAGGAGCACTGAGGGATTATAATTTTTATCCACCTTTTCCTGTAACACACTGTTGTTTCACTGTATGTTTTCTTGTTGTTTTATCAATTTTATAACTTATGGAGGTTTTGATTTTAATTTTTTCTGCAGGGTCTGACTCCTCTAAATTTCTTGACCTCTCAGACAAACCCCTCTTTGTTGTTTTTTAATATCCTTTCTGAAGTCCTGTTCTACAGTATATCCCCTTTGTCTGAGATGCCAGCTCTCTTTATTCTTGTATCATTAATGCTTTAAACAAATTTCTATCTTAGTTTCATTCTCTTATCTTCTCAAATCAATTGAATCAGTTGAGTTAGCAGAAAGTTTCCCTTATTTTCTTGAGGGCTGGCCTTTTGAAGGCTAAAAACTCAAAGTCCTAGTGGCTTGAATTGGTAAGTCTTGAATTAGACGGATTCTTTGGTTAATCAGCTTAACAATTTTCAATTGTTTTGTCAAATTAACATATATATGTCTTCTGTCTTGACAAAAATGAAATTACACTCTAGTGTCATGGCTCTTAGACTTGATTTAATTGATGCCACTACTAGCTAAATAATCTAGGAATGAACTTTATGAATTATTTGGATGTTCATCTGCATTTGAACTTGAGCAAAATATTGGGCCATAGACATTTGTCGTAATTAATCAAATTTCCTTTTCCCTTTCAGAATTTTTAACATTGCCTCTTTTTCTTCTCTTTTTTATCTCTAACATTTCTACAATTATAATTGTATAAATAAAATTTCAGAGGAAGAAGAAAGAAGTAGAGTTGCTGAAATTAATTATGAATAACTTTTTGTTTGTGGGAATGAAAGATCTGCAAGCATTTGTGAGATGCTCATTCTACTGCATGTGAGGAAAATGAAAGACACCACTAAAATGTTCAAACTGATAGCTGTAAGATTCTAACTGCAACAAAAGATAAAACCATGCCTCCTATTTCACAGGCTTCCAAAGAGAAATAATTTCAAATTAGAAAGCATGAACACTTCTGTGTCTTATCTCCACATTAGAGTTCTCTGCAATTCCTAATGAACAGTGGACTGCTTACTCTGCGTACTGTCAACATTACATCAAAAGCTTGAGCTACAGAAACATACTATCATCTTGTTGAGTCTGGCCTTCTTAAGACATATGCAATCTCTGTGATAGAATTCAGAGCAAGATAAATGAATGCTTTCAGATACTTCCTCTGTCAAATACCTTTCTTTTAATTTGTGATTATAAGAAAATTAGATTCCAAAAGCAAAAAAAATCTTGTCTGCTGGGAACTGAATGAAGCAGAAGCCTGCTAAACTACTTATGAAAGATACACCAAAAGCAGTTTATTATACAACATGATTCTTACTTTTAAGAGTAAGGTAGTGTGTACCTGTTCTGCTTTGAAATGAAGACAATTAAGTTTTGTAGCAGATCAATATTTAATTTATTAATTTAAATTCAATGAATGATATTTGTTTTAGATGTAAACATGTGAAACAAGATAGACTGATAATCTTTTTTTATTCCTTGACTAATTATAACATGATGTTATAGTTTTTAGCTGTGGCTCCCTAGAAGCCTAATACCAATAAACTGCAAGCCTTTCTTGTGATGAAAGGTTGATTCAGTCTCCAAACAATCATTCCTGGCATTGTTCTTGCACAGACTGCCAAGAGTATCAAAAGATATATTAGTTTTAGTCTTTACTTTTTCTGCTCCCCTGGAACCTTGGATGTTTCAAACACTTCTCTTTTATGCTTTAAGTAGAATTAAATCCTTTCAAAGGAGGAAAGCTGTTTAGATAAATCCACTGACTTACCTTGTGCTGTTTTCTCATTTAGCTCACTTTTGGAGCAGTTTCCAAAGCTGTGAGTTTTTAATCCTGTAAGACTACTAAAAAGAACTGAATCTTACTTTGTGTAAAGAAGCTGAAAACACATCTCACACTGAGATTAGCCTCCTGCTCTGTAAGTTTGAGAAGAATGCTTTAAAGGCAGAAAAGGCGAAAGATTTACTCAAGTGGAAATGAGAAAACAATGCAGGAAAATCCAGAGGTGAGGAAAGGGTCAAGAGGTAAAAAGAAAAAAGAAGTATTTTGTTAAGATATGGCAGGTTATGTACAGCAGTATTTCCCTTTGATGAGGAATACTTCCTTCTTATCTGTTATTAAGTAATTATATAAGTATGTACACACAAAAACTTTCAGAAATTATGTATCATTTTAAATTACTCTAATTCTGAACTGGTATGGGAAATCATCTCTCTATCAGAAACAATATTTCTGAGCCTTACAATTTTAATTTTTTTTTTTTTGCATACTGTTTAGAATGGATATAATAGAATACTCTGTGCCCCACGCCAGAGTCAACAAAAGTCACTGAGATCTACTGAACATTTCTTTACTAATGTCAACAAAAGTACTTCAACAAAACTCATTCATAGAAGTTCATCATAGAATCCCAACAGCCAGCAGAAAATGTAGGAGCTACAGAAATATACAGAGGGCCAGAGATGCAGGTTCAAGCTATTTCTCTGCTTTATCTCCAGACATATCTCCTAAGCAGCCAGTTAATGACTGTGTGACTTGGTTTGAAAAGACAGGTATCTGCTAAGGCGGGGCCCCTCCAGGAATTGGGAATTCCAATCCTCTCCCTCCGTGTTATTATGATTTGGAAGATTAAAAAAACCCCCAACTTTTCAGTCAGAGCTATGAGGAAAGGAATAACAGTCCTTTACTAGTAAATATAACAGGACTGACAAAAACCAACAGCAATTATAATAATAATAAACCGAAACAAGAACCCCGAGGGGCTTTGTCTCACAAGTCCCGGGCAGTCTGATCTCTTGGGACCCCAAGAGCACCAAGCCGAAACGGTGGAAACTCGGGGCTGATGGCTGGAAACAATGGGTTGTCCCGGCAGGCAGGGGTGTGTCCCGGCAGGCAAAGTGAGCAGTGCTGAAGAAGCTGCGGCGGCTGGACCCGGGCTGACCCTGATCCAGCAGGGCAGGGAAAGAGCTCTGAACTCCCGGGCACTCTAGCAGATGACAGAATACCCAGGACCGGACTCCTCTGCCAACCGTAGACTCCATGCAGCTAGCCGTCGCTGGACCGCCCTCCCCGGAAAACTGAGAGCAGTGAAACCACCACCCTCAGCTCTCAGGAGCCTTTCCCTCCCCCACTAAACTAAGTGATCCACTTCTTTTGTACAGGGCAAGCATCCTTTAAGCATCAGTATTTAGTCTCCTAGCAATTTATGGGGGGAAAAATTCCACAGGAAAACTTAACCCCCAGCACCGTGCTATGGTGTCTCCCCAACACTAAAATTTAGCTCTTTTAAGTGAAAGTATAAACATGACAGCTGTGTTTCCAGGTAATCATTTGATAATAATGGACTGGTAATTTTCATTGAAGAGTAACAACTATCTGAATTTATTTCTTCTGGGAAGTGACCTGTAAGTTATTCGCCCCCTCTGATATTTACATTTTTTGTAGTTTCAATTGGTTCTTGAGCAACATATGACTAGTAATATTTCTGTGCCTTGATTCATTTACTTTCAAATTCATAAGGAGTGTTTTGAAGAACTGTTCAAATAGTTCTATATCTTAGACAACTGGAAAGACATTTGGTTTTATTTTCATTCTAAAGAAATGAAGATTCAGTCTTGCTTCATTTAAATTATTGTGCCAGATCACAAACAATGTACTTTTATCTTGTCCTATGAAAAAAGAAAAAAAGGTATATTTCATAGGCTACTATGAAATAAAAATTGGGATCATCAGACAGTACAGGTTTGAGAATTTCATAGACTGCCTTTCCTAACTATTTGTAGATGTTCATTACAAGCTACACACAGTTACATTCACCAAAATCAACAAAATACATTTCAAAGCAGGTTACTTTAAAAATAAGCACGTTTTACCTTTTTATTAGAATATTAGCTTAGCTTCTGTAATGAGGATAAATCTATGTTTTGGGGTTTTTTTCATAAGTTCAGGTCTAAAATCTCAATTCAAACCTGAAAAACATCTTTAAAATAGCATAATGGAATTTAAACATACAACTTTGTATTCTAAATCTCTTTTTAAATTAGTTTGAAAATATCCATCCTGCCTTATGTATTTATATGTATGATTAAACATGAAATTAATGTCAAATATAAAATGATACACAAGAAAATAAAAAAATGAAAAATATACAACTCATTTACAATAGGTTCTCTTTAAGAAAATCACTGTAATATATCTGATTAATGATTACAAACCCATAGATGAAGTTAAGAGTTCTGGATGCTGCTTCTTCAGTGAATCTAAGGTAAGTAATCACATGGGCAGGCATACACACAAGGAGCAGAGAAGGGAAAAATCTGTATTTACCGTCTTATTTTTCTGGGAATAAGAGAAGTTAGAAATAAGGGTGGAACATGCAAACAAAGTACACTTTCAGGTTTAAACATATTTTGGGTTTTGCAAGACAGAAGTGTCAAGCTAATCTGGGTGAACAGCACAACAACAACAATAAAATTGACTCCGAATAGCCAAAAAGAGGGGTCATCCTAAGTATGATCACTGAACAATATTGTCCTCTACACCTGGTTAATTACATCAGATCATTAACAACAGACCAGTCAAGTCAGCTTTCTGTCATGATGTTCTATAAATCTATCAACTATGGAAATAAGTCAGTTTGAAGTCTCTCATCATTTTAACCAATATTTCAGGTTAACAGATCATGTTAAGACTGTAAATACTTCATATATACTCTACTGATAGTTAATCAATACACTCACAAATAAGACACTGCCTGTAAGTTTGTCATTGATTATAAATGTCACTTGCAGGTTCAATAAAATTCTTTAACAAAATTGAATTAAAGTAACAGTATGTGCTATCATCCCTCCCTTCCCACAGGCTTAGCTCCTGATCCATTTAATGATTTGTTTCAATTACTCAGTAATACACTGAAAGCCTGGCAATCCAAGTACCTTTTAAAAACATATTTTATATTACTTTTTACTTACTGACATGTCTTTAGCAATAAGCTGTAATGTAAGTATCTGAGGACAAAAAAATTGAAATAACATCTAACTTTGCACTTTGTAATTTTGTGAACCAGACTAAACCTTTGATCCAAGTATCAGTTATCTAGTGTGCAAATATGATTTCACTTTTGAGGACAAATGCTCTTTGTTACTGCACTGGAGTTTAGTTTCAATATAAACTCTTGCAAAGAGTTATGTTATCTAAATTTAAATTCAGACCTCAACCACATTTCACGTCAAGCAAAGGAAACGTTTCTTTCAATCACCTCATAGATAAGAAATTTATCAAATATGAGTAAGTTTTAGAAAGTAATAGAAGAAAATTTAATAGCAAGAAAGTACTATTTCTATAATTCTACTTTATCCCTAAGGGGAAAAAGTGTTTCCATACGTGAATCATCCTGTACCTTATTGAGCAGATTAAGCTATTTTAAAACTGTTCTTTTTAATTACATTTGATTTTAAAACCTATTATGTTGTTAAAAACGTCAGTGGCATGACTTGTCAAAGTGTCATATTTAGTAAGTTTTGGTGATGAAACTTGGAATTAGCTTTAACAGAAACACATAAGAACAGAAACTCTGAATCACTACAATTTACTTGGAATTCATGTGCAGGCAAATCATAGAATGCAGAGAGGCTGAAGTCTGCTTTCAGAATATAAGGCAAAATGATATGATTAAGATGAGACATCATAGATGAAATAGGAGAAAACATGCAAGAGAGTAACTCACTTTTGCACAGCCTTCTATGACCAGGTAACTCGTCTGGTAGATGCAGGAAAGGCATACTGTCTCCCACAGCATACTCCTAGATAAGCTGGCAGCCCATGGCTTGGACAGGAGCACTCTTCGCTGGGTTAGGAACTGGCTGGATGGCCGGGCCCAGAGAGTGATGGTGAATGGTGCAGCATCCAGCTGGCGACCAGTCACCAGTGGTGTCCCTCAGGTGGTCTGTATTGGGACCAGTTCTATTTAATATTTTTATAGACGACATGGATGAGGGCATTGAGTCCTTCATTAGTAAATTTGCAGACGACACTAAGCTGGGAGCTTGTGTTGATCTGTTGGAAGGGAGGAGGGCTCTGCAGAGAGACCTAGATCGGTTGGATGAATGGGCAGAGTCCAACAGTATGAAGTTTAATAAGTCTAAGTGTCGAGTTCTACATTTTGGCCACAAAAATCCCCTACAGCGTTACAGGCTGGGGACAGTGTGGCTGGACAGTGTTCAGGTGGAAAGGGACCTGGGGGTGCTGGTCGACAGCCGGTTGGATATGAGCCAGCAATGTGCCTTGGTGGCCAAGAAGGCCAATGGCATCCTGGCCTACATTAGGAATTGTGTGACCAGCAGGAGTAGGGAGGTCATTCTTCCCCTGTACTCGGCACTAGTGAGACCACACCTTGAGTGCTGTGTCCAGTTCTGGGCCCCTCAGTTTAGGAAGGATATTGAGATGCTTGAGCGTGTCCAGAGGAGGGCAACGAGGCTGGTGAGGGGCTTGGAACACAAGCCCTATGAGGAACGTTTGAAGGAGCTGGGGTTGTTTAGTCTGGAGAAGAGGAGGCTTAGAGGTGACCTTATTACTCTCTACAACTTCTTGAAGGGAGGTTGTAGACAGGTGGGGGTCGGTTTCTTCCACCGGGCAGCAACTGACAGAACAAGGGGACACAGTCTCAAGCTACGTCAGGGAAGGTACAGGTTAGATATTAGGAAAAAATTTTTCACTGAAAGAATAATAAAGCGCTGGAATTGTCTTCCCAGGGAGGTGGTGGAGTCACCATCTCTGGATGTGTTTAAAAAAAGACTGGATATGGCACTTAGTGCTATAGTCTAGTTGAGGTGTTAAGGCATAGGTTGGACTTGATGATCTTAGAGGTCTCTTCCAACCTCATTATTCTGTGATTCTGTGATTTCAGCTTCAGGAAGAAAAACATTGAATTAGTGTCTTAGGATGCAAAGACCCAAAATACTGAAGTGTTTGGTTCAGTCAACGTAATTCACTGTCTTATTTAAATCAGACAGAATAGTGCAGACTGAAAGGATCCTAAAAGAAAAAGTTACATGACAAAAATTTTGGAAATTACAAGATTTATTTCAGCCAACACTGTAATCTTTTATTATCATATTAAATCTTTTTATCCAAATGGAAATTGGGTCAATTTGTTATTAAAGACGTTTAGAGTAAAGACAAGGCTTGTGTTGATTCACTCAAACACCCAGACAGTATTGGTAAGATTCTAATTGCTGTCAGGAATTACTACAGTATTGACAATAGAATAAATTTGGGACTGAATGGAGATAACTAATGAAATACTGGAAAATGCTTCTGATAGATAAATATAGGCAAAATAATTTTAAATTTTTAACCCACTTAAAAATTCTGGGCTTGAAATGTCAGCTCAGGCTTGAATGTCTGGGCTTTTCTAGGGAAAGAATGAGATTAAAGGAGGAATGACAGATAAAAAGCTAGGGAAAACTAAATATTCAGATCTGGAAAGAAGATAGTAGGCACAGTAGAGTAATGGTATGGATGTGATTTACAGGGTTTTAAAAGCAAAAATTCTGTACAGAACCGTATTTTTAGTGAAAGCTTTAAGTTCCACGTAAAATGAGATTGAAGTTAGTTCATTTAAGTGCTCATCTCTATCACAGCTTTCCTCCAACTAAAGCACAATTTTCTCAGGCATTTTTGAAGACAGCATATGGGAGATATATTTAAAACTAGTTACACAGAAAGCAAGCATCCTTCATTGCATAAATCTTTTCACTTTTGAGTAAGGATATCTTGGTAATTAGTGTTGAACAATTTTTAGTCCTTTCACGCCGTTTTTTGTTTGTTTGTTTGTTTGTTTGTATTCACATCTTGGCATTTATTGTCTTAAAAACAAATTTTACTGTTGTGGTCTAACAAGATTGTGCACTGACTTTTTTTTTTTTTTTTTTTTCTGAGTCTGATCAATACAAAAAGCAGAGATATTTTACAAAAAAAAAAAAAAAAAAAGGCAAGAAAAGAAAAAAAAGCCAACATACTTTTTCTATTATACTGGATTCCCAGTTTATGCTCAGATGTAGAAGAATTTAAATTAGGTTCAAGCAAAACCTAACACCTGGGATAAGTTTCACTATTCTACAAAGAATCTTAATATTTTGTAGCATTACCTAAGATCTAAGAAGCAATTTAACATTCAAGACATTTAACTTTTGACCTAATACTTTTAAAATTTGCTTCTGCAATCAGTTAAGTGTCTCAGATTCTCATTTCAAATAAATAAGTGCAAGTCTGAAGTTTCTCAGATATGCTTGGGAGCCTATTACAGGCTTTTAATGGCAGTATTTGGTTTTAACATTTCTTTCACTTTGAGGGCCTCAATTGTGCTTTGATACCTTTCATACAAGGTCAAGGGAGTTTGATTGAATACAGGTCATTGAGACTTCTAAGCTGTTACTTAAATACTGATATGCAGATGAAAGCAAATGTTTTTACTCTTTCTTACATCCCAGGCTCTAAAAATGCTGACACTTTAACATTCACATAGAGTAATGAATGCTGTGGAGCAAAATACTGTGATAACTTTTTTTTCCATTTTTACTTCATTCAACTGAATGGAAAGTAAGTTCCTTGACCAAAAAATATATATAAAACCCCCAGCCGATGTTTTGCCTTTATTTCCTTTCTCCGGCATACATTTAACAATCTAGGCAATATTTTATTAAACCATTTATACAGAAACTACTTTACTTGCTTAAAACTTTCAAATGTCAAGCTATTTCTGAGTGATCAAACATGAATAGCATAGTTTTAGTTTTCAGTTCTGAGTTTGGGGGTTTGGAGTTTGCTTAGACAGATGAGAAGGGGCCAAACCATACCAAATGGTACAAAGAGATTACAAATGGCAATCCACCCATCCCAGAAGTGGAAGGACAAAGTGACACAACAGTGGGCCCAAAAAAGGACAAATAAGATAACGGGCAGACTCTCACCTCAGATGTGATACTTGTGACAGTGAAATTATCCAAGTGACCCCCATGGGAGTCCAAGGTCATATACAGTGGTTTTGCAGAACTCAGCCTGCCCAGGGAAGTATGAAAGAGAGAGAGGTACCATTTTGAAAAAAAAAAAAAAAAAAAAAATCCCTCTAATAACATGGAGTCATACAAAGATGTAGGATATCCTACTTTAAACAGCCTGCTTTGATGCTGTTAATTCCTATTGATGTTGCTCAAAAACTAAACTGTGCTAACCCATGACACACCTGTCATTAGGAGGCAATGCTGTTTCCTGTACTTTCAAGCCCTTTTTGTTTTCCTGGACTGTTTTCCATCTTCTCAGGCAATAATTTGCCATTACAGTTTTGTTTTCCCTGCTCAGTGGTATCTCAGAATGCCACAGGTTTCTATGTAGTCTGAGTGCACTTTGAAGAGGGCAGCTGAAATTTTCAAGGATGTTTCTGGCTCCAAGGCCTGGTTGTCAGGTTCCCAGTTCCCAGTGTTTCTGTCAGTACTTTCAGCAGACATTTTCTTCTTCATTCGTTCAGTAATTCCCTCCTTCTTGTCAGGCCACTCTTACATGTGCTCACATCAATGTTCTCCACAGTCAGCAATTCCATCGAGGTACACACTGCTCTGTCATGGAGCACCTCCTTCACTTCCTGCCTTGCTGTTCATTTTTCCCAGTGTTTGCCGGCTTTTTTCAAGACATTTTTCTACAGGTACCTCCACATCCAATGGGGGCTGTGTTGTATTTCTATATGAGACTAGACGACTGCCAGTGGAAAAAGGAAAAGATTCTGCTCTCTTTCACCAGGTGAGATATTACAGCTTTTATTCTTGAGTCCTGCCCTGCTTGGCCGGAGATCTTCCCGATGGCTCGCCAGTGCCAGAGAGAGTAAGGCCCCACCCGTTTCAGAGCTTTTTCCCCAGGGGCAGGGCCCAGAGGCAGGGACAAGACACTACCCCATCAGGGAGAAGTGGGCGGGGAACAGAGTTAGGTTACAGCTGAGCAAGGACAAACCACGTGATTACAAATCTGATGAAACACAATATTAATGCATTACAACAGGGCTGAGTCATCGTGGGTGCATTGGGATTATCTGGAACTGGCTGTGATGGACCCATAGCAGCCCTGGTTTCTCCTCACCGTGCCCTGCAGCCGCCCAGCTCAAAGGCACCTACATACATACATATATACATAAATGTGTGTGTGTATACAAACATATATGTACATATATACCCAGTGCCTTGGTCCATCAGCTTTTGATTACTGAAACTGCTAGAGAAATTGTATTCCCACAGAACATAAGGATCTAATTCAGTGTGTTCACAACAGGAAAACCCAGTGCAAAGACAACCACCAAGGTGTTAGTGTAAGAGAAGAACGTGCTGCTATGTGTTCTTCCCTTGAGACTGGATCTCAAAAGAAAAAATACTTCTCACAGACACACAGACAAACACATACACAAAAAGTTAAAAACTCCAGCTTATTACAAATATCATATAAAAAAATATAGAAACCCACACCCCTATACCAATGAGGACAGTTTTTGTCTACTTGCTGTCTAGTTCTGGTAAACTATACTGCTCAGTAACTTTCCCTTATTGCATAATACAATGTAAAAATTCCAAATCTTGGAGCATTTTTAAAATTTATACTATGCATATTTCTGTTTTATGTCTTACCCTCTTAGCCTAGCACCAGCAAAAGGTACTTTTATCATATTTTTAAAGCAGTTTTGTTTTATGTTAAAATCCAGAAGAAAAATCTAGAAAAAGAAATAGTTTGCCATTTATGACTACATCTGCAAGGTGCCATCAGATTCAGTGAAGATACAACATGCCCTATTAATATATTTTCACTTTAAACTAAGTGTTCATTAGGGCAAGACTTGACATTACATTGCTGACTTCATAGTTTATCAAACCCCCTTTTTAACACTATGTTCTACTGATAATTAGACAATCCCAAACTAAGATCCTCTGACTTTATAACCCCATTTTTGAGTAAATATTCCATAGTTATTTTTTGGAAAAATGTGAAAGTTTTTTTTTGAAAATTACATAATTGGACACAAGGTTTCATATAGTGCTAACCATTAATGTCACATATAGTTCAGTGAAATTAAGTATAAAAAGAGATGTACTTTCCAATTGATGCAAGCCCTTTCTGAAGAAAGCCAACAGAGATTAAACAGTTCAGTGTTTTCCTGTCTTCTATTTCTACATTCCCATACCCATTTCTTGTAACAAGCTAAATGGAGCTGCTAACAGGGTTCTGCTTAAAGGTAAAGTGTCGTTTCTAACTTTAATCTATTTGGTGGCAAAAGAAAACCAATCTTCTGACAATGATTTACTACGGAAAAATGCATGAGAAGTCAGTGAGCTGAACCATTTGTTATTTTCCTCAAGAATACATTCTTCCAAGATTGAGAGGTTTAGATATTTTTCATTATTTTTGTTAAACAAAATAAGATTTGTATTAATTACATGCTATGAAGTATTGCAAATCTTAACAGATAGATATATCTTCCCAAAGATTACTGCCCAGAAAGTCAGGTCTGATTTCATAAAAAGAAGACTATTACTGACAGTTGACTCTAATTAACACTGTAGATGCTTCATAGGTATTTAGAAATAAATAGGTATTTAGAAGTAATCTTTTGTTCCCTGTCATAGTACAGTATAACTATATGTGCAGGTCAACAGATAATCTGTTGCTGTAGTTAAGGAATAGGATAAGCTGAAAGAAAAGGAAGTATTACAAGTCAAAATAAAGCAAAAATCCTGTGCTTTGGCCCGCTATTAACTGTCTCAGACTGCCTTAAAATATGACCTTTTGCATACAGCTACAATTCCAGCTTTGTCTAAGCAACTAATTCCATACACACTCTGAATATCCTGATGTCTAGACCATTCCTGAAAGTGATTTAAATTTGCCTGTTTTCTTTTGCTGTGAACAAGGCAAGTTTTATTGGCTGGATATTTTCTTTTTTTTTTCAAAGAAAAAGTTCAGCTGGCCAAGGGTTCATATGAAAAGCATCAATATCTTGTAAACAACCAAAAGTGCAGTTTTATAATGAGTTCATATCAACAGAACATCTAAATCTCTTGAAATTCTCCCTTTCTCACACAGCAGAAATGATAAACTATTAAGTAAATGAACACAAGTAATGTTACTCTTCATAAAAATCTATTAATCTGGTCATACAGAAAAATAAAGGATTGAGAAAACATTTGTGACATATTTTACTACTGATTATACATGACAGTGAGACAGATGAGCAGATAAACATTTTGACTAAAGATTAAAACAGGCTGTCTGGAAAAACACTTTGGAAACAAGAATATTACTTTTGAAATTGTAAAGATTTATATATATTGAAATCACTGCCAATTTCAACCTTTCAAAATTATGAGTCAAACCTGAGATAACCATAGGATCAGCTTAAAAATAGAAACACAAAAATAAATAATCTGTGTTTCTTTTTACTCACCCTTTGCTTTCTGAGATCATACAAATCACTCAGTACCCCCTGCCCCTGGTGGGATGGCAAGAAGAATGTGAAAAAGATAAAAGTCATGAGTTGAGAGAAGAAAATAATAATATTAGTAATAAATAATAATAATAATAATAATAATAATAATAATAATAATAGTAGTAATAATGGTGTAAAGGAAGATAACAGAAAGTAGGGCAGGAATAGCGAGGCACAATAAAACTTCTCACCACCTGCTGACCCAGTCCATTACTGAGCAGGGATCAGCTCTCCCATATCCACACTGAACATGAAGTTCTACAGTTTGGAATGTCCTTTTGGCAGTTTGGGTTATCTGTCCTGGCCATGTTCCCTCCCGGCTTCTTGTGCACCTTCTCATTGACAGAGCTTGGAAATTGAAAAGGGTAAGCACTACTGAGCAACAACTCAAACACAAAATGCTGGTTGGCCTCAGTAATCTTAAAGGTCTTCTGCAAACTAAACAATTCTATGATTAGTGTGGCATCAACATTTTTCCCATATTAAATCCAAAACAGAGCACTGTACCAGCTACCCGGAAAAAAAAATTAGCCAAAGCCAGCTATCTGTTAATTCCTGCTACAGTGGCTTTATGAAATGATTAAATATCATAAGACTTCAGTTATATATATTTATATCTATCTATAAAATGAGGGCTGGTAATACAGTAAATTAATCAGTAACTTTTAAGACACACATTGGCAAAATAAATAATAAAAGAATACATTCTTAAAACTGTTTCCACAGTTTTTGGCACTCAAGATTGGAGAGATGAGGAGAGACTCAAGGGTCTTTCAAAGCTGACTCCTTAATTACAGTGAAACAGAAGTGATGGCAACTTTATTTAAGTGATGGCGGAATAGATAGGCAGTAGATAGACAAAAGTAGCCCCTCTGTCAGAAGCAAGGAATCCACAATCTTCATGCCATAGTCTTCCATGACTTTTTTATTTACTACAGCTGATGTTAGAGGACCTGTAAGGTCACTGGTCCCAGCAGACACTGCACACTAGCCTTGCTGAAGCCAATCCTGCTTCACCCAACATACACTTCCCTTTCAGATTAAATATAATATGAGTGATCTCTGGTAAATTGGGCAAACTCCTTCCTAACTGTTCTCCTTCTTCCTCGCCCCCCTAGCACCCTTTACCTTATTGGGAACCTTTCTACATAGCAAGTTATAATGATAAAACAACAGCGTAATTTTAAATACAAATTTTCAGGCGTCAGCTAAACCCCAATAGCTCAGTTTTATAGCAGCATGACAGAATATAGCCACAGAATACTGGAGGAAAATACAAGCATTTAGACAGTAAGATCTCTAGAGGAAAGGCTTGAGAATCTTGAAAAACTGGGTCTTGAATATATCACTGAATATATCACTAAATATATCACTCAATATACCTAGATGTTATTGTAATAATAGTAATAGTAACAGTAACTGTCAAAAATATACACTGGAAAAAGTGGCCACTCAGTCATTGTTTTGTTTTCCATCACATTTTAGTGGAAGACAGTTGATGTTTGGCTTTTTTTTTTTTTTTTTTTTTTTTTTTCTGATCAAAATTTCAAAGAAAAAAAGATTGGGAAACCATTCCCCCTTCAGCATTGTCACTAACACTGTTAGAAGTTCTTCAAATGGATAACAGAAATGAAGACAATCATCACGGACAGTATGGGATATTGTCTTGATCTACAATGTCTAATACATGAGCGCAAGTTGAAATTACAGTCAGCTCTATCACTTGGAAAGCCACTTACATGTGAATAAATGCCCTTTTATTGCTATTTTCTAAACTGCAGAAGAAATTAAGAGAATGAATCTTCTTATCGTATCTCAATGTACATAAAAATAATGAGAATATTGATTGACTATATATTTTAATGCTTCCGCATACAAGAATTGAAATACAGTAAGATAAAATTTCATTATAAATAAAAATAGCTGAACAAAAAAGTCAAAATTATGAACAACATAGTAGAAGTGCAATAACTTCTCTGTGACTCTTGCCATCTTAGGTCAAAGACTAAACTATCTTGTTCCTGTTTTAATTTATATGTCTTTCATCTCTCTGTTCTCCGTCCCCTTATTTTGTTATCTTGTCATTCAGTTTACCTGAAATGCATGCAGATGCCTCCTTTCTCCCAAATTTTGAAAATTTTGATTTAGGTTTTTTTTGGTGGGGTGTTTTTTTGTTTTGTTGATCGGTTGTTTTGTTTTGTTGTTTTGTTGGTTTTGGTGGGGTTTTTGTTTGTTTGTTTTGGTTTGTTTGTTTTGGTTTGGTTTGGGTTTTGGTCATGTTAGTTGTGTCTTAGTGTTTTGAAAGGGGGAAAGGAAGTAAAGAAATTTATAAATAAGATTATTAGTATTATATCAAATCTATGAGAATGCAGAACAATGACAATAGTGGAGGGATTTGAATTAGAGCCACAGACACCGAGGGAGCTTTTTTCTGTGAAAAGGCTGATGTGGCAACTGCATACTGGACATATTCATGTCACACAGCTATTATTACAGTCATATGTCACATTATGTCATAGAAGTAACATTATGTCTGGATGAGTTTTAAATCAGACAGTGCCCATGAACATTAATGAATCCTTCCAAAATCACATAAATCCAAGAAATGTTGCTTGCATATCTCAGTATTAATACTCATCTCTTCAGTGATAAGGAAATAAGTTTAATTTCACTCATTTTTTGGAGATGATTTTCCTCACACTTAAAAAGTTTATGTAGAATAATATTGGTGTACACATTTTCTTAAAATGTAAGATATTGGGAACCTATGGTTTAAGATATTTTAGACTGAAACCTTAGATGTCAAAGTCTGGCTGTTCATTAGTCACAGAATGACAGAGAAAGGGTTGTTGGAAGAGGCTGGAAATTTTTCAAATCTCTCCAAAGTCAAAATTGATTTCAACCATGTTATGGTTGTCAGATAGTTTTATAACCTGCTTTTAATATTTCTGTGCTGGAAACGGCATCATCTCCAGTACATAATTATTCTTACATTTCTGAAGACCTCCCTTAATTAAAAATAAGGAATTTTATCTCATAGGGAATAGTTTTCTCCTTGGTTTTTTGCTGGTATTAGAAAGTATGAAGCCTCAGTCTGAACGCATTTCGATTGTTCAAGATGAAACTGAGATCACTGCAACGTGGAAACTCAGAATTTCATATTTCAGGGCTAGAATGAGAGGAGCAGCCGCTAGTGGAGTGGGTAATATTCTTAGCAACATGTGGTTGGATAGCTGTGGTTTAATTCCTAAAAATATTGTTAGATTTAGCCTTACTTCCTCATATCTGAAACAGGTTAGCTTGCAGCAGAGCAGTCACAGGATTATCAACAAAAATCAGGCTGTATTTTACGAGTTCTTTGGAGAGTTTATGAAGTTTTATCACATTTCTTCTAATAAGAATTGTGAGGAAGGGGTTTCTAAATGGGACTGGGTCATTCTATTCTGCAGTGGACTAGAAAACAGTGTATCAGTATCCATCAAGGACACAGTAGGAAAGGTGAGTTAACCAAGTTAGTCATTTCCTAATGAGCTGGTGATAGGGTCAGTCTCCTATATTCTTCCAAAGTGAATGTGGTCATAGCACATGACTGCTATCATGAGGCCATGCAGAGACTAACAAAAAATGTCAATACTGAAAATATTTGATGAAATTTCCAAAATTATTTGCAATAACAAGGATATTTCTGATTGCATTGTCACTATTCTTACTCTTATTTGTTGAATTCATTTTCATCTAAACTGATCTAAGATAAAGAAAGTACCTCTTTGATTAATGTTTTTCAGAGAACTTGCACTGATTGGTACTTTATTTCAAGCTAGACCTTTGAGCTCCCTTATAGATTTTTCCTGTTCATACTTAGCTCTGTTAAAGCCCTTACAGTAAGTGTATAATCAAGAGCTAGATGGAATGATTTGATGTTCTGTACTAATTGTTTTCTATCTACAGACTATATGAATATTTCTTCTTGAGAATCACCAGTATGAATTAGATGGATAGATTATAATAATAATAATCTTTAAACCCCAAGTTTATTATTTTTGTGTTATGCTATAGCATAGTATTTCAATATAGCACAATAATGATGTCTTTTAAGAAAGAAAGTATTGCTATCCCTCTTCTATTGATGTTAAAACCGAGGTTTTATCATAGGACTTTTAAAGAAATCCTCCGAAATAGATCAGAAAGAAAAAATATACCTGTTCTTATGACAAAATATTTCAAAAAAAAATACCTTCTCCCATGTAAATGGAAAGAGGAGTTTTCTCACTGGATCACTCATCAGTAGACTACTAATGGTAATAACTAAGTCTGCTACATAAAGGAAGTCCTGTTCTCAAAAGGAAAAATATACTTGGACTCTAATCAGTTTAGCATCTTGTAGAGTACATTCTCAGCCACAAATAAAACACTATCCCTCTCATTTGTTCAGTGCAATTTGATACATTTCTCCTATGCCGGAGAAGAGAAGGCTTTGAGGAAACCTAATTGCAGCCTTCCAGTACCTGAAGGGGACTCTACTTTAGCTATCTAGGATACTTTTGGAGGAAAAATGGAGTAAAAATAAGTTTTTCTGCATTATGAATCACCTGACCTGCTTTAGATTTACATTTATTAACAGAAATAGGTATCACTCTGTCTTGGTTTGAAAGACATGTATCTGCTAGGGAGGGGTGGGGCCTCTCTAGGAATGGGGAATTCCAATCCCTTCCCTCCAAGTTATTAAAATTTAGAAGATTAAAGTGGCTTTTCAGTCAGAGCTATGGGGAAAGGAATAACAGTTCTTTACTGGTAAATATAACAAGGCAAACAAACTACAACTACAGCATTAATAATAAACAGAACCAAGAACCTCAAGGGCCTTTGTTTCACAAAATCTGGGGCAGTCTGATCCCTTGGGACCCCTAGAACACCAAGCTGGAATGGTGGAAATTCCAGGGCTGGTGGCTGGGACAGTAGAATGTCCAGGCAGGCAGGGGAGGATGTCCCGGCAGGCAGGGGGGATGTCCCCGGCAGGCAGGGGCGTGTCCCGGCAAAGTGAGCAGTGCTGAAGAAACTGAGACGGCTGGACAGGGCTGGCCCAGCACCAGCAGGGCAGGCAAAGGAGCTCAGAATTCCTGGGCACACAGGCAGATAGATGATGAGCTCCCAGGACCAAACTTTCTACAGACAGTGGACTTCTCCCGCAGCAAAGAGCAGTCTGGCCGTCCTCTCCGATGCCCAGAGCAAACAGTGCCCCCCGCCCCGCCGCCCCCCCCCCCCCCCCCCCCCCCCCCCCCGCAGCCCCAGCCCTGTCCTTTTCCTGCCCCAAAATTCCCTTGGTCTTCCCCTCCTTTGGGTTAGTCAAGTACCATCTAAGTACCAGCACTTTGTTTCTTAGCAACTTACAGGGAAAAAATCTTTAAGACAAAAATGAGCAAACCTAACCCCCAACACACTCTAACCATTACTTTCTTTCCACTGATAATAACATGTTGGAGAGGAGGAAGCCAAAAAACCCTATAAATATGATTGTCTTGTCGCGGTGCCTTGTCGCTTCACACAGACCACAGGCTAGCTCAGGGGCACTGCGGCTGGCGTTCTGTGGGTCGGGGCAGCAAGGCACGCAAGCCACCTCCTCCCTGTGGGTACTTGGTTCCCCACCAGGCGACAGGACAGAAGATGTAATCACGACCACGGCGGCAGGGAAGAAGCCGACTCCCAAGAGCAGTGCGAAAAGATGGTTTATTCAGGGAGCAAAGGACGGAGCTCTACCTCGGGAGGCAACTGCTCTCGGAGAGCCCCGAGCAGAGCTGTGCAAGAACTTTTAACCAGGGGAGGGTTCAGGGGAGGCGACAACGGGTCAGCCAATGGGAAAACGAGGGGGTGTAACTGGGGGCGTTAACCATAAAATGGGGGTCCAATCCCAAGAGGGAGGGAGGAGACTGCTCGGGCACCCACCAACCACTCGACGCCCTTCCTGGATCTTTCCAGAACCCAGGGAAGGGCCCTAAAGTGACTGACAGGGCGCCCAAGGGGAGAGAGAGGGGATTGACAACTGGGGTAGAGGGGGTAGGGATGATTGACATTTAACGAAAAATTATATAACAATACCAAGGTTAAAACCACTGAGGGAGAACAGGGGGGTACAAGGAACAAACCAAATTACAGAGAACTTTAAAACATACACGAAACTCATCAATAATCCAACAAATTAAAAACACGCCGCTACATTGCCTATATTCTGAGAATGAGAAACCTGTAGGTGAAATAGAATTGAAAGTAAGTTTTGATGTTTGAGATGTATTAGCTTATGGATGTCTGGGAAAACAGTTATGTGACCAGCTGAAGGTTACCTGCAGCCAGACCCAGAGGTCAAATGGAATGTTCTGTCTCACCCCTCAATGTATGGTTCATCCCACACCTGTAACCCTCTCCCGAAGTATCAGGTATCTGTAACCCCATTGACCCAAGCCCTGTTCCAGCCCACCTTGAAGACCCCTGATAAGGGCTCCCAAGGGGGCTGGATGGTCTCTTTGCTTGCACCCTTTCCCAAGGACTTTCCTCTCTTGGAATTTCCTCTCCCAACCTCTCCCTTCCCCCACCTTCCTAGGCCTTGCCACGAGCTGCAGCCTGGCAGCTCAGAGCAAGGCCCCCACATCCCTTACAATAAACCTCATCTTCTAAAAGCCAACTTCAGAGATCTCTCATCTACATTTATCTACACCGTCCTGGAGTCCTCAGCAGCAGCAGGAGGAAGCAATTTCTACAATAACAGAAGCCAAATGGCTTACTCAGACAAAAATGTGTGATATAGGTGGGTGAAATTTTATATATTGCTATCTGAAAGCTCAGTCAAGAATAAATTGCTGAGGCAGAGCAAGTGGTCAGTGTTATAAATGAGAAGACCAAATTAGATAAATCAAAATTTGGAATTTTATTAAGAGACAAAATAACAGTCTCAGACAGCCACAATTAAAAAGGACAGCGTCGAGCCCGGGGTCAGCGCCGGGTGAACAACGATAACACACTCTGCCAGTCTGTTATCCCCAAGTTCACATCTGGGGTTTGCAGCAGCCTCTTTTTATACACTGGATCGCGGAGAGAGGCCTGAGATGACGTAAGTCCTCCATCCGAGGCAGCTTCATTAAGTATGCAAGTTTCAGTTCTAAGAGTCTGAATGGATCAGCGGAGGAGGACAATGCTGTCGATGGTCGGTTCCAGGTGTGGTGTAGACATGCTAATTTTGGCCGGAGACCATCTAGGTACGGATCTGAAACCATCATCGGGTTCTCCGGGCTATCATCTCTGTGTTCCGTTGCCCTTTGTTTCCTTTCAGCGATTCCTGGCAGTGACAGTCTTCTGTCCTCCTTTCTGGTAATTCTAATCAAGCTCTTTCCGTGTCCCTCCCAAACCTTTTCAGGCTAGGGACATTTTTGTATTCTATTGAATCCCCTTCTTCCTAAGTTAACCCACAAAATGCTAAAACAAAACCTAACTTCTAACATGCTAGTTTATACAGGACTTATAATCATACATTCAGTATTACAATTTATATTCTATTAACATGAAGTAACTTCAGAGCAGATGTTACATTCCTTTTTAACGATTTGTAGCCAAAGCATGTTTGTGTCTCTCTCCTGGTAGCCAATGCATGTTTGTGTCTCCCTCCTGGTAATTCTTAATCATGTTATGTCTCATGCTTCCCCCTCCCTTGTCCTTTCAAGCGAGAGAAATTCTTGCACCTTTTCTGAGCTGCTTTCCTCTGAGTTGACTCATAGTTTGTTGGATTAAAACAAAACTTACATTTATTGAGATGATATTACATTTTTATCTATCAACACGAATTAACTTTAGGACATATATCACATCAGTAAATGACTCATTTGCTGAAATAAAACCAAAGTTATTACACTGTTAAAGTGACAGCTAAGCTAAGGCTCATCCTTGTCTCCACAGCACAGTAACTGCAATTTTAAAATTGTCACACAATACACCTAATTATGCAGATATGCATATGTCATGTATGCTCATCCTCAGAGAATTGGGGGTTTGCTTGAGCAGTGGTGGGTCTGGGCACAACGGAAAGGACCATCTCATAATGTCAAATAGTGGGCAGAAACTGTGGAGTGCAGTCTGGAATCTTGTTTGAGCTTATACCCTGACACAGTGACACCAGCACCTCTTTACCACTCCAAACACAGTCTTTTTGCTGTTCCTTTTGCTTGCAGTGGTTCAGTGGGGTGGAGAGGTTGCAGCAAGTACTTTAAAGACACCTCTGGATGCTAAAGAGGATGTATCAGGTGTTGGCTAAATAATTTTAATGTTTGCTAAATGTGATTTGACCTAAGAGTGAGGTTCTAGCACACTTTTTTAGACTTCAAATTCTTACTCCATTTCCATCTCTCTTTACTCACTTCCAGGCTAATAATTAAAGAATTGCCATGGCATCACTTGAAGCCTGCAGGCTACACATCTTAAGTATTTTTTGTCCCTTTCTTTTCCTGCTGCTACTATGCTGTACAGAAACAACTACAGAAGGCAGTCTGTAACAAAACATGCACCTGTTAGAGTTCAGTTCCACTTGCAGCTTTTACTCAAATTGGTTTCCTATCTGCTACAGAGAGCTCCTGGAGTCATTCATTTTCTCATGGGAGAGGACTATTCATGAAGTAATTCACACAGCTGTTTCCAAACCCAGCTGACCCTTTCACCCTTCACAATGTGCCTTCTCACCTAAAGGAACTAGGCACAGCACAACACAGCCCCAGAGTACTGGTATGTGAACTATTAGCACTGCAGAGTTCTTTTTAGCTATTAGATACTCAGGCTGTTTTTACAAATGCAGTGATTGAGGTGGCAGGGGTTTGCATGGTGTTTTCACCATGCAAATATAAACTACTCTTGGGTGGTTTATGGAAAATATGTCATATAAGAAGAAAAACTATTGAATCTGAGACATCCAGTGAGTCTGAAAATTCCAATATCCCCTCTCTGCAAATGGCCACTACTGCATGATTTAAGGGAAACTAAGAAAAATTGAAGAAAAAGAAAAAACACCTTCTTTCCTCAGAAGAAATTCATTCTTTAACTTTCACTCTTGGATGACTACTTATGCTCAAAATCACTGAAACTCTGTTTTTGTCAGAATAATAAGAAAAAGAAAAGAATAGCCTATGGTTAATTTTATGGATGGTTCCATGGCTCATGTAAATGTCTGATTCATTTAAAGTCAGCTACAGTCTCAATCTCTAACAGGCTGTGCCATTTCTCCTGAAGGAAGGAGTTCCAGAGGTTAATTATATAATATAATTTATATCCCTTTTCTGTTTTGCTGGATGCTGCTTTCCACCACCCCCACAACCTTTTGTCCCCTTCGCTGTTTCGTGCTCTGTCACATCTCTCTCACTTCATTTTTCTTATTCCTAGCATATTTTCCAATATTAGTTTTTGTTTTTATGGAAAGCTGCAACAAGAAGAAAGACTCTAGACTTTCACTGATTATGGAGGTATGGATGCAAAATACATATTTGGTCAGTGCAATCTAATAGAGTTTAGTATAATGCAAATTAAATCACATCCAGGCTGTGAAAACATTGACATCAAGTTAATTCCTATTATTAAAACAGCCATGACAATAGCCCTGAAATAAAATTTTCTGGATCAATAAATTCATAAATTGTGAGATTTCTTTTCCAAACAACGCACAATGAAGTGATCACAGAAACGTCTGGCAGAATCCCTAATGAGTATTTTGCTCCCATCTACTAAGTACCAAAAAAATATTTAACTCTCCAGTGATGCTGTTTAGATTTTTGACTACGGTCATCATGTGTCAGGTGAAATGTATCTTATTACAGTGTTGTCTGAATGAGGGTGATATTTATGCTATACATCATAGCTATTACCTTTTTGCAAGATCCAAATATAATCACCTTTGTATTTATTAGTCTTGCAAAAGCATAGAGTAAAATTCTGGTTCCATTTTTTAATGACAATATAGAAACCATTTTAATTTTTTTTTTTTTTTAACATGACGGTGGTATATATTAGTATGCTATTTGCAAGTACTTAAAGCATTGGGAGTTTGTCTTTTTAAAACTCATTTAATACTAATGACCTGGATACTAAATGAATGGTAACACATCAACCACTTCCCCTTCTCCTCCCTTTCTCTCAGTCCAAAAAAGATTAAAGGAATTAAAGCATGTTGTAATGTATGTTTTCCTCTTAAAACCAAAAGCAAACCAAACTTGAGCTAGATAATATAATACCAGGAAAAAGAAGCAGGGAGGGAAGTGAGCATAAAGAGCAGAAGCAGAAAGTAAACAAAAGGAAAAATGAATGTGGAAGAAGAAAACTTTTTTTTTTTTTTTTTAATTAAAAAAATGCCAAATAATCATTACCTGAGAGGGCTGTTTGTTGAAGCAGAACTTAGAATAATTTCAAAACCTGAAAGACATGAAGAATTTTCTCTTGCCATAACTGTCTTTCTCAAGTTCGGATAGCACAAAAGTAGGGTTTAGGTAATTACATATCTGAGAATGCATAACTTGGCATATGTTGCCATCACAGAGAGTATCTAATGCATTCTCTTAGTTCTATATTGCTAAGGCACTTATAATGTTCTCTGGAAAAAGAAAGAGTCCAGGTTATCCTTGATTTTAACCAATACTCTGAATATTGATTAATTGTTGTTATATGGTTAAGTGGCAAGAGGTATTCCAAGATACGTTTATGTGCAGCTTCTCATTCTATTAACTGTATGTTCTTCAGTGCATGTTCCTTGTCTGAGCAGTACCTGCAGATAGAGTACAACACTGAAAACAGCAGATATTATTCCATCCACAACTTCACTGGTTGATAAACCAGGAGCAATTTGAAAGCATAAAACACATTACAATGATTATTATAGCTTATGGCTGGTCTGTTTTTAACATTTTCTCCTTTACATTGTAGAATTAAACTAATATTTGTTCCACAGTCATGTCCCACACAGCAGAATGGAAAAAGAGAATTTTACCAAGAAATAGAACACAGTCACACATACTGCATAGGAAAAAATCAAATAACACTGTTATGGTTTTATGATGTGTAAGTTGTGCCAAATCCAGATAGACAATGCATACTGATCTAAAGGTTTAAAAAAGGTTAAAAATCTCCATCTTGCAGAAATATATTTTATGTGTGTTTAGAGGTATTCAGTAGAACTGACCCTCCAAGGAACAATTTCCTTTATGAAAGAGAAATTTAACTCTTGGAATTTTATGCATAGCATTGCTTAAGAGAACTGAAACCTTTAGACAAGCACATAACATCACAGCTGGAAAAATCTGGAAGCAAAATCATGATTAAAGAAAGAAAAATTTGCTAACATTCTTTGTGTTCTCAAACACTAACTTTTCTGCTCTTATTCTGTAAGAGGAATCATTGAAACTTAAGATCTGTTCAATAGATACTGTTTTATATAATTAAAAATCACTGAATAAATTAGATTGGAACATATCCCTGGAGCCCATCTGATCCAAGGTCTTGCTGACATCAGGACTAAATTTAATGTTTGATCAGTTTGCTCTGGATCTTGCCCAACCTCGTATTTTCTCAGTGTACTTTTGAGAGGAACGTGTCTTCATATTCTTTATAACAGTCTATTAGGTAGTTGAAGGTAGCAGCAAGACTGCACTAACCTTACTTCCTCAGACTGAAAAGAAGAAAGAAAAATTCACCTATTTTCTCAAACTCTTCTCAGAAGGGTTGTCAGGCACTGAAACAGCTTGTGAAGGGAAATGTTTGGGTCATTTTTCCTGGAGATATTTAACAGAAGTGTGGATGTAGCCCTGAGGGACTTGTTTTAGTACTGGATTTAGTGTTGGGTTAATGGCTGAACTTGATGATCTTAAAGGCCTCTTCCCACCTAAACAATTCCATTATTCCATTCTCCAGCCATCTTTGTAGCTCTAGCAGTGGTTTTCTGTTGTATTCTGTTGGAACGGTTTATTCTTGCTTCCCTTGTATTTCATGTGTTAATGGTTTACCCCAGATTTTGTACACTCCCTTTTGTTCCAGCACCTTCCTTGTCCATCACCTAAACCCTGTCCAAACTTCCTGTCAGTTACTGTAAAACCTATCCCTTTTACCCAGAAAGTTCTATGTCTCTTATGTACCCTTTGAAGCCCCACTGGACTCTGTAACACAATCCCTCCCACAGAATAACCCTATTGGTTTCCCCAATTGTACTATCCTCCCCTCTACTCCTCCTCAGTTGTATCCCATTGGTTAATTGTTTGCATCTACCCCTGTTACACCCCTTGCATAAAACCCCGTGCAGAAGTATACCTCGCCTTTCCTTCCCTCGTGGACTCATTCACAATAAACACGTGGATTTACCCAAGAGAAGAAGGTCTCCTTGAATCCTTTGTCCTGGTGGATGCCAAAGGCTCAAGGAGTGTGCCTCCGCTCCTACAGGTTCCGTGGGTCCTATGACTTTGCCGCAGGAGCATGGTTCCTGTAATAAATACAATTGACCAAATTCGATAAATCAAAATTTGGAATTTTATTTGAGAGACAGAATGACAGTCTCGGACAGCCACAATTAAAATGGACAGCGTCGAGCCCGGGGTCGGCGCTGGGTGAACAATGATAACACACTCTGCTAGTCTGTTATCCCCCAAGTTCACATTTCTGGCTTGCAGCAGCCTCTTTTTATACACTGGATCGTTGAGAGAAACTCGGGATTTCGAGGGTCCTTCCTCCGAGGCGTCTTCATTAAACATTCATGTTCCAGTTCTAAGAGTTTGAATAGGGCAGCGGGAAAGGACAATGCCATTAATAGTTGGGTCCAGGTGTGGTGTGGAGATGTTAATTTCAGGAGGAGACGGTCTAGATATCGATCTGATGTAATCATCTGGTTCTCCGGGCTCTCATCTCTTTTTTCTGTTGTCATTGTAGTTTTTCTAACGCTTCCCGGCAGAGGCATTTTTGGGTCTCCCCTTTCTGGTAATTCCAATCATTTTTATCTCGTGTCCCTCCCATGTCTTTTCAGGCAAGAAAAATTCCTGTACTTTTTCCGAGCGACTTTCCTCTGAGTTAACTCTTAGCATATGGGATTAAAACAAAACTTATACTTATAGAGATTGCATTACATTTTATATCTTTTAGCATGAATTAACTTTAAGACATATATCACAGTTCCCCGCTCCTGTAGCAGCGCCAGGGTGCTGAGCTGGCCTATTCACCCCGAAAGCCAAGGCGTTTCTACAGTTTTCCGGTTTGTGAATGTCTTTCTTGTACTAGGGAGTCTACATTTCAAAGCAGTACTCAAAAACTGGCTTCAGAATGCCAAACAGATTGGGATAATTCCTCTGGGCGTAATCGCTTCTCTCACCTTGCTGTCTGTGCTCTCCCTGAAGCTGCTCAGTGAGCAATTAGCCCTCACAGCCGCGAGGGAGCACTGTTGACCCAGGATCCACTCGTGGCCACCAGGACTTCTAGACCCTTTCCCTCAAAGCTGTTCTCAAGCCAGTTAGACCCTTTCTCTTGCAAGGGCTTTTTTCACTACAATAGTTGTTAAATTTCATGAGGTCTCTGTACATTTTTCTCAGCACACTGAAATCCCTTTGGATGGTCACTGTTTCCTCCAGCACATCAAGTACTGCTCCCTGTTTGGTGTCATCCATAAACTTACTGCAGGTACTTTTCATCTAGTCATTCTACCTGTTAGTGAAAGACATTAAATAGCATCACCTATTTCCCCATGAAGAACATCTCTAGTAATATAAGCCAGCCTCTTCAGAAATCTTGGCTTGCTGTATTGTCCCATTAGGGTCCTATAGTCCTATAGGACTGTGTCTCACTGTGTATTCAAAAATGGTTTTATATTGCTTCAGATCAGAATTCCCTCTTCATCCAGGCTGCTCTTCTACTACATTTGTTTGCCTTGCCTTCATAAAACAATGGAAGTCTTTTTCATAGGATACTGTAAATGCCAAAACATAGATTAAGGAAGGATTAGGAATATCCATGGAAGAAAATTCTGTCAAATACAGTTAAACACAAAGATACAGTCTTCAGTTCAGAAAATACTAAAACTGCAGATTAACTGCTGATTGCTGAAAGGGTTTATTTGGAGAAGTATCACTAGGGGATTATACTGACTGTATTTGCTATCAGTTTTTTGGTAACATTGAATACTAGACTAGATAATTTTTTGACATCTTCTAATATGGTGTAGTGGTTTCACGTTCACTAAATTCTGGTCTTAGTACTCACTCTTTTTCTGTGGGAGAGAGACTAGGAGAAAAACAAAGCAGGCTCAACTTTAAAAATGAACAAATAGTTTTATTAACACAAATTAAAAGAATAGAAAATGAAAGTTGGGAAAAAACCTAAAACAAATCAGAATGAAACTCCAAAAACACTCTTCCCTCTCCCTACAAACTGTTAACTTTCTTACAAAACAACATCAAGAGACAAAACTTGTAATTTTCAGTCAGTTTCACCATCTGACAATAGTCTTTCATCAATTCTTTAGGGTAAGAGTGTCTCTTAGAGTCATGGATCCCACTGACAAATTAGAGCAGTTCTCTTGTGGGTTTTTTAACTGTCACAAAAACAGCCACCTGGGGAAACCTGCCTTTGTGACCCTCCCATTAGCAGCTTCCCAAGCTGCTTATGGGTCATGGGTCTTAGACTTTTGCATACCTTTTAAAGATGAATAACTCCAAAAAGCAAAGGATTCTTCACTTCAAGGTACAGAGATATCTTCTCACTTCTTCACTGGTGCAGACGGCTTCTCATCTCTATCTCTGTTCAAGCATCTTATAGGATTAATATTACTTAGTCCATCACAATCCATCTAAACAATCATCTCCCCAAATGCTTATCTTTCCCATGATTTAAAGGAATGAACTAGAGTTCATGTCCATGGCTCAAATAAGAATGGAACAACCAACTCTTCAACTCCTTGTCCCAATAGTCTTTTCACTCTCACTCTACTGACTTCATGCTGTTTCTTCTTCATGTTCACTCTGTCCTTTTCTCTCTCAGAGAAGGGCCAAGCTCTGGAAGCTTCATGTTGCCAGGAAAGGGTTAAATCTGCCCAGAGTCTCTTCTCTGCCACGGTAGCTCATGGTATTAGATGTTCAAGCTGCACTGGTGAGGGAGGAAGAACTCACACAGAAACATCAGAGATCAGAGCACCTGGGCATCTGGAATCACAAAAAAACCAGGCCGGATCATAAATGCCTTTTCAGCCCACCCCTCGGTGTAAATCAGGGCGGCCTTAGCCTAAATGGTGCCCATAGCTCTTATCAGAGGCCCGGCAGAGATCTCTCCCTGCTCCAGGGAAGTTTAGAGAAAGTAGTTGTTGTAAAGCAGCAACCTCTCCCCTCCATGCCCCCCACCCCCACCCCCCCACCACCTGGGAGCTGATAGAATCTGGCCAGGCCTCAGTCCAGCTCCCCCCAAAAAAGGGGGGAGCAGCAGGCCCAACTCGACGTTACCTGTCTCTCTCTCACTAAAAGAAAGAAAAGACCCACCTACAGGAAATCAAGGGGTTTTATATGGTACTTCCCAAAGTCGTACCCAACAATTTTCAGTGGTCAAAACAGATGCTGGTATTCCAACTAACTCTCTGATAGGTCTCTGTCCTTTCTAAAGCAATTCCCAGGTCTCCTGACCCAGGGAATCATTCTACATTCCTCTATAACTAAAAAACCAAACTGTACTAACCCATGACATATGGCCATGTTCTTGTAAGTTTTGTGTCAACACAAACTCTCCTTGGTCGATACAGACTGAATAGCTGTATTTGCTTGTAACATTTCATCAATATTCCTTTTCTGCTATCCAAAGTGCATAACTTTTCTAATGCAGAAAGGACCTCTGGACTGGGACATTTTAAAATCACTTTTGAAAGCACTGATTTGAACTAAGCCAAATCTAATTTAGCGTACAACTCATCTTAGGTGACTAGATGCACCTTTGTGATGAACACACCTCTGAACAACTGCTTGCAATGTACATGAATGCTGCATAACTTAGATATATCTTCAGTTTGAATCATTATATCTATACGAATCTCACTTAATTGCTAACACACAAGGTTTACATTCCACAATCCTATGATGCAGTTCCTGGCATTCCATTTATACAGATACATTCCATGTAATAAGTTAAATATTTTTAATCCTCTAAAAAATGAATATTTCAGCTAGGAAGCACCGTATTGAAATTATTGTATTAACATTCATACTTGAACTGAAATAGATTTGTTTCCCAAGAAAGCAGGAAGAATTTTATGTCTACTCCAAATGCCTATCATTATAAAATGAGTTGAATGATTTTGAGGGCTCAATGAACAGTTGCCCTGATACTCCTAGAAAGTCAATTTTAATCTGGTACACTTGAAGGCTCACTCCAGAGAAATTATAAATTGGGAGATTTGGGAGAGTAAGAATCCCAGATCTCCCAAATTTTTGACACAGAAGCAATTAAGCTAGCTGGGCAAGAGTCTGCATACTTCACAACTAAAACCAGATATGCAAATGCAATTACTTCATAGCACCTTCACATATTATATTTAAACTCTGTACTAAGCAGAAAATCCTGTAGAATTTTTTTTTTTTTTTTCCCCATCAATATTACCTTTTGAAAGGCCTATGTCACCTGGAAAGGTAAACCTGTAGCCATTTATAAAATTTTCTGATCCTCTTTCCTGATACCTCTCATCAATTTTCTTCACTCTGTAGAAGATTCAGTACTCAAATGACTACTGTAAGGTCTACCCTTAGCAACAGTATCAAGCGATATGAAAATGCAAAATGTGCAACTCTCTACTTCATATTATTGTACATACTGTACCATGTATCTCAAAGCCATGGCCCTACTGAAGACAGTGAAAATTTTGCCACATTTAGTGATCTTGTTCTTCACAAAACTTGAACTGTTTGAATATATAATGTCTTTTATGACCTTAAGAATAATTTTTAATGCTGATTTGAAACTGAATTAATGCATTTGAAATATTGTGTTCAAAATTAACAATTAGATAACACAATAAAATTTTATTTTATAATCAACTTCCAATAATTGGGAAAAAAATCATGTTCTTTCAAAAGTAGAGACAAGGATTTTGTAAATTGCTCAGCTATCTTTTTATTTATTTATTTATTTATTTATTTATTTATTTATTTATTTATTTATTTATTTAAAACTTCTAAGATACCTTTCAACATATTTCTTGACAATTTTCAGGGTTTGAAATGAACACTCAGTACTTATGATCAGTCAAAGAAAACAAAATCCAGCAAATATAATTGTTGGATACATTTTTTTTAGGCTGAAACCCTATTACCACCAAGTTTAATTTATAAATTATTTTCACCTCTTAACAACAGCACTAAATTAAATTTTATTTCCTGTACATGGATTGAGTAGGAAGGAGAGGGTGGAGATTTGGGTAGTGAGTAATCCAATTTATTAGTAAACCCCACGAATTTTAATGGGAGGATCAGAGAAGAAGCACTGAAATAATTTCAGTGCCACAATGTTATTGCACTGCTTTCTATTTCCACTCACAGTATTTCCTATATTCTGAATTCACATTTTACGATCATTTTCTTCTTTGTCACATGATTCCATGAGGCTGAGTTACCAAAGACAGAAAGATATCTGAGACAACAATAAGGAGAACTTAGTAATGAGCATTTTATTTCTTGGAAACTGTATGTAATCTATTTTCTGAATTAAAATGAACAGCTCTAATGACAATTATAAGAAAGGCAAATGTCACTTTCTGATTTTCCATATTTATGCAAAGCAGTTGCTAATGATTATATATTGTATGACATTCCATAAAATTCAGTGCATTGAATCAGCAAATATATATTCATGTTGAAGTATCTTCCATGTGTTAATATACATATCTGTAACAGAGAACCATAGCTTACAGCTATGCCTATTAGAAGTTTCGCTAAAACAATGCTTTCATTTTTGAAAAAGACCATTGCTAATTCTCTTTATTATTCATGTCTTTCTAATCAATGATACAAATGCAAGCCTACAAATGTCTTTTCTGGCTTTTTTCCCTTATTAAATTTTATTGATAGCAAGCTTGAAATAAATATATTAATTTAAAACCAAAATTAATGCAAATGTAAATACTTTCTGAAAATAAGAGGAGTTCTTCTCATATCAAAACAACTACTAACTTTTGTTGTATATACAGATCTACCATCCTTTGTGCACTAGCAAAGTCCTTGGATGAAAAACAGCTGTTAAACTAAGAAAATTGATTTTGGCACCTTCCTGTTCTTTTGTCTCTCAACTATACCTCATTGGAGATCTACTGTTTCCTTTTTTTGAGTGAGACTAGCAGAAAATGTGACTGTAGCAGGTAGTAGCAGGTCTGATACACTTGGTTCCAGTTAAGTACTCTCTTTAGAGACATTTACGTGACATTTTCTGATTCAAGAGTCTCAAAAGCCATGAGAGGTTCACAAAAGGAAGTAATGAAATAGCAGCTATTCAAGATTCTGAGATTAATAACAATCCTTTTTACAGAGGAGTGAGCTTGGAAAAGATGGAATGTATCGGACAATAAACAGCAGGGACACAACAGATGTAGGCACCCTGGATATGCTCAAATCCCTGGAGCAAAATGGGTTTCATACAAAAGGGCTGAAAGAGCTGGCTACTGTGATTTTTTAATTCAACTGTCTGTCACCTGCAATGATGATAATGGGGAAGTGCCTGACTAGAAAAAAACTAGAAAAAAAATTCTAATGTTATGACAATTTTGCCTTTAGAAAAGGCAAAGTAGCCCATAATGGGTCCAAGAAGTCAGCATCATACCAGACCCTAAAAAGCTCACAAAACATTTACTCTTAGTTTCTATTCCAAGTATATGAAGGATAGGTGTTTCTGGAGTAGTTGGCACAGATTTACAAAGAGCTTGACAAAACAAATTTTTTCTGCTATGAAACAAATTGTTATGTTGATGAGGAGACCGTGGTGGATGTGTTCTACTTTAGGTTATTAGTAAAGCTTTAACAGCATTCCCATTTGAAAATCAAAAAACCACAAACTTGGCTTTGGAAAAATGAACCAATAGATCAATTGAAAATTTGCTGTTCTGCCAGGCACAAATACTAGTGATTATTGGCTTAATTTTAGCTGACAGCCTACAGCCATCAGAGATTTCCAGGGGCCAATATTTTGTCTCCTTTTTATTCAACAACTTCATCAGCAATTTGGGTATGACATAGAGTTACACCCACGTGCAAATTTGTAGGTGACTATAAACTGAGGGAAGTTGTTGGCACAGAACTTCAGACCAGAGGGAATTTAAAAAAATTGAGGAGTGGGGTCAACAAACCCTTCCTGATTTGTGTTAAGATGAAGTTCAAAGTCAGAAACTATGATGGAAAATCCTACACATTTTACAGACTAGGAGCTAAAAACCTGTCTCGGTTTGAAAGACAGGTATCTGCTAGGGAGGGGCAGGACCTCTCTAGGAATGGGGAATTCCAATCTCCTCCCCCCAAGTTATTATAATTTAGAAAATTAAAGGGCCTTTTTCAGGCTGAGGTATGGGGAATAACAGTTCTTTACTAGTAAATATAACAAGACAAACAAACAATAACTACTACAGCATTAATAATAAACAGAACCAGAACCTTGAGGGGCTTTGTTTCACAAAGCCCTGGGCAGTCTGATCCCTTGGGACCCCGAGAGCACCAAGCTGGAATGGTGGAAAACTCCGGGGTTGGTGGCTGGACCGGCAGGGTGTCCCCAGCAGGCAGGGGAGGAATGTCCCAGCAGGAAAGGGGGAACGTCCTGACAGACAGGGGCATGTCCTGGCAAATTGAGCAGTGCTGAAGAAGCCGCGACGGCTGGATAGAGATGGCCCAGCTCCAAGGCAGGTGAAAGGGGCTCTGAATTCCTGGGCACAGAAGCAGATGATGGATGATGGTAGATCTCCTAGGACCAGACTTTCTGTTGACTCCTCCTGCAGCAAGCAGCAGCCTGACCGTCTTCTCCCGTGCTGAGAGCAGGAAGAGAACACTCAACTCCTCCAGCCCTGTCCTTTTCCCTCCCCCAAACTTATGTGATCTTCCCCCTCCCTCGGCCACTTCTTTTGTGTGGGTCAAGCACCCTCCAAGCATCAGTATTCAGTATCTTAGCAACTTATGAGAAAAAAATTCTATAGGAAAAAAACAAAAACAAAAACAAAACTAAACAAAAAAAAACCCAAGCAAACAAACAAACAAACAAACCCTAACTCCCAACAAGCTAAGATTTGAATTTTGAAATTAACAAATTATTGCAATTCACTAAAATATGCCAATCAGCTTTTGGCACAAATATTCAGTGAAAAATGTTATGGTAATCAATGTTATTTATTAAGGTACCAGGGATGCACATTGAAGCACACCATCTTCTTGTAAAATATAGTGAGGCCACTGGTGGATGCATTAAATACAGAGGAAGAGTATTTTCTCAAAAAAACCCCCAACCCACAAACAAACCAAACAAATTATTTGGCACACTGTTTTTTAAGATTGGGTGGTCTGGTTCTCTTTTTTTTTCCTCCCCATGTTGCCCTGATTGGCACCAGCTAACATGAATCAAGAGTTGTTTTTTGTTGTTTGTCCCCTCACCAAGTAGAATTTTATAGCAGTACTGCTAAGTCTCACTGATTTGTATTTCCTGGTGGGTTTTTTTGAACTAACAATACATTAAAGTCTATATAACATGGAAAATGACAAGCATTTTTGCTACAATAACTGACATTCCCTATAGACTCAGCCCCTCTATGAGTAGGAATTAATGTGAATTTCGTACCTACTTAATGCCCTCCAGCCCCATTTATTAAAAACCACAATGCTGTACCTTGGTCTTCTTCATCTACTCTTAGACATGTCTAGCTCCTGAACTTAAATAATTTTCAGATTTTTGGGGAATGTTCTCAAGTGTTTGAGTATTTTTCCAGTAATTGTTATCTGTTTTTCTCAGATAATACTTTGGGCAGTTTAAGTTTATGAATTTTTCTTCAGATTGGTTATCCATAAATATTTTATTTTCTTGTGTAGATTTTTTGCTTTGTAGTGTGTGAGGTTGTTTTGCTGACAGCGTGTTGAGAGCTGTATAATATAGAAAAATGTCAAGGATTTTGTCTAAAATAATTAATAGTCTATATGAATACGGGCACTGAGGCAAATAATGAGGATTTTTTTTTCTCAATTTTGTATTTATTAGCTTGTCTTCTGAGGATGCTATACCCCCTATTTAAAATCAGAAAATGTCTACTTTGTACTGAAGTGCTGTAGTATGTATATTTAAATAATGCATATATGAAATCATGAATTACAAACTTTATTAATTCCTTCAATGCCATAATTTCCAACAACTTAGAATTTTTATGTGGGATCAGTTTTTCACAGCAGGGATTTTATAATTCTAGATAAGCCATCCACATATGTAAGCACAAAACCACAGACACACGATTTATTTTGTGTTTATGGCTTTGACATTTTGAACATTAACATTTACCCTTTTAGTATATCCCATTGAATTACGGCAATGGAGAAGGTATGAGTGATAAAAATGGACACTTATAACTGTCCAAGAAGGTTCATTACTGAAATTGTTCAGATTCCTCATAAATGAATTGTTTTATTTCTGGATTTTTTTTTTCCCATTAACTTTAAATCCAATACATTATTAAAATGGATGTAGCAGTCTTTCTTAATTTATAGTCAAAAGCATCAAAGCAAATTCTCATACATACACATCTCAGAGAGCTGACGGAAAGAGAAGGAAATGTGAACAGTCCCCATCAGTGTTAAATGAAGACGCAATGAGAGCAGTCTCAGAAGGGTTACCCATCCTGTTGCTTCAGGATGGACAAACAGCTATCACTACAGGTCAATTAGCATGCTTATACAGGGAAATAGTGGATGGTCAGGGATTTTTAGAAGCAAAAACCATCATAAAGCTGTCTGTGGTTGATTCCTATGGATAGCCTGTCCACATTTGTAAGTGTGCTTTGTGGAACACATGTTCTCATTTGCCTCAGAAGAAGAACCAATTAACACATAAGCGTAACCCAAAGGATGCTAAATGGACATGGTCAGGAGGTTTGCTTTGAAACAATGTTGAAACTTTGAACTGGAGCCCTCTCATACATTAGAGGAATCCTTGTGGAGATGTAGCACAGCTGATAATAATGTACAACAGCTCTGGCACAGGGGTCTCTTTTAAACTCATTGTCATATTTAACAAGAACTATCAGTCATAAATTTATGATTTTCAACTGAATACACAGGGACATAAGGAAGATTTAAATTCAGATATGAAAAGTTTCTTCTCCACCTTCATGGCTACATAGATGGTCTAGCAATGAGAAAGGTCTCAGTCTGTGATAGGTGCAAAAGGAATTCCCACTCTGTTGAGGACATATTCCTTCCTCTCCGATGCTCCTTAAGGTTTTCCTGTTGCTGTGTTTTGTTTTAATATTGTATTTAATTTTCATATTGGGTTTTATGTTACAATGGTTTGTTCTGTACTCCTGTTCTCCTGGAAAATGTTACATCCCAAGGTTTGTCCCTGCCCCTTTCCCTGTCCATCCTCCCACACTCCTCCCAGTCCCCTCCTGCAGACCCTGTCTGTCATTTGGCTGTTCCACCCAGCTTCTGTAGGGTTTGAGTAAAGGACATTGAATGATAGGGTGAGAACCAAGGAGATTCCTCCCTTCATGCTCCCATTGGTTTTCTTGAATGTCCCTCCAACCCTGTTCCACTCCCACCTTATCCCTCACTGGGTGTTGGTTTGTCCCCCCCTTTAGCCCCTCCCCTAGATATAAGCCCAAGACACACGAGGTCGATCATGACTTGGTCAGGGCTGCGGCATGGGATGGAGGTTCAGACAGGACTGAACAAAGACTGAAATAAAGCCTTGGATTCGCCCCTGGATCAAGTCTGACTCCTTCTCTCCGCCGCCAATGGGGTCTCATTCTCTCTCGTGCTAAGGGGAAAGCCCTCCGCCACCTCCCGGGTTTTTAGGACCCATGGGAGCTTCATCTGTCTTGCCACTCGTCTCGAGCTAGCCTGGGCAAAACAGAGCCGGGAGCTCCGAGAGTGACATTTTCCCATTACACAAGACTAATATAACTGCATTAAAAGTCTTAGGTTTGAAAATATTTGAAGGAGAAATGTGCAACCAGTCCTCACTGAGTCAGTCTTAGCAGACTCAGTTGTGATGCTTGTTGAGGCAGAGCTAGGTTTCTCTAGAACTCCTGCTTTCGTGTTGCCAGTCAACAGTAAGCTAGCTCTTCAACTAATTGTGGTATGAAGCTACTAGTGCTATCAATCTTACAGGTAGGTGGCAATGTCTTGCTAAAAATGAAACTTCTTTCCATCCAGTTCAGTTTTGGCAGCTTTGAAACATTGCATTACTGGCTTCTGCATCTCAAAGATCACTGTATGAAACTCTTTTCTTGCTTCTTCCTCATGTCCCAGAGCACTTCCCAGTGTAATTTCTTTCCATTTCCTCTCAATATTTTCTTTAGAACACAGCACTCCAGTGCTAATTTGTTTTCACAAAATCAAATTGAATAACAAATAATAAACCATCGTGGGCAGTGGTTCAGTGCCCTGGTATATATTAGGAGACACTCCAGCATGAATTGTGCATATGATTTAGGCACACCTTTGATTTTTCAGGAAAGTAATCCAGGCAAAATCTTAAAATTTGAAATAAAGCACCAAACTTCTGTTGAAATATCTAGGTACAGCTTTCATATTTAAGATATATTTGTCTTACTTATGCTAAGTCCTCTTGATGTCATGAGGGCAAAAACTACTTAACACCTTCTGGAAGTTATTAGCTCTTACAAGATTAAGCCAAGTATGATGGTAAAATGGGACATAACTGCGAATCTGGTATCTGAAATTCCTTTATAAATGAATGTACATTCTCTAGTTTGGAAGCTCAATCTATTTTTTGCTTTTATTTCAGATACCTCAAGCTCTGAGGGTAATGGTAAAACTTCACAACAGCATTAGGAAAGAGAATAAAAAAACTGAAAAAAATTGGTTTGGGGAAATTAGGGATGAAATACATATCTATGCAATGTAACATATCAGTCATCATCTTCTTCTTAATCACTGACTTAAAAGAAGATCCAGAACTAAAATTAGACATGCAACTTGTAAGCCAGATTTTCCAAAATACTGAGCTTTTAACAGCTTCCATAAATTCTTGCAGGAAGTTGCTGAATTCTTGGTACTTGTAAGTATTAAAACCCACATGTCACTGTCTAAAAAAATATTTGGAAACCTAACTTCACACATCTTTTTTGAAAAATTGTATTCTCTAGCTGAATGCATTTTGGGGTGATGTAGTCTTGATTTTATTCATTGTAAGGAATGAATAATTGTAGCCTTCCCCACAAGACTGGACGCCGCCGAAGGTAAGAGTCTTGACTCTCTGATTTTGGTGGGGTAGTTCTGCTTTTATTCTTATGTCCTGCTCAGCCTTGAGACCCTATCCGATGGAAAGCCGATGCCGGAGAGTGTTGGCCCCTCCCCCGCCATGGCTTTTTCCCCCAGGGGGCAGGGCCCACAGGCAAGACCCCAGAGGCCTCACCCAATCAGTGTTCAGTAAGAGGAAACAGGATTAAGTTACATCTCAATGAGGGGGATGGGCACTGCTGGGCAGGGAAAAGAACATTACAAATATAAACCCAATTAATGCATTACAACAAATAATTAAATAATTGCTAACTGAGAAATTATTACAGATTTATAGTTCAGGAGTGCATCAGGCATCTAGAACATAGAAAAATACATTTTTTTCCCTCTCTTCCTGGAAACAGGTCATTGAAATAGGGGTACTGGAAGTACCATCATGAAGTTTTAAAATACAGTGCAGTTTGGTTGTGTGTTGTTTTTTTTTGGTGTGTGTTTCTTTCCCCCAAACTTATACATGCTATGGTTTTATTAATCACTTTGAAAAAGAGTGGTCATTTCTTAAGGACATTTGGTTATATTGTAAATGATTTTGAATTAAGATATTCTGAAGCTTTAGGAATGGTCACTGGAAAGATAACACTTCCTCTCAGGCATATGTTGATTTGATCTTACATCTTTGAATATCCTGCATTTCACTTTGTATTAAAAAAAAAAAAAAAAAAAAAAAAAAAAAAAAAAAGGTAGAGGAAAACTCATCATCCCATCGTAAAAGACTTGCCAATATTGTCTGAATATATTACTTATTTTCTAGATAAATAATGAGTTTTCAAAATATATGATGAGAAACTTCTCTTTTCTATAAAGCTTAATGACTTTATAGCTATTTTTTTCAATATTTCCAGTTTTCATTTCAAAGAGTTTCCATTTTATTTCTATTTATTTCCATTTCTACTTTTGAAACTACAGCTCTTGGAAGACAAGACAAGGAAAAACCATTGACAAAAAACCCAAACAAACAAAACAAAACAAAACAAAAAACCACACCAAACCAAACAAAAAAACCCCCACACTGAATCTTCAAATTAACAATAGTTCTCACTGTTGGCCAAAATTATTTTAAAAAATCATGAAAAAAATGCATGGGAAGGGAGAAATATAAGCAAGTACTACTTTAACATTTTAAATGAGATGCAGAAAAATTCCATTTCAGTTTTGAGTCCAGAACTGTGCAGAAGATTCTGTTATTTCTAAGAATTTTACTGGCAAATCTTACCTGTGATATCCTAGTATGAACGAATAATTTCTGTGTTTTCACATCTATTTCTAATGAGAACAGCAATCTTTAATGACTATTTAAGGCCTGTAGATTTCCCCCAGACTGATCCTATCCAAACATCCAGTGCTGTTGGTAATGGCTATTTGCTCTCACTATGGATTTAAGAGGCAGTCTCCTCAAGGACCACTACAAGGGGTGACACATTTCCTCCTCCACTTTCCTTCCACAGGTACCCTAGGGTAATTTCCAATTTCTTTTTGGCTTGTACTTTGATACTTATGATTGATATCAAATACAGAACTCTAGGCATCATGGTATAATGTGTTGCCACCAAGAAATAAATGCAACAAACCAAGTGCAAAATGCAGATTAAGAAAATTACATTGCAAAAGTATTCAGAACATACTTCTGTGAACATTTCTATTCCAGGCTTCTGCCTGAATGTCTCCTCTACATTTGTATATGCAGGATTTGCCTCAGCTGATGCAGGGAAAACATCTTTAAAGCAGCATAAAGAATGTAATAGTTTTAAAATATACAAAATAATAGAAGTTCAGTATCTTTATCACTGAGTTTCAAACATGCTTAGTTATATTACTTGATGCAAAAGAACCAGAAAATATATGCCTTTTTGGTCTTGTTTTTGTTTCCTTTTTTCCTTTAACTGATTTGAATTACATTTTAAAATTTCATTTCCTTTCAGAAAATGGACCCCTTCTGTAGAGTTTAGTTTTAATGATATTCCAGATGCCTGTTACACAATTTAATAAATGCAGGTTCATAACCTCCCACACTTTTGTGAAGACTAATGTTGAATTATGAGGGTATGAAAAATCTGTTAAGAAGAGAATTTTCAGGAGTGTTTTGCTGATATGGAAAGCTAACATATTAAATTAATTGTGTAAAGAAGAAAAATGAGAGGAAAGAGAGGTGCTAAATGAATGCTTTCTAAACAGTCTAATGACTATATTACATTGAAATAACTCAAATATTCATTTCTCAAGAAACTGTCTTAAATTGATTGTCATGTCTTTTAAACAGGCAAAAAAACCTCAGGACTACTTAAGACATTAGAAAACAAAAGGTATCTCTACTACAGCTAAAAAATTTACAGCCCATTCTTGTTATTTTTTCTTCTGTACACCTATTTTTTACTTGGAAACAAAAGACTGAAAGAGAAAAAGACGAAGTATAGAAAACCACCTGAGGCTATTAATTAAAATTATCTAGTCTTGCATTTAATAGATGCCAAAGCTTTTGAAATTATGCACTAAGGTAACATAAAACTGGATTTTCAGCATGTCCTTTTTACTTTTCTTTAGCCAAGTGTTTTGTACAAATCTGAGTTGAAATGAATATATAAGTTTATGGAGATATATCCCTCACTATTACTTATCAACACTAAAATGCAATCAAGGATAGTCTTTGGGAACTACCCATCAAAATGCTATTAAGCAATCAATTTATTTATTTAAAGCATGGCACATGATATTGAGATTGTTCATTATTTTATAAGAGTCATTAAATTTCAGAGTAATGATTGCATCTAATTATATTTGTCCTTGTTACCCAGTGAACACTGCTTTGCCCTTACAGCTGTCTGAATAATGCAAACCAAAGTACTTGTTAATACAGAACAAAACTTTTCAATTTGGTCCAAAACCCATTTAGGTTCAAATAAATGAACATACATCTTTGGTACACTAGAGATATGTATCAATTTAATACATTTATTTATCCAGTTATCCATTTATGTCTCTAAGGAAATGTTTCAGGAGCCATTGAAATGATAGGAAATCTTTTTCATAATACCTATTGTTTTGCATCCAGTATTGTATGATATCTCTTCTGATATGACTTTTTTTTGCACTATTATCACTTATCTTTACTTTCTACCTCTTAATTTTTGTTGGACTTTCTCCAAAAATTGGAAAGGCTCACAATGTCAAATCTTGATTTCTCTTTAGCCAACAATATGATTTCAAGCCTTTATGTTGAACTGTTATGTGAGAACCAGAGAAAAACTTGCTTAAGAAATACCAACCTTCTTTTTCAGAGACCTAAAACCAGACATTTTTTAAACTTGATTTCCTTGCACTTTCTCCCTTTATTAACTATACTCCTGTTTATATAATTAATTGTCAAAATGTCAATTTTTTCTCCCCAAGAACATTGCATTAGGAGTCCAAGATCAACTATTGATCCTTTAAAACCTTCAAGTCTGGAGTTTCTAGTCCCTAGCCATCCGGCCTGCTGACCTGCAAAAAAAAAAAAAAAAAAAAAAAAAAAAAAAAAAAAGTGTGCAGTTTTTCTGTTTTGTTTGTTTGTTTGTTTCTGTTTGTTTTTTTTTTTTTTTTTTTTTTTTTTGAGGCCAGATACCCACCAAAGCTGCTCTATCACTCCCCCCTCCTCAGCTAGGCAGGGGAGATAAAATATGAGGAAAAGTTCATGAGTTGAGATAATGAGAGGAAGGGGTCACTTACCTAGTACTGTCATGGGCAGAACAGACTTGGAGAAATTAGTTAGAATCATAAAATCATAGAATATCCTGAGTTGGAAGGTACACAAAAAGATCATCAAAGACCAACTCCTGGCCCAGCTCATGACAACCCCAAGAATCCGGCCAAGGTCCTGAGAGTGTTGTTCAAATGTTTCTTGAGTGTTGTCTCCTGCCTGGTGATAAGGCACCTTGCGGAGTCACGACATGACCCCCGGGGTCCTAGAGTCCTAAGCGGTCACCACTGGTCAGGGTAAAAAAGAGCAAAGTGGGCTTCACATGAAGTCCAAGATTCCTTTATTAACGTCACATAACTCAAATACAATGCAGAGGTGAAGACCAGGAACAAAGGCTGGACCATGGGTTTTAAGGGACAGAAGCAGGGTAGTGTTTGGGGGTCAAGGGGCCAAGAGGGAGAAGACCAGGGAGGGACACAAAGTGAAGTTTACAAAACATAAACCCAATGGGAAGGCTAATGTGATGAGATTTATATAAGCAGATCAACGGATCCTCGAGGAATAGGGGATTCCCCAAGGGGCAGTTCAGACAGGGTCTGGCACCAGAAAGGATTGACAGGGAACATTTGGAAATAGGGGTAGGTAGCAGAGAAGACTGACAACCCAGGCTAAACTACCACCTGCTGAGCACTTGAGCTCTGGCACGCTCAGTGCTGTGACATCTTCCCAGGGCACCCTTCACCTCCAGGATGAAATTTTAAAATTTTACCCTTTCCTAATATCCAACCTAAACCTCCCCTGACACAATTTCAGGACTATCCCTTGGATCCTGTCACTGGTCACCACAGAGCAGAGATCAGTGCCTGCCTCTCCTGTTCTCCTCACAAAGAAGTTGTAAGGCCACATTGAGGTCTCCTCTCAGCTACCCCTCCTCTAGGCTGAACAAGACAAGTGACCTCAGCCTTCCTTGTGTTGCTTCCCCTCTACACCTCTAGTTCCCCACCTTGCCCTCTAGTTAAATTTATTCCAAGTCAAAAGCAGAGCAGGATAATGAGAAGAAAAAAAATGCTTAGAACACCTCATCCTGGTTTGTTTCTGATTCTCTGCTTTCTCCTCTGTGCAGCAGTGCAGGGAGACAGAAAATGGAGATTACAGTTTACCACACATTGTTTCTGCTGCTGTTTCCTCCTCAAGAAGAGGAGTCCTTCCCATGTGTGGGTCCCTCCCATGAGGTGCAGTCCTTCAAAAATAGGCTGCCCCAGCCCCCACTGTTCAGTCCAGACAGCAAACTTTCTCTAGCATGGGCTCCTCTCTCCGTAGGTCCACAATCCTGCCAGAAGCCTGCTCCAGTGAGGGCTTCTCATGGGATCCCAACCTCCATTCATGCACCCAACTGCTCTGGCATGGAGCTCCTCCACAGACTTCAGGGGCATCTCTGCTCCCCCACAAACCTCCATGGACTGCAGGGGAATAACTGCTGTGGCATTTGGAGAACTTCCTCCTTCTAAAGAAACCAGCCTTTGTGCCTGCAGAGCTGTTCCTCTCACTCCTCACTTCTCTGGCCACAAGCACTTTTTTTTTTCCCTCCTTAAATACATTATCAGAGAGGCAGTACTACCACCACTGATGGGCTTGGCCTTGGCCAGCAGTGGATACATCCCAGAGCCATCTGTCTTTGGCTCTGCCAGATATGGGGGAAGCTTCTACCAGCTTCTCACAGAATCCACCTCTGTAGCTCCTCCTCCCCCTCCCTCTCCCCTACAAATAACCTGAAGTACAAACACAATACACTCTCTGAAAATATGTTTTTAAATTCAAATACTTTTAGGAGATTGGGATAAAGTCGTCAGGTTTGCATGGCCTTGTCTCTGTCTTTCTATCTCTCCTTATCTTGCTTGTGTTTCACCTAAACTATTGTGTAGATATTCCTGATACTGTTCTGCCCATTTTAGTGGTTTTTTATCCTTTTTGACTGGTGTTTTATTCACTTATGAATAAAACATATTTTCATATGTTATGTTTCATAACTTATTCAGTTATGAAAATTTTAATAATAGTCTGGTACAATTTTCCACAGAGACAGCTAAAAGATGCACTGTTAAATGAAAACACTTCATCAACAAATGTGCCTGAGATTGTCAGCAAGCCATCCTTAATTAACTGAAGACATGTCTTATTGGTGATTAAGGAGCATTGATGCTCAGGGAAACAAAACACACACACATAAATGAACTTTTTTCTTTGTGGTGCTGTACTGTAGTTTTTCTTTTACCTGTAAATTTTATCACCCTTTTTTGTTTATTGGCCAGGACTTATTTATATCAGCTCAAGCCTTTCTGTTTCTTAACAAGCCATACGCTTGTCCAGCAGTATTTGAGTCACACAGAACTACAGAGAAATGAGAATAACGTGCCTTCTGTATTCTTAATCTGCTCCTTAAACCACTTGGAACAAAGGGTTTCAAGGCCTCTGATTTATCTTCTCTCTAGGTGAGAAATGGGAAACTGGATAAATATGAAGGCCAACCATGCAGGAGCACCAAACATAGACATTAAGGGGAAAATACCAGCAGCTTGCATTCTATGATATATGGGTCTCTGGAGGATAGGTGGATTTCTTCCCTGAGTAACTAAGAAAAACAAGCCCACAAGTCTTTAAGCTTAAGTTCACTAAAATAGGAGGTATATTTCCACCCAACTTGCCTTTTAGGGAAGCCCAGATTGAGACACTTGTATGAAGAGCTGTAGCATCTACCAGCTGTTATTCCTGAAATGAAGACAGCAAGAATGAAAGGAATAAAATCCCCTTGGGTCATGAGGAATATAGAAGCAACACTGATTGCATTTTTAATAATCTGTGTAAGTACATTGAATAAGATGATGACATTTACAGACCGAAATCTAATGAAAAATAAATGGCAGGAAATCACAATCTATTTATAGAGAAGCCACAAGGAGAATAAAGGACTAACTTAATCATATACATAATTTACAGCAAGTTATTAATTTAACTGTCTCTTTCTATATAGTACTGTTTCTGTTTTCCATGGTAGTTTAGACTGAACAGTCACAGCTGTCTCTTCTTCTTTTACTATTAATGGAGAAGGAGCTGTTCTGGAGACATGGTGCCTGACTCAAGCACAAATTGTTTAGGGCCATGTATGATGTAGGTGGGATGCTATTTTTATAAACACTCTAGTAAAATCATAAGGTATTTGAAGACAGAGTGGGCTGTAGTAGCTATTTGTATTTATTCATTTTAATACTTTAATCTTTGGGAGGTTTTAGGTTTATTAGGTTTTGAGTGAATTGTTATACACAACTTTTTTGTGTGTGTGTCAGAAAGAAAGCATAGCTGGAAGGTAAAACTGGAGATAGTTCTTCTTCTCTTAGTACTTCTTTAACTAGACAAATTCCATAATCTCAACACTTCCTTAATTTGAATTTTATCACCCGGAAAAGAATACTCTTTCTTTTTTACACCTTACATCAAGGAAAGAATACTTACTGTCCGTGTTCCCATTCCTTAACTTTTTTGATTTTATTTTTAAAACAAATTTATTAAGAAGAGATAACAATAGGTGTTACCCTGGTTTTTCTGAGTTTCTTTATTAGCCTTTTGATTTTCATAAATAGAGTCAGACCTTTTAGTTACTGTACAATATTAAGAGCCGTTTTCTACCTTTCTCACAGAGGTAATATAAACAAATCCTTTGTTTTTCATTCTCTGTCCTTTGTTTGCATATTTCTAACCTGAAAACAATTGTAACTGACAATTGGTCTGGCCACTGAGGCTGAGGGGTGGAAACCCCAAAAAGCCAATCTTCTGCTAGACCCACAAATGTATAAAAAGTAAAAATAAACAAAGGGGTTTCTTCTTCTCTCAGCTCTCTCACCTGTGAGCTGGGATCGGAAGGACCTCTGCCTTGCGAAATCTCTTGTTGGCATGTGACTGCTTTGTGTGTCTCGGTGACAAATAGGTATACCTTAAAACTTTGTAACTCAGTTCAAAATCAACACAAGTGGGCAGAAAACAAGAACACCTCCATTATCAAGTAGGATTTAACTGCAGTGGAGTTTTGATTTTTAAAATCAAACCCATTTAGGAAGGTTCTTCAATTTTGTTCATATGTCCTCTAAGCAAAATTCTAGTACTCTCAGAATGAATGAATAAAGAGATACTAATTAAAAATTCTTCATGCAAATTTTTCACTCAGATGAAGCATCATTCTTTAAATTCACTTTTGCAAACAGATTGAAAATTTTTCCTGTTGCATTGCACCAGTCTGACTCTCAGATCTGTTGTGTAGTGAATTATGTCAAACATACTGGCAGCATTATCTGATAAATGCATATAAATTTAAATAAATAACAGATGTTTTACTTCCCTCTGCTTACTGAGCAATTTGAGCAATCAACCTCTTCACATGAAAATTACATGTGGAATTAAATTTCAATCTATAGTGCATCTAAATTCCAACTTTAATAGAAGGCTGATTCCAAGAGCTGCAAGAAATAAAACAACCATCCATAACCCCAACCTCTGTCCCCCCCAAAAAAATGAGAAAACAAACCCAAATCAACAACAAAACCTTTGTTAGCTACAATTTATATATAATGCTTTTTTTTTTTTTTGCCTTTTTTTTTTTTTTGCCTTTTTTTTTTTTTTCTTCGGAAGCCACATACTGTTGCTGGTTTAATATCTTAGCAAACATTCATTTATTAAGATCTCTGCAAGTCGCACTGCTAGAAATTGGTACAAACCTATTTATTTATTAAATGTTCAATTCATTCTCACACAGTTCTTCATATATTTTACATAATTAAATATTTGTCAAATTTGCATTTCCAAGTCTTTGAGATAAATACAAGGTTAGCTGAGACAGATAATGTACAGTTTGGATTAAAGTTATTTTTAACCTGTCAGATAATACTATTTTAACCAATAAATCTATAAAGTGTATACAGTTATACAGTTACACACCTAAACCCAGTGCATAAATAATATATATATATAATACACTTAGCTTATATTTTATATTTCAGAATTATTGTTTCTTTATGGGTACTCTTTCAGGACATGTCTTATCTCTTTGGCGTTCTGACAATAAGATTTCACGTTCATCTCATGCTTTCTGTAGGTTTGTCATTACCAAATTCTGCCTGCCAAAATTTTAACCACAGACTTTATTAGGATTGGACATGCATGCTTGTTTATGTGAATGTTCAAGGGCTGTGATCAGTAACCCTGCTTAATGCCAAAGTACCATTTATTTTGAAGACAGAACAAGGAAATTTACTGTGCTTTTAAAACAAAGTTAACTATCTCTCTTCCTTGATATCTTACCTTGTCATAGTAAATTAAACCAGCTTTTGTTCTCTAATCATTTTCTTTGCTAACACCTTGTGATCAAGAAAGTCCTGTCTTTACTCTGCTGTGTCTGTTTTCCCTCCATCATTCAGGCCAAGATTAGCACCAGATCTTCATCAGTGAACTTAATTAAAGCACTCAGAACCAGTAGCTTTTTCCTTAGCAAATTATCTAGTTAACTTCTATTGGGGAGTGTCTGTAACATTTTTACCTACCTTCATCCTGATTCACTATGTCAGGTTCTGTAAACATTATCATAACAAAGATATCCTAGCTCCCCAGATAAACTTATAGTTTAACAAGTTATTTTTTGGTATTTCCAAATTTATCAATACCTAGTGATCTGCATAATTTATTCTAAGTAATTATCAAATTTACTTAGAATTTTTCAATGAAGTTGAAAGGACAAGGTCAGAGGAAACATTAATTCTTGAGAAAAAAAGAAAAATTCAAAACAAAACCAAATCAAAACCCACAACCTCCCACAGCAAAAAAAAAAAAAAAAAAAAAAAAAAAACAAAAAAAGAAACAAAAAACACAAAACCACAAAGCAAAGATATTTGAAAAAAATATTTTGATTTACCTAACTGGATTAGGGTGTTCATTTTGAGATATTCCAAAAATTAATCCAATCCTACTCTATTAAGTTAAAAGGTGCCTCAGTAGAATAGCATAAGCATCCATGGATAGAAAAAGACAACTAATTAATGAATATACTATTTCCATGAAACTATGATCCGTATCAGAAAAAATATTTCCATTGCTAGACTTTCAGATGTATGACCAGTAGAATACAGTTGCTTTTAAACAAGGATAGAGATCCCAAAGTCATCTAAATTTTCATTTATTTCCTGTTGTTTTCCTTTATGAGACTAGACGACCACCGATGGCAAGAGGAAAAGAGTCTGCTCTCTCTCACCAGGTAGGATATTACAGCTTTTGTTCTTGAGTCCTGCCTTGCTTGGCTGGAGCCCTTCCCGATGGCTCCCCAGTGCCAGAGAGAGCTCTCTCCTCCCGTGTCGGGGCTTTTTTCCCCCAGGAGGCAGGGCCCAGAGGCAGGGACAAGACACTACCCCATAAGGGAGAAGTGGGAGTGGAAGAGAGTTAGGTTACGTTTCAGTGTGGGGGATGGGCACTGCTGGGCAAGGACAGACCACATGATACGGAGAAAAAGCATTACAAATGTGATAAAATGCAATATAAACCAAATTAATGCATTACAACAATTTCCGGTAAACTAAACTTGACAAGCAGGCAACACTGATTCACAAAAATCCATACACGATTGAATCACACCAAACCATCACAAAAATTATCTCATCATTCTAGACACTGAGAATCTAAGTTCATTGGTGGAAACAGTAGGATGCTAAACTAAAGTCTTTATCAAACACAACTGAATTTGTAATTTCTGACTATGGCCTATCAGAAGGTTCTCAACAATTTGAACGTAAAATTTCAAACAGAATTAATGTATTGGTTTTCTTTTGCAAAGTCAGTAGGGGAGGAAATTGTTCTCAATAAACTCCACATGCTGAACTCCAAATTGCTTTGACAAAATCAATCATACATTTCTGGTAAAGCCTGTAAAATGTTTAGAGCAATGGGTCTTTTTGACAGTTATGCAAACCACCAGATACTGATGACTGGAAAAAGCAACAGATACAGATGTAATACAGATACAGGACAAATTAAATGACCCTATTTACAGAAGTGCTAAGATTTCCCCCCAAGTTTTTCTAGCTCTAACATTTCAATTATTTGTTATATTTGAAATAAAATTTAAACCTTATTGGTAACAGAGGCTGTCTTCCTTGAGCTCAGAAATTTGAAGTGTTTGACATGGTGTTTATGGTCTTATTGTATTCAAACAGAGCTGTTATCTTGGAGTTATTTCTTAGTCTAGTCACTTAACTGTGCTCAACTGAGAATTTCAGAGGTTTTGACATCTATTTTCTGTTTCTATTAAAAAAATAGAGTATCTTCTTACTTTTACAAGTTTAAATACCATATAAGACTACATATATATATATTCTAGATAGAATAAAAAGCTAAATATACTATATGAAATCAATTGAACCAGCCATGAGACAGAAGAATCTGAGATTAAACGTTTCCCTTACCTATCAGAAGAACGATTTTATTTTGGTAATGTTACCTACAGTATCAAATAAACACATTTAAAAGCTCTGATAGAAGATGAACGTGCAAAAGCTTTGATATAGCTCAGCTGAGAACAGAAAATCTCCTGAGAAAGCTTTTCAGGATTTCCTTTCTTTCCATTGAACCCTGGTATCAAAGATAGAACTCCTTTTTCAGAAATGCTTTTTTTATAATGTGAAAACATTCCAGTCACTACTGAACTTAGCTGATCTGTAAGATTCTTTGTGACAAGGTATATTTTGGGAGAATGTATTTAGGGGGCAGTGGGAAATATAGGGTAGCACAATAATAATAAAACTGAAGTCAAATACTTAAGGAAGTGGCTTAAGCAAGAGGTAATAGAGACATAATTCTCATTAAATTATTTCATTTTTTTAATGCAAAAATAAATGCATTTAGCAAAAGAAGATGTTTGAAACATGCCCCAAAATAAGCTATGTCCCAAGTTTCCTCAGTGTCTTGGTTTGAAAAGACAGGTATCTGCTAGAGAGAGGCAAGCCTCTCCAGGAATGGGGAATTCCAATCTCTTCCCTCCATTATTATAATTGGAAGATTAAAAAAACCCAAAACTTTTCAGTCAGAGCTATGGGGAAGAAATAACAGTCCTTTACTAGTAAATATAACAGGACAGACAAACGACAACAGCAATTATAATAATAATAAAAACAGAACCAAGAACCCCGAGGGACTTTGTCTCACAAGTCCCGGGCAGTCTGATCTCTTGGGATCCCAAGAGCACCAAACCGAAACGGTGGAAACTCTGGGGCTGATGGCTGGAAACGGTGGGTTGTCCCCCGCAGGCAGGGGTGTGTCCCGGCAGGCAAAGTGAGCAGTGCTGAAGAAGCCACGACGGCTGGACCCGGGCTGACCCTGATCCAGCAGGGCAGGCAAAAAACTCTGAATTCCTGGGTGCTCCAACAGATAATAGAATTCTCAGGACTGAACCCCTCCGTTAACCGTGGACTCCACGCAGCTACCAGTTGCCCGACCGTCCTCCCTGGAAAACCGAGATCCAAAAAAGAACCACCACCCTCAGCTCCCAGAAGCCTTTCCTTTCCGCTAAACTAAGTGATCCACTTACTTTGTACGGGTTAAGCACCCTTTAACTATCAGTATTTAGTCTCCTAGCAACTTATTGGGGGGGGGCGGGGGGGGGGGGGGGAACGGCAATATTCCACAGGAAAATTTAACCCCCAACACTCAGCTAGCATGTGAAGTAGGAACAAATCCAAACCTCCAACCAGGTTTGGTTTACAGAAACAGGAAAAGCACAAGCTTGGCACTAAAAGTAGTGTCCAAAACCAAGATGCATTGATATAGTCTAGCTCCTTCCTTGCAGTTTGCTATCAAGTTGGATGCTCCATCCTAAGACTGAGGGAAGTACCCTAAAAATACAATACACCCTAACCTAACCTTATGAAAAGCTATTCTTCTTTTAGCAGATTTACAAAACAACTACATCATCCAAATAAATACTCACCAGCTCCAGCTGCAGTTAATCCGTGGCAGCTGCAGTAAATCCATGCAGTCAATCCATGACAGGTTACCTTCAGTTTTATACACTGAAGTCATGCTTTGAGATCCCCTTGGAAGAAATGTCATAGTAGATCAACTTCATTTGCCTATGGGGTGTGTTTCTTGACTGACCAATCAATAGATCAAATACACAATAATTTCAAGGACTTCCCCTGAGGAATAATCTGGTGCAACTTTTCTAAGTAAGATCTTTCCAGAAAATTAAGGTGGCAGCCTCAGTATTCCCTGGTTTTATTTGATTAGTTTTACCACATGGGAGATTTAATAAATCTTTTTTTCTAGAGTCTAAAAACTGCAAACCACGCGTTATCCTCTCTTTAGGTTTGAAAATGCAAATGTAGAAAAAGATTAGCTACTCATATAGACTTGCGTTTTGTACAGCACCGGATGATGTGAATTTCCTGGGTGATTATGGCACAGCCTCAAAATTCTATGCATAGGAAAAGGATGACACTTTGTATGTATAACATATAGAACATTATTATTGTTAATAACATGATATGAACCAGATCTACATGAAAAGTATCAGATGCTTTTTTTTTTTCCTAATAATAACTTTCATGTAAATTTTCTGAATGGAGACCCTTCGTATAACTACCTGTCTAGACTCTTTTCCTGTTTTATGAAAATTTATGACATAAAAGTCCCTGGGGTGAGCACATTTTTTTTTCTCTCTAGACCAATGATTCTCAGCTAATTTCATCCATCTCTGTAGTATATTATCTGAAGTGCACAGCTGCCACAAGACTTTATAATCTGTTTTTCCTCATTATAGCTGCAAAATTGTAGTACTTTCTTTCTTCTCTAACTTTCACTTAACTCCCATATTTGGGGTTTTTTTACCTTACTTCAGTTATATTGGGTTTGTGAATTTTATTACAGGGTTAAGTAAAAATATTTGTAAAATGGCAGTGCTGCAGAACATTAATTCCAACTATTAAAAAGTTTTTTTTATTCTTATTATTACCATTCTTATTATGGTAATACAGGCAACCAGCATAAAATAGACTAGATTATGTATAGATTGTGATAGTTGTGTGCATAGTAATCTCTTCTATAGACAACTTTAGATAAATTTGGAATACAGTAGATCAAAGGCATGGCACCACAATGACATTAAGAAAAAAAATTCAAAGCATTTTGGTCAGATTATTCCTGTGTAATGCCAACCAGCTTATAATGTATGATGAAAGTTCATTCTAGAGGTAACTGCACCTTAAATTAAATATAGGTTTTCAGCTGCTCTTTGGAAAAGATTTTACTTTCAGTGTTTGAGGTACCTTTTAGAAACAGGATTCATCTTGTATTATGGCTCCAAGATTGTATGTGTATTCTTTAAAAATAAATTACATACTTATATATGTAAAAATACCAGTATCAATATATGGAAATTCCTCACCGAATAGATGATAATCTCTATTTGGTGACTTGTCTTACAGGTATACAGTAAATGAAAAACAAATGTATAAAATCAAGTCATTATTGTGTTCCTCAATCTACAATATGAGGGAATTCCATACTTCCATGGGAAATGCTGTGTCCATGAAAGCATGAAAAGAATCTAGGAATGTATACTGCTTAGATTCAGTGGCATATGCTTTCAACAATCAGAACTATGAATGTGAGGTAAAATGTTCTACTCTTCTTACCAGGATCTAATTCCTATTAATTCTTGCTATGATAAGGCCCTCTTTGGGCAGTGATCAGCAATGGGCAATCACAGCAGATGTTTCTGTGACTCATTCAAAAGAGATCTGCCATGTGGATAACTCATGCCACATTGTTTCCATTCTTTCTTCAGTGTATCTGAAATGATGTTGAATAACGGTCAAAAGTAGACGTGGATTTTGTTGAACTGTAAACCAAGTTTTTTGAAAGTTATTGTTTTGCTGACTCATTTAATCCAGGGAAGGAAGAGAAAAGGACTGAAACTAATTTGGGGCATTTCTGGTTCTCTCTGCAGATTCCCAGAGATACAATGTAATTATTAAGTAATATAAAGTAATAGAGTCTTCCAAGAAGTTAAGACAGATGTGCATGCTTATCAGGTCTATTTATATATATTTAAGTTGGAAGACAAAATCAATTGCTAAAACCAAAAGATTCAATTCAAAGTAACACAGACCTGAATAACAAATCTCCAGGATATTACAAAGACAGTCCAAGAGCATCTGTAAAATATGAAAATAACTTAGCTTTAATTCAAAACCATTTAAAGTCACCAAAACCACTCTAGAACGTTCATAAAATTCACAATGTGTGACAAGTACTGTAAGTGTAATGATTCTCTGTAGAAGTCCTGAAAGTATCTGTGATTCATATACAAGGTGAAAACTGAAATTGTTGTATTATTGAACAATTTGGAACATTCAGTTTTGGTGCTGATGTGATTTTTACTATCTATACAATATTATAGAAATTTCAAAAGGGAATAAAAAATCTGAGGAAAAAGTATAGTGTCAGAAAATCAACATAACTTTAAAAGATACTGCTAGAAATTAAAATCATACTATTTGTTTTAAAATCATACTATTTGTTTTAATGGAAACTTGTAATAATTACAGTGAAAAACTAGAAAGAGCAAGAATCTATGAATCCATAGGAATAACATTCAAATGTTTGCTTAGAAATCTTGGTTAATAATAGCTGGGAAACATCATTGACCCATACACTAGGTAGTATTAAAATATTGTCTATAGAAGAAATAATTTACATTACAGAAATGTGTGTAGAAATATGTCTGTACTATATTTTCTACAGTTTAGAATAGTTGAAATTAAGAGGCAATGTGGGTAGGTTCTACCCTCTATCACAGTAAGGCAAATGTTGGTTTCAATCCCAAATATATTTTGATTTCTGCATTGTAATAGGACCAAATCATGGACCATGTACTTCAAGTTCCATTTTTACCTAAACTTTACATGTTTATTTTAACACATAGTCCAAGTCTAAATGAGGAAACCATTGACCAACACACAATGATAATTTTTGAGTTAGTCCCCAACACAGCTGGGATTTAGCAACATATTTAGAAAATAGAAGCAATATTTAGGTCCAGCTAGCTCACACTAAGTCAGAGGGGCAGACTTCTTTATATCTTAATAGCATTCTTATGTAGTTTCTGCATTCAGTATTCTCTCCGTGGATTAGCTTACACATTTCTAGTCATATTTTTCATTGTAAATCTCTCTACACTGTCAGGAAACATCACACAGTGTGTGCTTTCTGCAAAATATATGTGTATAAAATAGTAAATCCCTCTTCTGAGGTTTATTGTTTATGTAAAACCAACTGACAGGATCCCTTGTTATTATTGATGCGTTATTTTCTTTGTGTTTTATTCAGGGAGATTTTTTTCTGCTGAATTTTAAAAGCACTTTGCAAAGTATATGATGAAAAGTTTGCATTATGTTATGGCCTAAGAAATTGCTAAAGTGGTTGGCGTAAGTAATGACATCGTGTCTTGGATTTCCAGTAGCAGCTAATGCACTGTAATAAATGTATTGTTAAAATATTCATCTAAAAGGAAAACTTAAGATTTAATACTATAGGAAAGCTTCAGTTGTAGCTGATAAAAGCTATACAACTCTAATGTAGGCAAAACGTGACTGATTTAAAATTATTTCAAGACAATATTAGAATAAGGAAAGAAAGAGAAGTGAACACCCAGGTCATTCATTCGGATTCAGTAGAATTTCATTAATTTTATTGGAATTCTAGGATTTTATCACATTTAAACTTTACTTCATTTAAAATTTTAGGAATATTTGTTTCTAAATAATAATTTTGCTTGTATTTTAGTTTAATAAATAAACAGAAGAAACAACTGAATAAACATATTTATTCTATCACTTACAAATGAGTGGACAACTGTGGACAACTGTGGACAACCGCACTGTATTGTTTTGTGGGGTTTTTTTGTATCTGTCAAGTTAAACTAATAATGAACAGAAATACAGGACCTGAACCTTATAAAAGATGGGGTTTAGAATCCTAGTGTTGTCTCCTCCTAGAATTGAAAGCAATAGCTCATTTTTCACTTGAGATTAATCGGTCATTTCCCTGAAGTGCAGTCTGTAGTAGTTCACAAAGTCCTAGGGGATTTTCAAAATATTTTGCATTGTGTGTGATGACTCATGTATTTCTAACTCAACAAATTGAATCAATCCATCACTATATCTAGAATGGCAGTATATTATATATTATACATTAATTTCATACCCTAAAAAATCAGCTTCTTGTTTCTGATATTCTGATTTTCTGTGGTGGTAAACAAATATTTTCACTCTCTGTAGCATCAAGACAGCTTTTCTGATCTACAAAATAATAAATTAGAATGTATTTTGATTCAGAATATTAATTTGTCCACCACTCGTGATTTGCAGGCAAGTTAGGCTGCTCTTGGTCCACAAGTTCTCCATGGTTGACTTCTGAGGTAGTAAGGATAACTGTTGAGGGCTTTTAAATGTATACAACGTAGAACTCTGAATGCTAACACAATTAAAAACAAAACAACAAAAAACAACAATATTGTTTTAACTATTGAAGTCCACCACCCCGAGAGTCACCAGCCTTTGAACAGTCCACTGAACCAGTCTTCCGATTCTTGCTTTACTTGTCCAACCAAGCTTCTCAGTTCTTTGAGGGCGGTGTGGACGTTGGGTGTTTTTGATGTTAAATTCATGCAAGAGAGTCCTTCAAATTCTTGGCACTCATGTCCATGCAGTAGCAAGAGGAGGTCTATGGCTGCATGATTTTGGAGTGTGGCCTGCCTGGTAATTTCCTCGTCATCTAGGAGGGAGCTGGTGGCGGTGGATGTCAAGTTTACCTGTTTGACTACCCAATACTCTAGGTGGCCCAATTCACCTAGGGCTTTGGCTGCTGCAACCCATGGAAGGAAGAGAGATGCAGCAATTCTTTTTTACTTGGCCCAATGAAAAATTTCTGAATTACAATTTGGGTCCAAAATTGTCAATGCTTTGCTTAGGAATTTTGTTGGCTGAATGGTTTTTCAAGTTCATTCACCAATCAAGGTTTGGTTGGGTGCCAACAGGGACAACTGCCCGATGGTACATGGCCCTCCTAAAAGCCGGGATGGGATTCCTGCCCGTGCTCGATCTCCGCAAATTAGGAACAGACCCTTAGGGAGGCTTTTGGGATGTGAATGGTATGGATTGTCTGCTGTAACATGGCTTAGAATATTACACCACCTTTTGGCAGTGAACTCTTCTCGATATTATAGTATGTTGTGAAAGGCTTTAGTGTTAGACAATGGGGTAAAGATAAAGTGAATGCAGTACGGTGCTGGAGAGGAACCTGACAGCTCTAATTCTTGGGGTTCGTGAGCTGCTCTCGGCAGTTTTGGTAACCACTCTTCTATGGGATTCTTAATCATTACAGCCCACCGATGACGGACTTTGTTTGGTTGTGTGTTGTGTGATTTGGGACCTGGGTTATGTATACTTGTGTCAAAACTGGCTGGATACTCTCCAGCTTGCAGGGGAATCCCTACCAGGCAGGTAGACATAGGGTTTCTTGCTGCTGCAGTGGACAGGCATATATTTTCTTGTCGGAGTGTCTGTGCCAGAGTTACCCAGATGTTTTGCCGTGGTTGAGGGACGATCCACACAGCCGTCAGACTGCTCAGTGCAAACAGGATGATAACTTGGGCAGGGCTCATCACGAGGTTGAGTGGGAGGTAGAGTTTTTTCTCTAAAAGGAAAACAAATATGTTTAAAGCATATTAAAAGTCAGATATCTGCCAAAATTAACTAGATCTTAGGAAGGGTTTTCTTACTTTTTCCGGCAGTGCCTTCTTTTTGAAGCAACAGCTGCTTGTTTCTCATCATCTTCTGCTCGTGCTGGATTTTTAGGGACAAAAGGTTTTACCCACTTTTGCGGTATCCAATGTGGACCTGAAGGGTTGGATACACACGAATAGCCATGCCCCCAGGCCATGAGCTCATAGGGACCCTTGATTTCCCATGTTTCTGCGTCTCTAATTAGAATTGGTGGACACTGTGACAATTTAAACTGATTACTGCTGTTAAAGTGATGTACCCCTGGAGGACTCATATTTTCAAATGAACAATTCAGAAAATTGATTGTGAACAGGGCTTTGCAGAGCTTTTGTTGTGGTGACTTCCAGACTGTGGAAATGCTCTGCCTAGCCAGGACTTGCTTCAGCGTTTGGTGGGCACGCTCAACCACAGATTGACCTGTGGGGGAGTGTGGGGCACCTGTTGTATGCTCCACTCCCCACTGCTGGACAAACTCTAGGAATTCCTTGCTTTTGTACACTGGGCCGTTGTTAGTTTTGATTTTCCTAGGGATCCTCAGTACTGAAAAGGCTTGCACAAGATGCTGTTTGGCCTGTGCAGCCGTTTCCCCTGTGTGAGCAGAGGCATAAACTGCGTTTGAGTAACTGTCAATGTTTACATGCACATATTTAAGGCAACTGAAACTGGGAATGTGTGTGATGTCTGTTTGCCACCCTTAGCAGCTCTCAAGCCCTTGGGGGTTAACCCCCATATCTAGTGATGGCATGGTTTGGACCTGGCAATTAGGGCAAGTAGCCACAATGGCTCGAGCCTGACCCCGTGGTAGCTGGAACTGACGCATCAGGCCTGGCGCATTTTGATGGTATTGCTGGTGACTTAGCTTTGCCTGTTGAGAAACATCTGGAAGGCATGCCATTTCTGCTGGGGCTGCAAGGGAATCTGCCTTATGATTGCCCTCTGCAATCTCGCCTGGCAAATTGGTATGTGACCTTATGTGTATCACATAAAATGGGTGCTCTCAATGTGAAACTAAATAAATTAGTTTTGAGGGCAGCTTGAAGAGGCACTCGTTCTTGAAGTCTTTGAGAACTGCCTACTCTGCCCTGGACACTACCCCCACCACGTAGGCTGAGACAGCGACCAAATTAATTGGCTCCGAGAATTTATCAAAGGCTCTCACAGCTGCGGCCAGTTCAGCAACTTGGGGCCATCCCTCCACAAATTCCACATCAACTTCCCCATGCTGAGTTTGGGGATTTCTCCAAGTCATCACCAACTTGTGGGACGCCCCAGACGCATCAGTGAACACTGAGAGAACTTTGAGCGGCCTACGACTCCTCGACTCCTTTTCTCACGAGGAATGAGGTGGAACTCCTCGTGGAATAATTTGTGTGATGGGGCGTGGACAGATATTTGTCCACTGTAGCTATCCAGGAATAACTGGAGGTTGGCATTTCCCTGGAGCAGACACTCAAACATCTCTTTGGTCAGCTTCTTGGGAGAGTTTCTTCCCTCCCTAGAAAGCTAGACCTGGAGGTGAATACACGCAAAGTCACAACCAGCCAGCTCACACAGTCTCAACCTGACTTTTTGGATTAGCTGAGCTATCAGCTCTTATGGCCTTGTGATGGTCTTGGATCATTGGTGGGAGAGGAAAACCCACTCTATTATTAAGAGTGAATCTCTCTGCCCTTCGATCCATTGGAAGATCAAACCATGCAAGTGTGGCAACTTTCCTAAAACAATGAATTTGAAAGGCAGCACGGGCTGATAACCTCTTGGTTAAAGCTTTTGGTGCTTTTTTGATTGCAGTTTTTGCCTCTGAGGTCAGTTCTCTGGGAGAGATCAGCTCTCTCTCCCCCATCAATAAATTGTCGAGTGGATCCAGGTCTTTGTTGGTGAGACCTAGGCAGGGCCTGACCCAGTTCAAAGACCCACACAGGGAATGGAGATCTGCTAGGGTTTTGGGATCACTCTTGATTTCCAATTTTTGTGGAACAATGGTCCACGCAGTGATCTCCAAGCCCAGGTACTTCCAAGCTGGCACCCTTTGAACTTTGTCTTCCTGCAGTGGGAATCCAGCAGAGGTTAAAAATTTTACCACTAGGTCAAGTGTGTGTTGGAGTAGAGTGTCATCAGGGGCACACACAAACACATCATCCATGTAATAGAGAATGATGGCTTCCCTTCTTTTGGCACCCACTGGGGACAGCAATGAAGCCACGTACCACTGGCAGATGGAGGGACTGCATATCATCCTTTGAGGCAGAACCTTCCAGTGGTAGCGCTTAATTGGGGATTCTTGATTAATGGTAGGAACTGAAAATGCAAACCGTGGGGCATCTTCTGGGTGTGGGGGAATTTGGAAGAAACAGTCCTTGATGTCTCGGACAACTAATTGCCAATTTCGAGGGAGCATTGTTGGGGAAGGCATCCCTGGTTGGAGTGACCCCATGTCCTCAATTATTCTGTTTATTTCCTGGAGGTCATGGAGGAGCCTCCACTTATCCTTCTCTGGCTTCTTTATTACAAAGATTGGGGAATTCCAAGGACTGGTTGTCTCTTCTATGTGACCTGTGGCCAATTGCTCCTCTACAAGCTCTTTGAGTGCCTTCAGCTTTTCCTTATTGAGTGGCCACTGATTTACCCAGACTGGGTGTCATCCAGCCATGTTAATTTTTGGGTAGGGCGCTCCACAGTGGCCACATCTAAAAATTCTGGGAGGTTTTAGGGATAACTAATTTGACCCCCACTGGGACATGGTGTCTCTCCCCCACAAGGGAGCCTTATAATCGATGACAGACAGACACTGGCCAGTTTTCCGTCTGGCCTCTCAACTTGCACAATGCTTTTTGAGATTTTCACCAATTGGAGCCCCCCTTGAATTTTGCCAGCTATGGGTTGCAAGTCCCAATGTGATGGCCCCATCTTTTCAGGTATAACTGTATCATCTGATCCGGTGTCAAGTAAGCCTTCTGCATGGAGATAGTCTGTTCCATGGGTCAGGTTGCATCCCATTATGGGTTTGTCCTCACCAACCACTTCTGCTCAGTAGGCATCAGGTGTTTTGTCATCTACTGGGGACTCCTGCTGGTGTGGGAATGGCCTGGGCAATGATTTGCCCCTTGGCAAAATAGAAGGGTGGTTGAGGGCAATGCACCAGTGTGATTGCAGCACGCAAAGCAATTACAGGGAGACAAGCAGTCTGCAGTGCAGAGTTGCTCCCCCAAGAGCAGCAGGGCTGAGAGAGAGAGACCAGCCTGTTTATTATCTTACATTTTTATACATTTGTGGGTCTGGTTGTGGATTGGCTTCTGGGGTTACTATCTTTCACCCCACTGGCCAGACCAGCTGTCAATTACATTGTTTTCACACTAGAAATATGTAAGCAAAGGACAGGGAATGAAAACAAAAGGTTTGTTTATGTTCCCATGCGTGAGAAAAGCAAAACCTGCTCCTAATATTGTGCAGAAGCTAAAGAAACTGACTCCATCTTATGAAGGCTTTAAAAAAACTCAGAAAAACCAGGGTGACACACCAGGAGAATGAGTTTAGGCATGTTTCCCTTAATGGTCATGGGAGCAATCTCAATTTCCATGGGTGTGCGTGCTGTGTCCCCAGTAACAAAATACTCATTGTTCAGTCCTGTGTGATCTGCTGTTAAATCTCGTGATTCCTCTGGCAAGTCTACTTCAATGACTGTCCAGTGGGCAGATCTGAAAAGAAAAGCTTCTGTAGTTACAAGCTTGAAATGCCCAAGAGGCTGTCAAGCTTTGTTAAACATTCCTTAATTTTATCTGTTTGCTTCCCTGCACCCAGCTTCCCTTCCTCCCCCTTTTTTGTTAAGAGAGACTCTTTTTCCACAGTGGGGCCTGCTGCATTTATGTCATGGCGCAGCATGGGCTCGCGCTCTGGTCCTATTTTTTTGGTTGTTGATAGTTCCATCTTTCTGATTATTTTTCTTCTTCCGCTGGCTTTGGGGACAGTCCTTGGCAAAATGTCCAGGCTTTTTACACTGGAAGTAGGTGATGTGTTGAAGTTGTCTGGGTGACGTTTGTTGCCACTTCATTTCTGGTGATACCACTGCTACAGTCTTTGGGTTTGTTGATCTAGGCTTTCTCTCTGGTGTGCTGAACAGTTCTGCTTTCTTGGTACATGCTTCATCTATTTGTGGCTGTGTGGGTGAAGGGTTGATAGGCAGTCCTAGGATCACTCTGCGGCAGGCTTCATTGGCATTCCTCTGAGCCATCTCCTTAATTAATTTTGCCTCTGCTATTGGGACTTGTACTTGTCTTTCTATTTGTGCTCAAAGCCAGTCGAAAAACTGCAAGAAATTTTCTGAGGCACATTGTTTAATATTGACATAGGTACCAGTTATTTCAGTTGTTGGTAATTGGTTAAAAACCTTTTCTGCAACATTACAGATTTTATCTAGAATGAATTTTGATAATACTCAAGCTTGGTTCTCAGGATTAGCCCACTGCCCCTTACTGCACAGATGTTCATAAGTGATATCACTACCTTCTATATCCTTTGCACCCTGGGTGATTTGCTTAAGTTCTTCTAGGAGTCTCCTCAAAGATCTTTTCCAGGTGTTTTCCCAGACATCAAACTCTGAGGGTGTAAGGAGACACCAGAAAATATGTTGGTACTAATTCAGCAGGTGTTAAAGTAGCTCTCATCATCCCCTTAAAGATCTCACTATATTGGCCAAATTGTATTTGGTTCTTGCACAATTCCTTCATATCTTGTTGAGAGAAGAGCTGGTAACTTCTATTTCTTTTTCTTCTACCAGTATATGTGACAGGGGCAGCTATGGTATTGTTTCTTTTTCTGGTTTTAATCTTTAGGGCTTTCTGAGCTTGTCCTGATTCCATGAGAACTGGCTGGGGGCTCACCTTTCCCCCTACCCTCTTCCCCAGCTCCACTCCCCCCTTGGGAACTGCTGGTAGGATCACCCCCTGCTGGGGTCCCACCCCCATGGGAACCACAGGGACCATTGCCCCCCTCACCAGCTCCACCTCCGTCAGCCCTAGCCCTGGCCCCACCCCCGTGGGAACTGGGTGGGGGGGTGTGGGAAACAGGAAGGGAGGTGGAGCTGTCCAGAGAGGTGGAGCTGTCCGGAGAGGTGGAGCAACCGTGGGAACTATGATGGCAACATCTGGAGGCGAGGTTGCAGTATGATGTCATGCAGGGTGGGAACATGGAGAAGGAGGAGGTGGTGTCTGGGGAGAGGAAGGGGTTGTGGGAAGGAGAAGGGTAAGATGGGGGAAGATGGGGGGTCGGCCACATGGCCGCCACCGTTATTAGTCCTGGCTCCGTGGCCCCCTTCATTTTGGGGATAAGAGCGTTTATTTTCAGGGTTAGCAAAACACAAAATTTTAGGTACAGCAACTGGGAAAGAGGGATACAAGGAAAATTCTCTGTCAGCCTGCGCACAGCTGATAGAGCCAGTGTGCTGAGAGGGAAGCGAGGGACCAGGGGAACAGTGGCTTTCTTGCCAGGCTCCCTGTGTTTCTCGGGCTGCCCTGCACATCTATCCCAGCTCAGGGGCAGAGGAAATGGAAGAAGGGGTAGGAAAAATTGGGGGGGGGGTGGGGGGGTGGTGTGTTGCCGTGGCTGTTCTTTCATATCTTTCTTATTTAGTTCTTTACGAATTAAAAGGAACACTGGGATAAACTGAGATGCATGTTTGTCTCCCTATTCGACTCTGGAGGTTAATAATACTCCCACTTTTTCCCAGGCAGAGACAGAATTTACATTCTGCTGGGTAATCTGAGGCAGATGAAAAGACAACCAGCGAATGAACCACTTCAATTTCCCCTTAGACACTGTAATGTTCCCACTATTTAAGGTATCTAGGACTTGGGAATATATGCCTCTTTCCTGCACAGACAGCTTAGAACCCATTTCGATTAAAAGCAGTCTGCATAGTTTCAATCTACCTCTCTGCAGCAAAACACAAACCAAACTGAAAGCACTAAAACTAGACCCAGGAAGGAGTTAACAGTTTCTTCTCCCCTCAGCTCTGAGGTAAGAGGAAGAAACTCTCGTGTGGGGAAGGCCGCAGCTTTTAAATTGCCAGTGGCAGCTACACAGACGCCGCTGCAGCATGTGACCATTGGAGCTGGGGAAACCGCAAAAAACACGGGTCTGTGCCACCTGCACTGGTAAAGTAACACCCGCTCGCGTTTGCCCGCGCCCCCCCGCCGCGCCTGGGAGCCGCCGCCACCTCGCACGCCCAACCACCCAATCTTAGAACCTTCTTTAGTTGGGGAAAAATACAGTTCTCATTTTAAACTGTCATTACATTTTTACCTTAATAAGTCCTTTTATTTGAAGAAAATATCAGCCTCAGTAGTTCATAATGAAGCTACTTACTAACATTTTCATTTGTATCCTCAAGGTATTTTTAAGATCTTGAAACCATTTAGAAGGTTAGTTTGGGAAACCAAACTAGAAACCAAGCAGATGAGCGGATTGGACCAAGAGACTAAGAACCCCCCAACAGAATAATATTAAAACTCATGCTGTAGTCACATTGGCAGTATTTGGTGATTATCAAGGAAAACATAGGCAACGCAGGGTAGAACATAAGCGTTTAGCTCTGTAGAATGATTGAAAAGACAAGATTTAACTGACTTTGCAAAGAGTAGTGTGAAGGTTTTATAAAGGGTGGGAATCAACATAAAAATTATTCTCAGAAAAAATATGTTTCTTTGCCTCATCAGAAGCAATGATGAAAGGAACAGATGTAGTTTCCACCACAGTTACTGTAAGTTATCCCTGTCTGATATCAGGATTCCAATATTAAATATAGTAAAGACAGATTTTGCGAATCTGTCTTGCGAAGTGATAGATTAAATTCTATCACTAGTCAAATATATTAAGATCACCTCCAAGAGAATAAATCACAAGATCACAGAATAGTTAAGGTTGGAAGGGGCCTCTGGAGATCATAATTTTGCTCTTTTCTATAGTAGTAAATATAGACTTGGGGGAAAAAGAAAAAAAAAAAGAAAATTAACAGATTTTAGTGTCATGAAAAACAATCAATTCATAAGTAAAATGGAGCATGAGAGAGAAAGGTTGAAGAACATTCAGTGAATAAGCAGTGAGTAGTTTAAAATTATAAAATTCAAGCTTGGAAAATAGGGACTGCACCTTAATTGCAGAGGTATAACAAATGAAGTGAGCTTTGTTTTATTCATAACAAAAATATTTCAAAATTATGAAAAAATAAATCCATTAGATGTGACTAATACCTGTTTACATTAAGATATTAATGTGTACAAATCTGCATAAAGAGGTCTGCTTAAAAATGGAAACAGTTTACATATAATATATTTTGGCATTACATATGCTTTTTTACTATTATTCTTTTGCAGGGAGACAACTTTTATATCACATCAGATATCAATGTGTTGCAAACTGAGGTAAAAAGGGGTTAAACTAAAAATAAATCAAGGAAGGTGTGGCCATATATATATATATATATATATATATATATTAACAGCTCTTGATGTATTTCTTGCCTTTGTGTATGGTTAAAAACCATGATGTCTTTTTCATTCTGCTGCCTCCCACATACACTATTTTCACACACACTTTTGGACCCTGATGCTGCCAACACAAGTCTGCCTACAATGAGCTTGCTCTTCGTAGTTACCGTTTTAGTACCTTTTGGAAGCAGAACTTTTGCCATGCTTAAAAGCTGCTTGCCATGGTTTAGGAATGGTATCCCCCATTTTAGTGTTCCCATTGGAGCACTCCGAATCATGCATTGCTCTCTCACTCCCTGTTTCCCCTCCCTATCCCACTGCAGAGGAGAATTGAAGGCACAAAAGATAAATATCCCAGGTTTAGAGAAGAATTATTTACTGGGAACAGGAATGGGATAAGAAAACCATCAGCAACAGCAACCATGTCAGTCCCAGAGGGAGCTGGCCTTTGCTGATGGCTCCCTCTACCTTAATCACTGACTGGGAGAGAGCCTTCCCCTATCCTTAGAAAAGCATATGAGGCAGTACAGAATATCCTCCTGATCCTGGCTGGAACCAGGACACCTCTGAATTACAAGATTATACCTAGGGCTTTTTTACAAAAAAACCAATCAAATGCATAATTACTGATTATTTAAATTACAGCTGACATGGAAAATAATAAATTTACAAGAAGCACAATACACCACAAAGTTTTTTTTATTACCATGTGAATTTCCAAGACAAAAACCCACACATAATTACCATGTCTGTGGAGCACTTGCAGTGTTCCTGTATGTTTAGTTACAACAGCCTCTGAGGTCAGACCATAAAGGATGATCATCAGAAGATACCATGAGAGAATACAAAATTTCTTATCTTACATACATCAGATATTTAGCTTTGTAACAAATGAAGCTGACAGCATCCCAGATACAGCTGACCCTTGTATTGTACCAGCACCTCCTTCTTTAGTTAATTAGGAACATTTGTTCACAGATAATAATGGAAGACTGACAAGTGTTAGGCGACAGACACCTGGTACATATTAAAAAAAATATACAGCTATTCATTAGTCTTAACACATCTTTTCAGCTAGGGAAAGTACATGTTAAAGAAAAATATTTCAAAACATAGTGAAATCATACTGTCAAACTTACTAAATGAGACTGTCTTTCTGTTACAGCAGAGATGTAATGAAGTTTAAGTGAATGCTTCAGTTCTAAACTCTCCTCTCCAAGGGAGTTGCTATTCAACAATGTAAAACAGGAGTCAAGGATGCGTTAAAGCATATCATCCTTTCAATCTAACATGCACTTTGTAGCGCTTTTTTTGTTGTTGTTGTTGTTCAGCTTTGAATTGCATTTCAAGTTCACATCCCATAAAAAGTAACACTTTTTGTTCTCATGTAGTTTTATATTTAATACTTTGAAATTCCAAAATGTTTTTCTTTGAAAGTACTTATGTGAAACTCCTTTGCTACTCAAAAGAAATACAAGTAGATACTATCTAGTGAACTCCTCTGTTTTTATTTCCCATTATTATAATTGTTTTAGGTAGGGAGGCAAGTTTAGCATGACCTAGCAATCAATCATTTTTCCATGCAGCAAATGTAGTGTTCTAATGTCAACTCAATTATATGTATGCCTCACTAAAATGAGGATTAAATAGAGTATATTATAGTTCTCATTTCCACATAATTCCCACTTGAATGTGTGATTTCATGCTTATTTACAATCTACAGGCAAGAGAGCATGTAGAAATGAGAAACCAAGATTATTGGTCATTCCCAGCTGATCATCCCAAAGCTCATTATTACCTCTCAAACTAGACATTGTGTAAGGAATAGTTTTCTAGCTTAGTCCTGTGATTATAGATACTTCCCTTGACTTTTTATTTCTATTTGTTAAATAATGAGAAGGTCTGCTTACTCAGGTTCCTCATTTAAGAAAGGCACAAATGAAAGAAAGGAAAGGAGTGGTACAAATAAAGTCAGACTTGAGGCAAGTATTTACTGTTAAAGATGGGAAAAGGAGGAAAATTATGATCGTGCATTATTTGAATCTAGGCATTCCCAGATTACCTGCCAGTGTATTTAGTGCCAGCAATAGCTGCTGGTCTTTACCACATCCCAGGGAGCATGTAGTTCCTATAACATGTATGTAGAGAGGGAACATGCAGAACTTAGTGGCTGCCTGGAGAATTGAGTAGAGGTACACGTGCAATGCCCACCACATCTGCTTGTCAGAGCAGAGGTAATATGAGCACACGGACATAATCCAGAGCTACAAAATGGACAGCTATGCAAGTGTGTGAAGGAAATAATTTTTTGTACGACACATCCCCATAGCCTGAAGGAAAGATCTAGAATACAATATTAATTCATGTTAATGTTCTTTTTTATAGTGTCTTCCTTCAGGCACTATAAACCCAGGAGGAATGGAACTGTAGTATACTGGAAAGAGGAATATGAAAAATGAGAAAAACAACAACGGCAACAACAAGGAGAAATAAGAAATTTGGAGGAATTATCTAGCAAGTCAGAAGATTCGTAGGAATTCATAAAATATTTTGCTTTTTTATGATATAAGTTAACACATGCAAATATATTAAACATTAGTAATCTATCTCTTCAAGTTTCTGCATTATAATCTCAAGGATGGGTTATTTTGAAATGCCTCTTTCCATGGTAATTAAATTGTTCAGTAAAATCAAAATGAAACCAAGTCAAGGAAAACGACACCCCGTCTTTTATAATACAGTACTAATAGTAGGAATTTGTTAAATTGAAGGTCAACATCAGGTTTTATATGAATCATACTGGTTCAGTTTTATGAGAAAAATAATCTTTGAACTCCAAGTTTCCAGATGTTAGTATTTGCTGTGTAATGGTCAAACCCGATCCATAACTATAATACATACGGAGAGCTGGCAAGCCTCTGTAATCAAGCATAGCATATTGTTTTTTAACTATGTCATCTTATCTAGGGTGCAGCACATATATATATATGGACAGTGATTTTCATAAATCATTACAGCCCAATAGTCTCCAAAGGGATATATGAGAAATTAAATTAATTTTCTTGAAATACTGGATTTCTTTTACTTTTGTTAGTCTCCTGATAAAACAATTCTCCCTAAGAGGTTTAGGAAAAAAGCAATAAACAAAGAAAAATTTACTGTTATACTGATTTATTGAAATGTACTTAAAGCAGTTGTCTATCCCATGCTTTAGTGCCTCATTTTTGCATATAAATGCACAATGACACAATAAAAATATATAGGATGTAAGATTAAATCAAAACTGCTATATTCTCCTGTTTCCCAGAACTTGTGGAGACTTCAATGATCCCTAAGAGTTCGGCATCTGGAAAGTCTTTTGGGGTGTGAAGGAAGAGTGCACGAGAATTCAGGACTTTTTTCAGAGGTAGGTGTGGATACTTTCACATTTGTTAAGAAAGAAACATACCCAGATCCTTTTTACTGATCACAGCTGCATATGCAGAAAAGCTTTTCATTCAAATCTGTCCTTAAGTGGTAATCTGTGGTGGAATAACAAATGGGACAAAAATCACCATGGGCAGAGGTTAGACGATGTAGTTGTGAAACCAACCAATCATCTTACTGTAGCCTGGAAAATATATGGAAATATAATTAGATCTTTTGGGGGGATCTCACAGAAACGCAACCTTCTACTTTAAACCATGAAAAGCAGAATGCTTCAGATTGTTTTATACTGTAACTGAGTCTCCAGTGCTCCATGCAACCCTACAGAGAATAAAAAATAATGAATGGAGGGGAGCTGGAAGCCATGGTGGTGATCTAGCAACTCATCAGGTTCACAAAATTCCTTTTATATTTAACATTATTAATAAGCATTCCTTTCTATTGTCCTGATTTGTTGATTTTTGTGGGTTTTTTTTTAATAGAACATGGTGACTTAGAGGAAAGAATACTACTGAAGTAGTCATTAAGCAAACAGAAGAAAATTTATTACCTTTCTCCATATTAGCTATAGTATCATTGTAAGGTGATGATAAATAAATTTATTACCCCAAATTATTTATAGTATCATTGTAAGGTGTTGATGAATAAATACATACAGATAGAGAGATGTGTAAGTACCTGGTTGGATTCTGAACCATTTGTCCTGGTAGCTAAAAGCATAAAGGAAAGGTCTTTGCCATCCCAGCTATGAAGACTTGCAAGAAATTACGTCTTTTGGAGACTGGAGGCTATATCTGGAAATTTATTTCTCAAATACAAAGGATTATTTCTAATTTCTCTTCCCACCTCAGCTCTATATATGATAAAAATAGGATTTCCATGAAGAATAGACTTAGAGGAGATTGTCATAAAACTAAGGAGACATTCAAGATTGATAGAACGAATAGCTGTTTGCCCAATCCTTTCTCATGTCTTTCCACAAAATTTATGTTATTATTATTTTTTTTTGCTATTCTCTCTCTTTGAAAGACATGCTTGTTTTCTTATTTCTTTAAAGATCAATGCTGAAAAGCCAATGTTTTTAAAGAAAAAAATTGTATAAATCAGCCAACATTTGCTATTAATATATAAAATTTGATTTTAAAATATTTCAGCATGTTTATGTGAGGTTACAGATGACAGTAAAAAATTGCTTTTGAGCTACTATGAATACAGTCTGATTTCTCTTTCTGCAGGACTACATATGAATAGAAATTTGTCTTTTTAAAATTTATTTTATTTACTTTTTTTCAGACCCGTGTAATATTGAAAACAATTTTTAAAAAATATGTAAGAAAACTCACCGAAACTTACGAGAGGTGAGATAGTCTCATGGGCAATATTACAAGTTCTTGCTTACCGTAAGCAACAATTTTGAATACAGTATATGGAAACTCTGTAAATGAATACAGTTTTGTGTGAATATTTTTAAAGAGGAGATTGAATTATGAAAAATGCATAGTGCTCACTGTTTAGTGAAATTGCAAAATTAATATCTGAGGTACTGAAGAAGAATTTCAGTTCATAAGACTGTCATAAGAAAATAAAATATCGGCCTGTTGCAAATGTAGACTCAGACTGAGAAAAGAAGAGCCTTCTGTGGATGATGTTTCAACTTACTAAGAATGTCTTCAATTCTTGGTTATGTTTGAAAAACGAAATAAATATATTGTCAGTCTAAATATTAGCTGTGGCCATCATAGTCTGTAGATTTTTAACAGACCTTTATATGTGGTCTATAATGTACATGGTGTGTTTCTTAATAAATGTCTTATGATTCTAAACATATTTAAATGCTATCTGAACTTTGTTACATGAAATGTTCACCAAATTTTGGAAAAAATCTAAAAGGATGAAGATGATTATTTGGTGTCCACTCTTGCAGGGAATTTTTTTCTTGTTTTTAACATTTACTGAAATGTTGTTCAGTAGACATATGCTTTCCAGTTAAACTGCCCAAAAAGTTTTCCAGTTTGGTTTGAGTTAAGCTTCCTTTGCATGCATTCATCTAATTTAGTATAACGTTCATTTAGATGTCTATGAAAATTTAATGAAAGAGTAAATTAAAGAAAGAAAAACCTTCCTTATAAGAACATTGAAAGTTTTTATAGAAAAATCTACCATGGGGAACAGACTAGTTAATTCCACAGTTCTGGCTTGCAATATAAACTTAGAAGAATTATTTGAAGCGCTTATTTACATGACAGTACCAAGCCTGTAGTCCTGACCACTTTGTAGAACTATTCAAGAAAAAAGAAATTTATTTTTTCATTCTTTCCAGCAGTGGTAAAATAGGTGAGATATAGCTATAGATATAGATAGATATAGATAGATAATATAGATTAAATATAGATATATAGATATATAGATAGATATATATAGATATCGATAGATATATATTCCAGAATTCACATACACATGATTTTGCATAATTTATTGTATAACCTATTCTTAGGTAAAACTACACCCATAACTGGAAAGAACCAATTTTTTCTTCTTTAGTCCATGGTTGGGTCACTGTGAATTTCACACTTTTAATCATGAAAACACACACAAAAGTGTTTGTCTGATACACACAAATAATATATCTACTCAGCAGAATGTATCAGAGCAGATATTCTCCCAGGGTTCTGCATCCTAATTCTAACCCATTCAACCATTTAATTTTATTGCAATTAACATCCTTTTTAATGATCTCTTTTCAATCTTTTCAGCTACTATAAAAACTGTAAAGTGATCCAAATTATATCCTCTGATCTAAGTGGAGCTTGGATTTAAACTTCAAGAAGCATCTTGGTGTAGCTGATCTTCTCCTAAAAGGGAATTCAATTCTGAAATATTTGTTTAGATTGAAAAATGTTATACAACAAAAAAGTATTTAAGTTAATCTTAGTATCCCAAATTACTGCTTTCATCTTGCAAAATGTAAAGAAATTCCAATTAAAACTTATTTTCTTCAATCATTTCATTTCTGTAAGTATATTAAAATGACAGTAAAACCCAAGCTCTAACTATACAGTACCAGTCCTTTTCCCCCTTATCTGCATCCTTACCTATCACACAGTTTCAATGTAATCAGTAGTCAATCATGTTGTGTGTATTTTGTAGTGCTTCTGATACAATTTCTTTCCCTGTAGGGGATTCTTGCTGTTCTTCAGCCATCTCACAAGCACACAGCCCTGAGAGTGGCCCTGAGAGTCTGACCCTGATGAATGAACCCACTTCAGGAATTTTCATAAGACTTCATTCAGATGCTATGTCTTTCAGAGTGTGTAATTCTTGTTTTTAAAATTAATCTTGGAGTCTTTTTGCTAATGGTGCTTGATGTAGGATATCCCTATCACCCCGGTCTCCCTGAATGTGCCAGGAGAGGTGTACAGACACAGCTACCAATGAAATCAGCCCATGAGGATAACATGACACAGCTTTTGAGCAGTTTCAGCTATTTTCCTCCTGTTACTTGTCAGTCCATAACCTATATCAAGACTCATCACACTTTTTGCATTGTCCTCTCTGTCCTCATTGTACACTGCAGTGTACTCAGGCATTCCATTCTTAACGGTCCCGTGAAAGCACAGCAGATGAGAAACATTCAAAGGGGATCTCTCTCTTTCTACTAATTACTGAGAGAACCTGAGAGGTTTATCTCAGGTGTGGGCATCCATGATATAGATGCTTTCAATTAAATGAGACTAATCTACTTCCTGTGTGATTACCCCTTTTAAGATGATGGTGTGGAAGCAATAATAGAAGCGAGCATATACATATATAAGAGAAATTCATACAGAGTTTGATTTTTTTTTTTTTTTTTCTGAGTGCCAAGGTTATTTTTAAATCATAGTATCACGGAATCACGGAATCACAGAATTTTTAGGTTGGAAGAGACCTTCAAGATCATCGAGTCCAACCCATCTCTAATACCTCAGCTAGACCATGACACCATGTGCCACATCCAGGCTTTTTTTAAACACATCTAGAGATGGTGACTCCACCACCTCCCTGGCCATTCCAGTACTTTATCACTCTTTCAGTGAAAAACGTTTTCCTAATATCCAGCCTATATCTCCCTTGTTGCAGCCTGAGACTGTGTCATCTTGTTCTGTCCATTGTTGCCTGAAGAAAGAGACCAACCCCCAGCTGACCACAGCCACCCTTCAGGAAGTTGTAGAGAGTGATAAGGTCGCCTCTGAGTCTCCTTTTCTCCAGACTAAACAACCCCAGTTCCCTCAGTCGTTTTTCATGCGGCTTGTGCTCCAAGCCCCTCACCAGCCTTGTTGCCCTCCTCTGAACACGCTCAAGCATCTTAATGTCCTTCCTAAACTGAGGGGCCCAGAACTGGACACATATTCAAGGTGTGGCCTCAGCAGTGCAGAGTTCAGGGGAAGAATGACCTCCCTGCTCCTGCTGGCCACACCATTCCTGATACCCGCCAGGATGCCCTTTGCCTTCTTGGCCACCAGAGCACACTGCTGGCTCATGTTCAGCTGCTGTCACCAGCACCCCCAGGTCCCTTTCTTCCTGGGCACTGTCCAGCCACACCATCCCCAGCCTATAATGTTGCATGGGGTTATTGGGCCAAAGTGCAGGACTCAGCACTTGGACTTATTAAACCTCATCCTATTGGACTCTGCCCATCTGTCCAACCGTTCCAGGTCTTTCTGCAAAGCCCTTCGTCCTTCCAACAGATCGACACACGCTCCCAGCTTAGTGTCATCTGCAAATTTACTAATGAAAGACTCCATACCTTCATCCATGTCATCAATAAAAATATTGAACAGAACTGGGCCCAGCACAGACACCTGAGGGACACCACTCATGACTGGCTGCCAGCTGGATGCAGCACTGTTCACCACCACGCTCTGGGCCCAGCCATCCAGCCAATTCCTAACCCAGCACAGAGTGCTCTTGTCCAAGCCACAAGCTATTATCTAGGAATATGCTGTGGGAGACAGTGTCAAAGGCCTTGCTGAAGTCCAAATAGACAACATCCACAGCCTTCCCTGCATCCACCAGGTGGGTCACCTGGTCATAAAAGGTGATCAGGTTGGTCAAACATGACCTACCCCTCCTAAACCCATGCTGGCTGGGTCTGATACCCTGGCCATCCTGTAAGTTCTGTGTGATGGCACTTAATATAAACTCTTCCATTATTTTGCCAGGTACTGAGGTCAGTCTGACTGGTCTATAATTACCAGGATCTTACTTCGCACTCTTTTTGTGAATGGGTGTATCACATTGGCCAGCTTCCAGTTGTCCGGAACCTCACCAGTGAGCCAAGACTGTTGGTAGATGATGGAGAGTGACTTAGCAAGCTCATCTTCTAGCTCTCTCATCACCCTGGGATGGATCCCATCTGATCCCATAGATTTATGGATATCCAGGCATTTCAGCAGTTCTCTGACTGCCTCCTCTTGGATAATGAGGGGACCATTCTGCTCCCTGACACCATCTACCAGCCCAGGAGGGCAGTTGTCTTGAAGGCAAGTCATCTCCTCACTGAAAACTGAGGCAAAGTAGTCATTAAGCACTTCTGCCTTCTCCTCATCTGCAGGTATTAAGTTCCCTCCCTTGTCCAGTAAAGAACAAAGGCTGGTCTTACCCTTCCTTTTAGCATTAATATATTTGTAAAAACATTTTTTATTATCCTTTACAAAAGTTGCCATTCTAAGTTCAAACTGAGCTTTGTCCTCCCTAATTTTTTTCCTACATGCTTTAGCAGCTCCCTTAAATACTTCCTGAGAGACCTGACCCCCCCTTCCAAAGCATCCTCTTTTTATTCCTAAGTTCCTCCAAAACCTCCTTGCTCATCCAGGCTGGCCGTTTACCCCGTTGACTTATCTTTCGGCACACAGGGACAGTCTGTTCCTGTGCCCTCAAGATCTCTGTTTTGAGGCATGCCCAGCTTTCCTGAACTCCTTTATTTTTAAGGGCTGCTTCCCAAGGGATGCTCGGAATAAGTCCCCTAAACAGGCCAAAGTCTGCCCTCCGGAAGTCCAATGCAAGAGTTTTACTGGTGGACTTCACCAAATATTGAGAACTCTATTATTTCATGATCACTCTGCCCCAAGCGACCTCCAACTACCACATCTCCCACCAGTCCATCTCTATTTGCAAACAGCAGATCTAACATAGTCCCTCCCCTGGTGGGTTCACCCACCAGCTGTGACAAAAAGTTGTCCTGCATAGACTCTAAAAATTTCCTGGACTGCCTCTTTTCTGCGGTATTAAGTTCCCACCAGGTGTCTGGTAGGTTGAAGTCACCCACAAAAACAAGGGCTGATGATCCTGAAACGTTACCTAGCTGATTATAGAATAAGTCCACCTCTTCTTCCTGGTTGGGTGGATGATAACAGACTCCCAGCAGGATGTCAGCCTTGTTGGCCTTCCCCTTAATTCTTACCCATAGGTATTCAATTCCATCTTCCTTAGCTTCAATTCCTACGGTATCAAAAGTCTGCTTAAGATAAAGGGCCACCCTTCCACCTCTTCTTCCTTGCCTGTCTCTTCTGAAGAGCTTGTAGCCATTAAGTGCAGTGCTCCAGCCATGTGAGTCATCCCACCATGTTTCTGTGATGGCAACTACATCATAGCTCTGCTGTTTCACCATGGCCTCCAGCTCTTCTTTTTTGTTACCCATGCTGCGTGCATTGGTATACATGCACCTCAGATGGGCTATTGACTTCACCCCTAACTCAGCCTTGCAACCCTTGGGCCTGCTTCCAAAGAGCCCAGCTGCATCCCCTTCCCCCTTCAAACGTAGTTTAAAGCCCTCTCAACAAGTTCTGCCAGTTCATGAGCTAAGAATCTTTTGCCCTTAACAGAGCGATGTATCCCATCTGGTTCCAGCAGAGCAGGTGCTGTAAAAATTTCCCCATGATTGAAGAATCCAAAATTTTGCCAATGACACCAACCCTTAAGCCACTTATTGATGGTGTGGGTTCTCTGTTTCTTTCATTATTTTCCTCTGCCACCAAAGGGACTGAGCAGAACACTACCTGTGCTCCTGTCCTATCAATTACCTGACCCACTGCCCTAAAGTCTCTTAATTGCCTTGACACCCCTCTTTCCAATCTCACCACTGCCAGCCTGTAGTATCAGCAGTGGGTAATCAGCGCGGGAAGTCTCTCAGTGATATTTTGTACCCAGGCCCCAGGGAGGCAGCAGACCTCCCTGTGGGATGGGTCCAGTCGACATATGGGGCCCTCTGTTCCCCTCAGAAGGGAGTCACCTACTACTGTTACACTTCTTTTCTTCTTGATGTTAGAGGTGGTGATGCATCTTTCAGATGAATCATAATTGGGGGGCTCACTGGGCAGATAATTTTCTTCTAAATCTTCTAGTTGACCCTCTAGATCCAGGGCCTCATATCTATTCTGAAGTGGCACCTGGCTGAGGGATGGGGAGGAGTTTTTGTTATTACCTCCCCGAGCGGAGACCCATTTCCACTCCTCTGTATTTATCAGGTGCTCTTCTATTACCTGAGAGCAGGAGGCATATAAGTCCTCAGACTCACGGTCAGAGGCCTCCCTTAAAGACAGAAGGGCTGAACTCCACCAGTCTATTTCCATTTCACTTTTCCTGATACTTCTTAATCTTTCAACTTCCTCCCTAAGCTCAGCCACCAACGAAAGGAGATCACTCACCTGTTCACACCATAGGCAGGCCTTCTCCACAGCACCCTCTGAAGCCACCAATAAGCTCAAACACTCCGGGCATGAATGGGTCTGTACAGATGCATCCTTTTTAGAGGGCTCCACTTGGTCACATACACTTATACCAACCACAGTTTTCAACTGTGTAGAAACCATTACTAACAGACACCCCAAGAGCAACCAGGCAGCAGAAATACCTCAAACAACACAGAGGACACCTTACTAGCGAGAAAACTTGCAACTCTACCTGCTTGCCCTGCTTGTGTGAACTGCCATGCAAACTGCCTTGTCCACGCCCCAGTGACTTGCTACGCCCCTGTTTGCCGCGCTCTGGGTTGCCGTGCTCCCCAGAGACCTCTTATAATCAGCCGCTCAGCATCAACGCAGGAAGCTCCACCCCTTGCTCCTCAATGACTCACAAATGCCAAGTAAGGCAACCAGATCAAAGACTGTAATTAGATTAAGTCATGCTGTGCTCAGCAGTATTCCTGCTTTATTTTTTAAGTAGAAATTGAGAGACGTGCCAGTGGAAACTACAGTCACTTCTCTCAAGCAGCAGTCATAAAGAATGCTATGAAATCAGCCAAATAAATACATCTCAGCACAGAGAACCTATGTTTTTGTTACCAGCATTTTAATTAGAAGTTTATCTTGTGATATTGGCATTAATGACCCTGTCAATGGTGAAAATCAGTCCTATTCACAGTGTACTTCTTGTTTACCTCTTTCTTAAAAGCTGGAGAGAGATATTTAAAATGTTAATACTGTCAATAGTTCAATTGGCAAAGTAAGAAGGAATAGCAACCACTTTTCTTTTTCTGATGTCTTTCTCTCACACTGTCAGTGTAATAAATAATGCCAGCTGCTGCTTAAATTAAATGGAGACATTAAACTAGATTTTAATTTAAACCGTTTTCCAATATATGTCGCTCTTTGTATGTGGCAATAACCTTAGCTTGTGAAACCGTTCCAGGGTAGAACTTTGAAAAATTTGATACAGGAAGGTCAGCTAACAAGAACCATCTTAGCATCACCAATGCCTGAGGAGAGTAGGATATTTAGAAACAGCAAAGAGGCAAAGGTCAGTAAATAAGGAAAAGATCACCACAACATTTTGAGGAAGTTAAACCTTATTTCTTTGCTCTATGAAGCTGTGCAGAACAGAGCATCTGACAGTCCACTTTGCCAAACCCAGAGCTGTGCTGGCAGGTGCAATATCTTATGGACAGTCTGTGAAATCATGAAAATATGAAGTAAGCATTTTGAAGGTTATACTACTACATGCTTACCCAAGGGGATCCTTCTCAGGAAGAGAGAGGTCATTCAATATGATCTATTTATTCCAAAATGTGTTGTACAATTATTATTTCAGCTGAATTTCTTTTACCAGGCTTAGGTAGGAGTGTTGAGAACTCTGCTGAGGAAAGTTAATATCTGCATCATGCTGAACGTTAAATTGTGTGAGTAGTTTAGTCTCAATTCTGTAGGTTAGTCTTGTTTTCTGTATTACCTTTTTTATCTATTCAGCAGATTTTTCAGAGCAATTAGATTTCTCTTAGTTTCTGCTGTACTTCTTTCCCTTCCCAGTTTGATCCCTACTTTACTTTCACCATTTCTGACTTCTCCTTTTTAATTGTGTTATCACAGAATCACAGAATCCCTAGGTTGGAAGAGACCTTCAAGTTCATTGAGTCCAACCTACCCCTAATACCTCAACTGAACCATGGCACCAAGTGCCACATCCAATCTTTCTTTAAGCACATCCAGGGATGGTTACTCCACCACCTCCCCAGACAGACCATTCCAATACTTCATCACCCTTTCTGTAAAAAATGTTTTCCTAATATCCAACCCATATTTCCCTTGGCGCACCTTAAGACTGTGCCCTCTCATTCTGTCTTCCAAAGCGTTTTGCTCCATACAATATTGTCCCTATCTTCCTCAGTCTTATGAAGAAGAAAAAAACCCAATTAGTTTAATAGCTACAGTGGAATCCCAAAGACCAGATAGGATTAGAGACCCACATGTCAGAAATGCATGTAAATGTTCATTGCAGAGCCTGTAAATCTTGGCTGCCCCTAGGCTGAATCATGGAGAATTGAACCAGGTGTATCTAGATTATAACTTTAGCAGAAAACCTTGTTTTTCTGGGAACTAAATCCACTTCTGTCCACTTGGAAATTCTGTCTTCAGCATGTATACTTCTGACCTCAGTAAAATACCCTTTTAGGGCAGAATTCACCACACTAAGAGGTCATAAGCTGGGAACGTAATATATGAAGTTAAGTTTGGTTGCCCTTTTAATTTATGGGTGGAGAGGTCAAGTTACCTCTTTTTCTGATGGAGATGATGTAAACTATATGTTATATTTTTAAATTAGGCTATTTTCATTCTTGCTACTCTAGGCAGGCAAAGGGCTTCAAAGAAAACAGGTCTATAGAAGAGAATTTCAGTGTTACACTGCATAAAATAGTGGGGTCAAAAAAAAGCAGTCTAGTACTCTCCTTGCTACTCTACACCCAGTCCGTCTGTACCATGACCTCCTCCACCTCACCTCAAACAAAAAAATATTTGTTCTTCCCTCTTTGCTTGAAAAGTGTTTATGAGTCTTCTTCAACCCTGGAAATTTTTCCAAATCACAGGTGACCAAGCTCCAAACTAGCTAATCTCATTTGCACATATCAGCACACACAGTTTTCTAGGATGATTGTGCTTTAATATACCCCCACTTAAAAGAAACCAAATAACTTTCTCCAGGCGGTTTTCCATTCTGAGGCAACAGTTTCAGATGATATCTTTTCTTATTACCTATTTAGGTGAAGAAAAAAAAAAAAATAAAGGGCAGTAAATTGGTGGCAGGAACTCTAAATTCTGACAGGTATTTTTATAAAGTTCTTCCTTAAGGATAGTAAAGAAAATAGACGCTGTATTGAGCAGTGGCTTTTAACTCTGGTTCAAAAGATTCTCAAAATTTAGGTCAGATCTTTTCATGGATTTCAGATACTCTCTTATTAAATGAGTCTGATATACGATGGTAAAGGATCAAATTAAAGACATTTGTAGTCTCTGAGATAATTAAGATCAGTATTGATGCATGTTATCATATCACAGAAATCAGCTTAAAACTAAGCCTTTCTAATATTTGAGGTCTTGTTACTATGGACTTCAGGGCTAGAGAAAAAAATCCACTAAGACAAATGGAAGCAGTAGCATGCATTAAACTAAACTATTAGCTTTTTTTTCTGCCATCAGTGAAGTTTTTATGATGGAAAACTCTCTGAAGTGGCATTTGAAAGCTCCACTTCCCCGGCAAACAAACAAAACTAATAAAAACATCTTCTTAAAGGGCTCTTAAAAGTAAATTAAAAATAAATTTTAAAAATAATTTTAAAAAGCACTCAATTTACTGCCTTTTCTGAAGATGTGAAGAAGTATTGAAATGCTTGTGTTGGGGGTAAGGTTTGTTCTTTTTTTTTTTTTTTTTTTTTTTTTTTTTTTTTTTTTTTTTTTTTTTTTTTTTTTTTTTTTGTCTTAGAGAACTTTTCCCCATAAGTTGCTAAGAGACTAAGTGCTGGTGCTTAGACAGTGCTTGACCAACACAAAAGACATGGCTGAAAAGTCCAGAGGGGGAAGATCACACGAGTTTTTGGAGAGGAAAAAGGACAGGGCTGGGGGAGCTGGGGGTCTTTCTTCCTCTGGGCATTGGAGAGGACGGCCAGGCTGCTGCTTGCTGCAGGAGAAGTCCACTGTCAACAGAAAGTCTGGTCCTGGGAGATCTACCGTCATCTGCTCATGTGCCCAGGAATTCTGAGCTCCTTTGCCTGCCCTGCTGGAGCTGGGCCAGCCCTGTCCAGCTGTCGCAGTTTCTTCAGCACTGCTCACTTTGCTGAGACACACCCCCTTCCTGCTGGGGACATCCTGCTGTTCCAGCCACCAGTCCCAGAGTTTCCACTGTTCCATCTTGGTGCTCTCAGAGTCCCAAGAGATCAGACTGCCCCAAGCTTTGTGAAACAAAGGCCCTTGAGGTTCCTGGTTCTCTTTATTATTAATGAAGTAGTTGTTGTTGTTTGTTTGCCTTGTTATACTTACTAGTAAAGAACTGTTATTCCTTTCCCCATACCTCTGCCTGAAAAGCCTCTTTAATTTTCTAAATTATAATAACTTGGAGGGAGGGGATTGGAATTCCTCATTCCTAGAGAGGCCCCACCCCTCCCTAGCAGATACCTGTCTTTCAAACCAAGACAGCTTGTATTTAAGCAAAAGTTCAATTCCATTTTTATATACACTGAAACATCTGCCAAGTTAGTAATTTCTCCAGATTATTAATTAAGTCCTAAGGGGTTATCTCATGTAGAAGGATGGTATTGTATTAGGAAGTTTCCTGGCATAATTTTATTTCATTATTCTGCCTCCCCAAATTTTTATTTTTAACAAAAATTAAATTTGATTTTTAACTGTATTTTTAAGTACAAAGCTTTTCTTTTAGGGCTCTCTAAAAATGGAACACTAAACCAATAGTTTTAGACATAGAATCAGAATGGTTAGATATTCACCCCATTTTTGGAGTGCAAAAATTTATCCTTTTCAGTTTTCTTTTATGTGGGGAGTGAAATTACTCTTGTTCATGCTTCCTGACCTGTATGTAAGCCTCTTTGTCTGCTTGTACCCTGTGGAAAAGCAAGGCATTTCTAAAAGAGGGCAGTGCATATGAGCAGTGAGCTTTGCTGTGTTGAAATGGATTCATGATGTGATGCTTGTTTTTCTGCCTAAACCCCTAAAAGGGCATCTTATGCTCTGAGAGTACTTGAGCTTCCTGTGCCATGCCTCAGGACGAGAGGAACCTCCAACAAGTGACACTGTGCCATCACCATTGTCAGGGACCAACACTGTCCTTGTTTTCCAGAGACAGACATTTGACTAAGATGGAAGTAAGTTTGAAAAATTAGTTCAATAATAACAAACCCGATATTTATTTGTTCAAATTATTTGATAAAAATTATGTCATATTTACAGAAATTATGACTGCGTTATGAATAATTCAGAAAACAGCAGATTAAATTTGGATAATTTGACAACAAATAATTCAGTTAACAGAAAATCATGTAAACCTCACATAAAATTCCCATCTGTTATCTCTGGAAATGTTTAATATAGGAATATCCCAGTGAGAAAGATCAAACCACAGTCAAATGTCCCATGGGTTCATATTTGTTTGAAAAGAATGTGTAGATTTCTGAAAATATAATTCAATATGGGTAATTAATTATAATAAATCATCAACAGAAAGATTTTGTAAGCTAAAGAGAAGACTGTTGGACACAAAATTAGTTGAGTAAAATCAGATATCAAATTCCTTGGAATGTGAGAATGTCTTCCTTTTATTTGTTTTTTACTTAAATAAATCACATTTGCCAAGTAAAACACGTAAGCAAAAGACAAAGATGAAGGGCATAAGGGATGTTATAAAAACTGAATAATATTTCGTCTGGGCTGTGAAGTTGGGTTTGCATGAGGTAGAAAACATACATAGCTTAAACGATTTAGAAAAAATATTGCCATATATTATTTGATATACTTGCAAAACCTAAGTGTGTCATTGCCAAATGTAGACTGCAGCCTGGTATGATGCCAGCAAAATGTACATCCTCTTACAATTGGTTTCACTTGTTTCTCAGGATAGCTTTAAGCAACACATTGTCTTGATTTGATAGAAATGTCACTTCACTTAATTTCCTATATCCAGAATGGAAAATTTATTGAATTCAGGCTCTCAAGTATAGTATTCATTTTGTTTAGATGTAGCTAGAGTTATTGCATGAAAAGTGCATGACTGCTGGCAGACTCCTTCAGCCATTTCTGGACTTTGTTATAAGTACACCTACACTATGTATGCAGAACAGTAATTTTTGCACTCAATACAATTATACCAAGGAAGTCTTACCAGTAAACTGAAGTCAAATTGCAAATGACTTTTAAAATGAACAATGTATGCTCTTACGTGTGTATATGTATATAGATAAAGTATGGAGCTTGATTCTACAAGATCTGAGTATTACGCATATGACCCAATAAACCATCTAAATGCATATCTAATTTATCTACATCTTAAAAGTTATTATATATGCTTAATGTTTTGTGTTGTGTTATGTTATTCAAGCTTAGCTGTTTTGGTGAACCAGGGACATAGTTTCACAATTTGCAGGACCAACACCTAATCTCTGGACTTCAGGACATATATTTTAATAGACTTTTAAATGGCTTTGGGAATCAAATGAGGGACTCAGAGTTTTGGGAAAGCCCTGCTTGGATTTCCATAATTAAGCAAAACCCACAGTCATGAGATTAAATTAAGCAGATTCTAAGTAATTAATAGGTTAAAATAGAATGTGGTGAGATTTTATATTGAAGGCTTTCAGTTATTATGTCAGGACACAGCTCAGCTTGTCTAGAAATGTTCATGTGATGAGGACATGCTGTTGCAAAATGCCACAGCACCACTCTTGAGAGCAGCCTGATGAACATGACTGCAATTTCCCTCCTGTTTCAGGAAATGCTGTCTGTTGGAACAGTGTTACCTGATTCAGATATTAAATGGACTACTTGTAAAACAAAAAACTGCATTCTCCACTGCAGCCACTTTCTCATCATGTCCCTTGTGGCCATAATATAGGAAATTCAGCCTGAACATTCAGCCTTAGGTTAAGTGCTCAGTTACAAACTAGACAGAAGCACTTCTTTGGCTCATTTGGGACACCAGTTGTCTGAGCTTGGCTTTTAGCTTCAAGGAGCTGGGAAGCTACTGGGAAGCTGAATACAGAGTGCTTTTAGGTTTTTAGATTTGAATTTAGAGCAGCTCATCAAAGAAGTAGGAATCAAGAATAAATGAGCAGGTAGATTAAGCTCTCAAATTTCTTAAGCAATTCATAACTGACCATAACCATGTGGAGCAGCATGAATCCCTGTTAAGCTATAGGGATATTTAAAAACAAAGAATTCACTTTTAAAAGTGAAATTGGCATGCAAAATCTAACTCTGGGGCTGAAATTTCAGTAACAGTTTCTCTCCCATCCTATGGAAGAGAAAAAAAAATAGTGAAAGCATCCAGACATCTTCTTATGACTTTTTTTTCTTTTTCTTTTTTCTGTGAAAATGCAAAGTAAACTGTTAAATAGAATTTCAAGGAAATTAGTAGGTTAATGAGATCAGTTTAAAGTCAGAGAAAGATTTAGCTGTCTGCTAATCTTGTGTCTAGAATGAAAATTTGGTGAGAAAGTTTGGCACTGTTGTAATAGTAAATACAAAACTCTGTTCTGTGAGTCACAGAACAGAAGAAATTTTAAGAACACATCTAATAATTTTGCATAATAGTTATATTTTAAAATTATTATGGATTTCAGAAAATATTATCATTTTGATTAATTTACAACATATATAACAATTTATATAGTTTCACAGGTCTGGTGATACTGATACCACAATAATTGAATATTCTCTACTGTAGCTGTAGAATTACTGTGAATTCATCCTGTTTCCTGATATTTTTGCTTTTGTTCACGCAGAACTGGAAGATATGAACTAATACATTTTTTTACAAATTTTCTATAGAACTAGATAAATAACATCTGAGTTTGTGCTTAGATGTTGTGGTTTAATTCCAGACAGCAGCTGAACCCCACACAGCTACACAGTCATTCATTCCCCCACCCCAAGTGTGAGAGGAAAAGAAGGATCAAAACTGAGAAAACTCCCAGTTTAATAGGTAAAGCAAAGCTGTGAGAGTGAGAAAAGAAATTCACTCATCATTTCCCATAGGCAGGTGTTCAGCCAGGGATGGAGGACTCCATCACACATAATGGTTACTCAGGAAGACAAATGCCATCATTTAGATGGTGTCTTGGGAAGACAAATGGCATCACAAGACCTCCCCCTCCCTTCTTTCTACCCCAGGTTTTATTGCTGAGCACATCATTATATGGTATGGGAAATCCTTTTGGTTACTTGGGGTCAGTTGGCTGTGCCCCCTTCCAGTTTTTTGTGGATCCCCAGTCTTCTCACTGGCAGCGAAGCATGAGGAGCAGAAAAGCAGATGTTACTATGTCAGTACTGTTCAGCAGTAACTAAAACATCAGTGTGCTATCAAAGCTGTACAGCACAAATATGGAACATAGCACTACATAAGGTATTTTGAAGAGAATTAACTCCATCCCAGCAATGATCCTTATACTAGAAAGAATAAAGAAGAGAAACAAACAAAACCACAGAAAAAAAAAAATAAAACATAAACCAAACCATAACACAGGAATTTTCATACACAGTAGATATCAGTTAAAAAGAGGATATAGATGGGAAGGGTCTTGGGTATATTATATCCTACTTATTCAAGCAGAGAATATAGAGCTTGATCATCTTCACTCAAAAAGTCAGTGATAGAACCAAAAATAGAGCTCAAAAGTGGTATCGAATGTACACCTGTTACAACAATGCTAATTTTAGGCACTCTGTATCTAACTTTTTAGAAGAATTTGACAAAGTCATGTTGAAACCAGGAAGATGATTTCAGAAGGCAATAGCAGAAATATCTAGGAAGGTGAAAAAATGTTTCTTCTAAAAAATATCATGCAAGGACAGCTGGAACAATTGTAAACAGTAATAGTCATGGGACTCACAACACAAGAAAATGCCCAAGTAGCACAAGAAAATACACTAGCTGGTATTCCCTGAGCCAATTTTGAGTATGGTTATCAGAAACTGATAGTCAACAATTCATATTCTGATGTCAAATCTGCCCATGACATAACAAATTCATGCATAAACATGTAACCTTTGTAACATGATGATATTTGCATTGATGGTGCTGGTAAAAATAAAAAGCTACTGGCTTATCAAGAGCAGATTATTATGTACTAATTTTATCAGACAACATAATAAAATCATAATTAAGTACAAGGAGCTTCCATAGCATCATCTTTGATGTAAATTGAATGTGAAATAATTTCTTCCTATTCCATATTAAAAATTCAATTTAAAGGATGTTTGTGCTCCATCTATTTAGTTTCAGAATTAAGATTTGGTGTCGGCTTATAGAAATATATAATTGTGATGATTTATTTATTCAGTGTCCCAGAGACATCTCTAAATTCCCTATTTAAGCACTTGTACAATCTCTTCCCTAAAACCTATTCATCAGAAGTATTCCAGCATAGACCTAAACATATATTTTATACAAGGATGGGTTACACTGTAATCTTAATCTCCAGTGTGAAAAGAATCCATGCTGAAAACCCTATGCTTTCCATTCTTAAAGGGATGTGGAGCAGATACTGCTTCTGTAAAATTTTTATGCTTAATTTGTTGGATATTAATGTTTCTGAATAACAGGACAGGACTGCTGGGAGACATTCCCAAAGCTTTTTTGTGACATCAGTCGCAGTACAGGGTGAGACAAGAGAGGTGGCAACAGCTCACATCTTGCCAACCACATCCAAAGTTCTCTTTGTTATGTGGTGGTGCAGAACTGTTTTATTAGATTTTTGTAAGAAGTTTATGTTATGGTTCGTTTCACTGTATCCCCAATTCTGTATCCCTTTTGTGTTGTCTGTATAATAAGGTGTTTTGTGTCAATCATCCCATACCTCACATGACATGTAACATCCCCTCTGCCCCAACCCCCCTCTCTGGGGCAGCTTGTCAATCACTCCCGGGATCCCTCCCGGATTGTGAAATCTCCGTGAGAGAGCTTCAGGTGATAGGTAGCCTGGGGGAAATTCCTTTAGCTCTGGATTTTAGTGGTCTGAAGCTTGGGGGTGGGCACACCTTGTTACCCCCTGAAATCCCTGATTTGTGGTCTTTTTTGTATCCTCCCTGGGACCCTCCCCCGCTTATAGGGGGTGGGAGGGAGGAGCAAACTCTCTCAGCCGCCAGGTTCTCAGCCTGGAAGCTCTCAGCCGCGGGGTTCTCAGCCTGGAAGCTCCGAGCCGCTCGCCTCGGAGCTTGGAGATCTCTGCTAATAAACATCCTTTAACCTGCTAAGCTGAGAGCCAGCCTTTTCTCTTCTGCTGCTGTTGACTGTCACCTTTGGGTCCAGCTGCCGAGCCGAGAAGCCAAAACGAACTGGAAACTTTGTGTCTGTGTTGACCCGAGCTAGCTGGGGGTCAGCTCCCACCCGGAGCGGGGACGCAACCGGACATTGTTACAAAGCATTTTAAAAGTTTTTTAGCCAACAAGCTAATGCTAAAAGCTTACAAGTGTCTACTTAAGCCAATCAAGAAGCACTACATGTACACTTACAACATGCAATAGTTGCTTGTTTTATGGTTTTTGCAGCTCAGAAACTTTCTATGCTCCAAATATATCAAGGCCTAAAATTCAACTCTGTTTCAAACCTCTATCTATGTAAGTTTATTACAACGCTGTGAAAGTCCTCTGCTTTTTCAGTTCCCACAATTTTCCCACAATTCCTCCTCTCGGTACAACCAAAAAAAGAAACCTCTTTTTATATATCTGTCAATTATTAACTACATTGCATTTCATAGTTCTACCATAGTGCATCTCTTCCCATCTAATAAAACAGCTCTATAAGTTTTCTACACAAAATTACATTGCCATTGCTACTATAAACATCAATATATATAAACCTGTTTTGCAAAGCTTCCTTAACCAAGGTACAAAGCTCCATCCTTCAAACAAATCATCTAACCATGATCCATTGTCTCCTGTGATTTGAGACGTTAAATCTTTCAGCTTTTGTATGCTTTTGTGGATGGATTTGGAATGGTCAGTGTGGGAGATTAGGGACAGGCGGTCGGAAGATATCGCGCTGTACGGGCAGACAGAACCCCTCCCTCAACTCTTAGTTGGTTAGTGTCCTTGATAAGATAAGCAATACCTAACCTGTAACGTAAGCAGACGGATGTGATGTAGCAAACAGAGGTTTTATAACTCCATGTAACCAGTTAATAAACGCCATTAGCCATCCACCACACTGGTGTCTGTGAGCTGATGGACTGAACAGCCTGGGTGTGGCTGCCGTGTCGTTCCTGAACCAGGTCGCTACACCTCAGCGGAGGTAACAAGTGGTGCCGAAAAACCCGGGAGTCGCCCTGGAGTTCGGGAGTCGCCTGGACGGGTGAACGATGGCCGAGTGGCTGGTCCAGCTCGGCGGGAGGGACGCCTCCGGACCCACGCAGAGGATGGAAGCTCTCGTGAAGGTCGTTTCTCAGATTCATAAGCAGTGGGGAATTGATTGTAAAGCAAAAGATTTTACCCTCGCAGTGACGAGGCTTTTGCAACTTAGTATTATTGATCGTCTGGTGGATATCCTCCACCCAGATGTTTGGGATCAATGTACTAAAGCTCTTGCCGAAGACACAATGTCTTCCAGCTCAGGGAAAAATCTTAAAGCATGGGGGAGGGTCGTAAAATCTTTACAGAAGGCGTTGCATGAAAGGACACCTGGAGAGCTGCGTGAAATTGTTTAAAGGTTTCCCCCCAATTAGGTATCGCAGCAGCAACGCAAACTTTCTCAGAGGGAACTGTTGTTGAGAATTTTCAGAATGTAAAAGAATGTACTCTGAATGTTAGTGATAATGCTCAGAGTGTTGATGAAGTCGGTTTGGCTGAATGTATGGGCTCGGGATCAGAAGGTCAAGAGCTTGCTTCGAGGCCCCCGGGCTCAAGGCCGCTCACTGAAGAGATAAAACAGATGCAGTCATTTTACAACGGTCTAGCTGAAGAAGCTAGGAATGCTGAAAAAGTGGGGGAGGGACCTCCACCTTATGCGCCTCAAGATAGCGCTGAAAACAAAGAGAGCTTGTTTGCTAACGCGGGGGCACGCGAGCAGAAAAAGGGAGGAGAGCGCAAAGATAGAGCTGAAGCCAATCTTTGCCAAAAAGTACGTTTTTCTAAGGCAAGAAGCTCCCACAGTAGGAGGCGGGGGGAGCGCAGGTACAGGAGGCCCAGGGGGAAGGAGTGGCCCAGCCCTGAGGGAAAGGGGCGGGGGCCCAGGGGGAAGGGACGGCCCAGTCCTGAGGGAAAGGGGCCGGGACGGAGCCCAACCAAAAAGCTCCAGAGCCCGGAAGCAGCCAGTCAGTCGACTTCCGGCTCTGAACCGGACTTCAGCTGGGACTGGGACAGCCGGTCCTCTGCTGCCGGCTCTGACTCCGGCTCTGACAAAGAAGAAGTAACAGTATATAAAATCAGTAACAACAATGTTTCTACTTGGGTTGAGGGGAAGTCAGAACGAACTCCCCTCACAGACTGGAAGAAGATAAAAATGGCATGCTTTAAATGCAGCCAGGCATTTAAATTGGGCAAACATGCAAATTATCAGACTCCCACCTTCAGTGCCCCAATCATTCAAACCCTATCAGATTCTCACAGCATGCAGACACAGGAGAGAGGCCACATCTGGCACCTCCTCCTCATTCAGTCCTTTAGCTATCTACCAAAAACCTAAGTCAGATCCTTACAATTTGTTTCTTAGTGTGTTAAATGCTACCTTTTTGTCCTTGAACCAATCCAATCCAAACTTTACAAAATCATGCTGGTTATGTTATAATGCAGAACCTCCTTTTTATGAGGGTGTCGCCCTTGATGCTCCTTTTGAATACTCTGCAGCAAACAATCCACACAACTGTAAGTGGGACACACCCCGGAGAGAAATTACCCTGAGTCAAGTCACAGGCCGAGGCAAATGCTTTGGCAGTGTAACCGTAGCAAAGCAGATGGGAAATATCTGTACTGAGTTCATCCAACCTAGTCAAAAGACTGACAAGTGGGCAGTTCCGTTCCTATCAGGAATGTGGGTCTGTCAACAAATCGGAATAACCCCCTGTGTGTACCTTAGCAAATTCAATAACCTTGCTGACTTTTGTGTCCAAGTTCTGATTGTTCCTAGAGTCCTGTATCACCAAGAAGAAGAAATGTATCACTTTTTAGAAGAAACCATCCAGCTCCACAAAAGAGAAGTAATGACAGGTATAACCATTGCAATGCTCCTTGGCCTAGGAGCCACTGGCACAGCCACAGGGGTTTCAGCTCTCGTCACCCAACATCAAAGACTTTCTCAGCTGCAAATGACAATTGACAAAGACTTACTGAGAATTGAAAAATCCATCTCCTCTCTGGAAAGATCTATCTCCTCGCTTTCGAAAGTCGTCTTGCAGAACAGGCGAGGACTGGACCTCTTGCTCATGCAGCAAGGAGGCCTGTGTGCCGCCTTGACAGAAGAATGCTGTTTTTATGCAGACCATACCGGAGTCGTGCGAGACTCCATGGCCGAACTGAGAGGAAGACTGGCCCAGAGAAAGAGAGAGAGAGAGGCCCAACAAGGATGGTTCGAGTCATGGCTCAATCAGTCCCCATGGCTAGCCACCCTTGTTCCCACATTAATAGGCCCTCTCACCATGATACTCCTGACATTGATTTTTGGGCCTTGCATTTTGAACAAGTTAGTGTCGTTTGTTAGAAGACGTTTAGACAAAGTCGACATCCTATTTGTCGAATGCATGCAATTATCGTGAAGTGTGTTTGTTACTAACATTTTATATTATTTTTGTATCCTATTATACTAACTTTAACAGCTTTTGTATTTTTATGACATTTATACTTTTATAACATTTATACTTTTATAACATTTATACTTTTATACTTTTATATTTTTATACTTTTTTATTTAGTCATGAGAGGGGGGGGAAATGTGGGAGATTAGGGACAGGCGGTCGGAAGATATCGCGCTGTACGGGCAGACAGAACCCCTCCCTCAACTCTTAGTTGGTTAGTGTCCTTGATAAGATAAGCAATACCTAACCTGTAACGTAAGCAGACGGATGTGATGTAGCAAACAGAGGTTTTATAACTCCATGTAACCAGTTAATAAACGCCATTAGCCATCCACCACACTGGTGTCTGTGAGCTGATGGACCGAGCAGCCTGGGTGTGGCTGCCGTGTCGTTCCTGAACCAGGTCGCTACACCTCAGCGGAGGTAACAGGTCAGACAAGTTCATACAATGCAATCCATCAAGTTCTTCACAACCATGTCCGTGTGCTAGTAAAAGAAAGTCAATTGTTGCTGTATTTCGTAGGGTGGCATGTCTAACACTGCTGACATCTGTCAGCATATGTATTACTGATTGCAATGGATGTGGCATTGGTTTGTTTACTTGGCTAATTTTAATGTTATTTTTGAAGCAAGTTGTGGTAAAAACAAATCTGCTGAAACTCTTTTCACAGCTTTCCAGGGCATAAAATCACTTACAGTTTTCTTCATATGGATAGGCAAATCTTTTTCCTCTATGCTTTTTCTTAATGACTGCTTTAGCACTAAGTGCTATCACAATGAGCTCTCCAATGCAGCATGGACCACTTTCAAGGCATGATGGAATGCCTTGCCAAGCCCTATCTCCACAAATGGACCAGTATCCTTTTGGTAACTGTCACGGATATTGGTCAACCCTGGAAAGCCCATGCCAACAGTCGGAGTACTTATACTAAAAACCTCAGTTTCTGTATGCAAAGGAATGGGGAGTAACATTAAAATGCATTCTAGATCAACAGAAGAGGGGAGTAGAGGCGACACTATAGATGAGGTTGAGCAAAATTTTATATGTTTTTAATTTTTTTTTTCCAGGCGATGTTCCTTGAGCTTTTATTGCAACATCAGCCTCAATACAGGGTAAGGCAATTGAAAGATAGCAACAGCTCATATCCTGCCAGCCGCAGCCAAAGTTCTCTTTGTTACAAAGTGTTTTAAAAGTTTTTTAGCCAATAGGCTAATGCTAAAAGCTTACAAGTGTTTACTTAAGCCAATCAGTAAACACTACACGTACATCTTACACCATATAATAGCTCCTTCTTTTATATTTTTAGCAGCTGAGAAAGTTTCTATGCTCCAAATATTTCAAGATCTAAAGTTCAACTGTTTCAAACCTCTGTGTAAGTTTATTGCAATGCTGTGAAAGTCCTCTGATTTCTCAGTTCCCATAATTTTCCCACATTAATTTAGACTCTATGTTATTATAATTTGTCTTCTTTGTTACTTTTCCCTACCTTTTTATTGCAGTTTTATCTTTTATCCTTTTTTTTCTATTACTCAGAGTAAGAGAGGAATCCTGTCTTCTTGCCCACAAGGACAACTCTATCCTTGCTATTTACAGAAGCTGGGAGTTGCAGAACTTAGAAAGCTTGCTTTGCATACCAGAAGAAATGGTTCAGCTGCGTCTTGAGCTCACTCAAACCATGGACTGAGCAAGCATCCAAAAGCATAAAAAGGCTTACAGAATCTCCCTTTTGTCCAGAATGCAAAAGAAAATTATTGGACTATTGGGAGAGATTTGGGATGCCAGTACATGGAATGTTGGTGTAGTTCAGCTAACACAGGTATGGGAGGGAATCTGTCTATAAAAGGATTTTTATGGACCAAGGTTACCCAAGTCACTGAGCAGTCTAATAGGGATATATTGCTTTATTCTTCCTATATCTCTAGGAGGGTCAGGAGGTATCAGAAGGCCATCAATCATTTTCTATTTCCTGGTCATTAATAAAAGGGAAAAAACCCCCAATATTTCCTCCATGTTTTGCAAAGAGTTCAACTTCTTGTGCTCATGATCAATGTATATCACAAACAGCTGCTTAATGCCTACTGACAGACATGTGTCACAATGTTCTTGCTGCCTCATAATAACGGAAAACACATTCCTCTAGTTTTACTGTGTCATCATTGGTGGCAAACTTCAGTGGCTCTGACAGAGCTTCTTTCAGCTCTGGGGTAATTTAATTCCTTTTTGCCTCTTCTAGTTGTCTGATAGGTACAAAAAAATTTGAGAGTTTATTCAGTTGCAGTAACTGCCAGAGATGCACCTGAATGATAATCTGCACCTGAAACTACAGCAGATAGGTGTTTTGAGGTGTTTGACTTGAATATAATGCCTTGTTACAGTGAAGCTGATTTTGAGGGCTCTTTATAGCACAAAATGTCAGAAATTAAGTTTGTATTTCAAGCAGGTTTTGTCCTATCTGAATGCTTTATGCAACTTTGGCTAGAAGAGCCAAACTCTTGCTCCCAGATGAAATGGTGAAAACTTGATTTGAAATATTATTATTAAAGTGAGGTTATTAAATCTAGTTTTAGATCCCTGTGTATATTACAAATATCTGAATTTTTATCTAAATCTCCAAGCCTCTTCCTCATCAGAGACATATACACTTCAGGGCACAATACAGTTCACCAACTACAGCTATTTTCAGTAGGAAAAATAACACCATACACATGCCTCTTTCCACAGTTATCCACTAGTGATATCAAGAACAGTAGTTCAGGAGTGGATCCTTATTATATGGACAAATCTGAAACACTGTCTATTTTGATTATAAAATCTCATTCTGGCATTCCATTGCCCTACTGAGCTAATAGGTATTTAGATTAACAGGACATTTGGAAAGGAACGACCTTAATTTCCTACTGGCAGTTGTATAGTCAAGGTAAAGACACTTAAAGGAAATTTTTAGGCAACAGTAACTTCTTCATTTGGATACATTATTTTTTATTTGTTTTTTAAAGGACAGACCTTTGGGAATATTGTCCTCCTGGTCACATGCATTTTTCCTATTAGCTGTATTTGAGATTTGAGTCAGGGTCAACTTATCCTGCAAGGAAGTTAGCCAATTAATTTTACTGAAGACAAAATACTAACATTTGGCATCATATGCAAAGTGTTGTAGTGCGTTAATTTGGTTTATATTGTATTTCATTTTTATATTGGGTTTTTAATTTGTTTTTTCTTCTGTTCCCTGGAAACTGTGTCATGTGGTTTGTCCCTGCTTGGCCATGCCCATCCTCCCACACTGGAATGTAACCCAACTCTCTTCCACTCCCACCTTGTCCCTGATTGGGTAGTGGCTTGTCCCTGCCTCTAGCCCCTGCCCCCTGGGTAAAAACCCTGGGAGGAAGGGGGGGGGCAGTCTCTTTTGTACGGGACGGGGACAGGGATGGGAGCAGACTGGGCTCAGGAGCTAAAGGGGCTGGAACCAAAATAAAGCCATACTTCCTCCTGGACAAAGAGCAAACTTTCTTTTTGCCATCAACAGGACGCCTGTTCTCTCAAAGGAACCACAACAGCAAAGGTAGTAGCCAAAAAGGTATCGCAATTTAAACATTACCTTTGGTACACAATGAGCATGCCTACTAGTTTGTCATGCAATAACAGCATGACAAACTACTTTTTTCTAATTGTGGTTCTCTTACATTTTGTCTCATCATCAAAAGGAGTGAAAAAAACCAAGAAGCCATCATCTGAGTCCAAACTAATTATATGATTATATTAAAACTAATTATATTATTAAGAATACATGATCATATATACATATTTTTGGAGCAGTTTTCTATTTCTTTGTCTAGTAAAGTACTCATTTCAAATCCATAAATAACACAGAGCTTTCATGAAGATTCATGAAAGATTCAGCTAGAGAAAGTTTCCTCTTCTTCTGTCTTGTTGTTGTTGTTGTTGTTTGCTTCATCAACCATATTTTTTGTGAATCTGATTACAAGTTCCCTCAGGCAAGGAATAAAAGACAAAAAAAAATTTCTTACATAAGCCAATGTAAGTCTGAAAAAGGTTTTGAAAATCTGGAAATTCTCCAGATGCTCACAAGTGTAACTGTTTTAAATATGTTCTTGTGCCTTTGAAGGGTATTTAAAAGCATGTGTACATGTAACTTTGTCATAGTGAAAAGTAACAGTCTCCATACTGAGTAACAGTTTGGCACAACAAGAGCCAACATTCTTCATCTGAAGTATCCTGATAACTGATGGGTTTCTTAGCTCTTCAGGTCCCTGAATTCTGGGTTCATGTTGTTACGAAACCTGGGAATGCAGAGACTGTATTTCTTTTGGCTAAAACTAGACTGGAAGATTATGACCCCACATTATACCATTCAATATAATAGGAACCAAGCACAGACAACCTGATAAGGAGTAAGTAAAGCACAAGATGACAAGTCTGCTGCTAGCCAGACTACACAATAGAGAGCTTACAGTGGTGTTTTTGTTGTCTGGGGGAGAACAGACAACAAATAACCTTGTAGAGAGTGGCCTGGTCAAGTAGTACTTGACTCAGAGTAAAGACTTATTATATAAAGTTAACCAACAAAATTATTTGAATTGACTTGAACAAAATAGTTTATACTGCGACGCTGGTGTGTGCCTTCTGCCTGTAATGGTTTCTGCCTAGTGCAGAGAGGCCTATAGACAGATTTGTTGTATAAAACATATATATGAGCCTTTCATTTACTTGTAAAAGCTCTCAACAAATAAAGGACTCAATACCTAATAAAGTAAAATACAGTGTTTTATTGGGCTACCAAACCAAGAACAAATAATTTCAGAATCATTACACTGTAAGCAGAAATAAGTTTCATATTCCCTGTTATGGCTGTCTAGCAATGTAATGTAGGGTTTCTGCATTTGACCAGTCATTTCACTTGCTTTTTCTGCATCTTTTTTTGCTTTTCAGTGATACCAACCATACAGTGATACCAACAGTGGTCTAATCTTGCAGAAAGTGGAAAAGTGAATGCTTTTATTCCAGTTTAACTCTGTATTATCTCATTACACATCCAACAGGTACAAGACTGGTAGCAATACTTCTGGAATGCTCATTCGCTCATTGAACCACTTCTGGCATTTCAGTTAACTCTAGGTACTTACCATATTTAAAATGTCCAAGAGGGCTAGAGCCAATTTCAGGGTTTCTCTGCTTAGAAAATACACTAGCATTTTTGTTTTATGAGTTAAGTGTTGTGGGGTTTTTTTGTGGGTTTTTTTTTTTTTTTGGGGGGGGGGGGGGTTGGGTGTTTTTTGTTTTGTTTTGTTTTGTTTTGTTCTTTTTATCTCACCTTAGGAAACTTAACTGGTGCCATTAAAAAGCCACTCTCAGAGCAAGAAAAAAAATCTGACCCCTCAATTTCTTTATCACAAAAGCATTCTTTCTTTTTAAGGTGTATACATGTGACTTAAGAAAAGACTGGGAAATTCCTTCACAGCATATTTTAAGTGCTTTTATTTTCCATTAAGAGAATAAAGACAAATTAAAAAGTCAGAAAAGAAGTTACAGAAAGTGTCAAGCAGATAGGTAGATTCACAAATAAAATGGAAATGCTGTCTGTCAGTAAGCCTGCCTTTCTTATTTGCTTACAGCTAAAAACTCACAGAATGTCAGCCAGAAAGTGCATGAATTATATTATTCCTGTCTCACTGATTAATAAATAATACTGTAACATCTTCCATAAAATGCAAGCAATATCATTGCCTGCTCTTCCTGCATAAGGTTGATTATTTGAAGTTATTTACTTGATACAATGTGAAGGAACAGAAAGTCAGACCTAACTCTGAAATTTCAGTAGTTTTTGACCTATATGAAGGTCTCTGATCAATTTCAGAAAGTCATTATTGTGAACATACCCAAAATGTCCCACATTTAAGAATTTCTATAGGATTCACCTACAGTCTATTGGATAGCTTGTAGGTAAGACCTAAGTACACATCCCACATTGGGAAAGTGCAGTCCCTTCATAAAACCACAGGCTTTCTCTGTGCAATACATTTCTGTCTACCATCCCGAGACTTGTAAAAGAAAAAGAAAAAGAAAAAGAAAAAGAAAAAGAAAAAGAAAAAGAAAAAGAAAAAGAAAAAGAAAAAGAAAAAGAAAAAGAAAAAGAAAAAGAAAAAGAAAAAGAAAAAGAAAAAGAAAAAAAACAGTTAAAGGTGGTAATTGGGGAAAAAAAAGAGAAAATTATCATTCAAAAAGTTGCCATCAAGCACATCTGGTTTTAACTTTACAGATTGTCTACTTAGTTTATTCTGTCATGATTATGCTTTTTCATGACCTTTTCATGATTAATTTTCATATCTCTTATATTTTGAGCAATGATATTCTTTAAAAGAAATTTTGTGTCTAGAAAACTCTATCATCAGAAGAGATTGGTCTCTGGTTTTCAAGTGTTCACCTAGTTCAACCTCATTCCCAAAGGAAAATCAAGACTTAAGATCATATGGTACAGATATTAGGATTGGTACCTGATTGTAATTGTTTTGTCAGCATAATTGGGTCTTTGCAGTTATTAAGCAATTACAGTTGTCATCAATTTTAAATACTTTGCTTTAAACCTTAGTGGTTTATTGCTAATTGTGTGATTCAATATAAACTTAATTGGTTATGATGGTTGAATTAAAAAATGATTACATATTATAAAACTGTACCTCAGATGGAGCAAGTTTCTTTAAGAGATTTTCGTCCTTCTGATAACAAGACACAGCCTTTTCAAGGATAAATGTATTCCACTGAATTCAATATTAATTCTGAGCAATCAGAGCATGAAATGTAATGGTTAATAATAAATTATTGATAGGAGAAACATCCAGACAGTAGTTCTGATTCAGAATATACTGTGTAGGGCTTTGTTATGCCCTTAAGTTTAGCATGAGGGATTGCTTCCTTCCAGGAGAGGAAAAAGCATGTTTCTTTCCCAATGTAATTTTCAGGTCTAATGAAATGCTTCTTGAAATTCAGAATAAATCATCATGCTGATAGGTGAATATCTGAAAACAGAAGTGTGTGTTTCCAAAATAATTACAGATGTAGATATTTAATTTAGAAAATATCACAAGGAAACAATTTCATTTATTTTAAGTAAAATTCATCCAGTTTCATGATTTTGGCATAAGTTAAAAAAATTTCAGATGGTGCAGATATTAGGCATGTGCAATATTTTACAATTCTACAAATACCATAACCACCTTGATCTGAGAAACTCCCTCATGTTTAACCTGATGAGAGTCTTTTCACTGGTGAGTGTGAAGAAGGGCGGTGACTGGACATGTTTATTATAGCCATTAAGCCATATTGAGTAAAAGGAGGATATGGTGAAAAGGAAGATGCAGCAGATTTGGGATATTCTTTTCCTCTAACGCTTTTATTCAGATATGACTTATTGAAAGTAATGTTCTTGTGCCAAGTTTAGACTGCTTAAAGGTGTCTTACTTACAGACATTGATTTTTTCCCATCACCTGCAAAGCCTGAATTAACACTGAATTTCTGTTCCCCTTACCCATATATATATCTTATATGCAAACACGTACAACCTTTCTACCAGATCTACTTTAGTCTTAAAAAGGTTACTAAGCTTCCTATATTCTTTGACTTCTACATAAAAAACTTCACAGATAAATCAGAGAACCATGGTATAACTTTTTTTTTTTTTTTTTTTTTTTTTTTTTAATGGGCCAATATCCTTAAAATATGACCAAAAACAATCCAAGAAAGCTCATAAAGGTTAAGGACAGAACTCTATGACTGCTCCTTCAAGAAAATTATAGAAAAGCTTGAATAATTTTTTTTCTCACATAAATCCCTACAAATCATGGACTTCACCTCATATTTCAAGAGTTTCACATTCTGTTGACTTTGCTAACATATTACTTAACAACATAAGGGGCCTGATGAAGCTGCTGTCATGAATTATAATAGTTTGCAACAATTGGGTGGCTTATTTAAGTATAATTTAAAAAACACAGGGAAAAGTTATCACAAAGGTTCTTTGTGATTCATTTAAAGTGATAGTTTTATTTTTTTGCCAGAAAGATCAGAAACATATCATTGCAGATCTGTGTTATATTTATTTATTTGTGTATTGGAGAAGCAGCCTGTATTCTGAAGTGATTTAATAATCTTCTTTCATTTCAGTATTTCATATTGGTTCAGTAACTCTGAGAGATACATAGAAAAAAAATAAGAATTCCATTCCAGATAAAAAGAAGAATAAGTCAGAGGTTCTAAGGCCTGGCAGTTGTTATTTTGCAGTTGAGGAAGGAAGAAGGAGCCTTTGTAGAGAATAAAGGATTGCTGCGTTAGTAATTTTTCAGCCCACAAATTTGCTGTATAACAAACTAGAATGGTTTGGATTACCTTTCAAAAATGTTTGAGGTGAAAACCATTTCAGACAACAGAGCCATCAATTTAGTAGGTATCCCATATTCAGTAAAGTGCTTAAGGTTTTCAAATGTATGCATATGTCTAAATGCCACAGTGAGTGCTTTGCAGAACAGTGATGCACATATGTATATGCTTAAATTTTGCTCATCTGAGATCTTAATGAATACCCCTCTGACAATCTTGACCTAATATAGAATGATCACTTTCTCTATCATTAGCAGTTCAGCTAAATTCTGTTTTTTCTCAACCACAGATGTGAAATAAAATCCTTCAGAGACTGATGTAAACCACAAATTATGCCTCAGAGATATGAACCAAAGTCTGAGATAAGAAAAGCTTTAATTTTTATACATTTAGGCACCAAAACTTGGAGGGATATAATTCTTGCATTTTTAGAGTTCATTGTGAATTTTTATTTTGTTTTTACTGTCCTTTTCTTTGAGTGATTAGTTTCTTGGCATAAGACCCAACTACAACAATCAAAAGAAACAATTCCATTGAAGATTGTACTGTAAAAGAAGCCAGGACACAGGATTCAGAGTTTAGAAACCTAATAGTATGAAATATCTTCCTAGTATGTTACATACTTGTTTTGCTTAGACAGGCAAAGAAAATTCCAAAAAACAGTTTAACTGTTTGTTTAACAGTTTAACTGTTCCTTTCCTTAACACATCCAGCCTTTCCTTCTGTTGAAGGTATAACTCTCTATTGATTTTTACAAAGGGAGCAAGATAAGCTGGAGCACATGAAGCATGTTATTGCATATGTTCCCAAATATCTGAAAATCAAATATTCATGTTCAGCTGCACAAACTGGTTACAAAAGCCTAGAAGAAAGATTTTAAAGAAATAGGAATACTACATCCAGTAAGACCTGACATATAATCTTAAATAAGAAGGAAAACCAATGTATTTCATATGCTTTTGTCAGCCAGTAGTAATCCTGCAATAACAACAAAAAATAAAGTGCAGAGTAAATGTGTGATTCAAAGCTCACAAATCAGACTGATCTTTTACTATTTCATCCTGATATTAATAAAGACTATATTTTTCATCATTAATCACATTATAAAATGGAACTGTTTGTAAAGTTGTGACAAGAACTTTTCACTTTAATTATCCAAGACAAAAATTTTGAAAGAAATATCAACAATATGCAGAGAATCTATTTTTAAAGTTCCTAGCTATTTTCTGTAGCCATGCAAAACTTTTGCCCTAGCAATGAATCTTGGCACTACATGGCAGCACAAAAGACTTTAGGGTTTATAATAGCATTTTCTCTTTTCTGATGTGTTTTTGAGTACAGTAAGACAGAGAGCTGATTCAGAAAAATGGAGGAAATTTGTGTGTTGTGGTTTAACCCCTGCCAGCAGCCAAGCCACACACAGCTGCTCACTGACTCTTCCACCAGACAGATTGAGGAAAGCACTGTAAGGGTAAAAGCTGGAAAGCTCAAGGGTTGAGAGAGACAGTTCCATAGGCAAAGCAAAAGTCACACACACAAGCAAAGCAAAATAAGGAATTCAGTCACTATTTCCCATGAGCAGACAGATGTTCAGCCATCTCCAGGACAGCAAGGTCCCATCACACATAGCTGTGACTTGGGAGACAAAGGCCATCACTCCAAACATCCCCTCTTTTTCCTTCTTCCACCCAGCTTTATGTAACAACTGTGATGTCATATAGAATGGAATATCTCTTTGGTCAATTGGGATCACCTGTGTCTCCTTCCAACCTCCCATGCACCCCAAACTTTCTTGTCAACCTGGGCAGTAGGAAAAGCAGAAAAGGCCTTGGCTCTGTGTAAGCACTGTTCAGTTAAAAAAAAAACCAAAAACCCAACCCTATTATTAACCCTGTGTTCAACACAAGTCCAAAACACAGCCAGCCCCATACCAGCCACTGATAAAAAGATTAACTCTTACCCCAACTGAAGGCAGCACACTGTGCTAAAGCTCTCCCTTGATCTGCTGATACGAACTCTGGAAGCAACTCAATTCAGACTCTTGTCAGATACACTTCTGCCAACAGAAAAGAGTGTAAAATCAACATGAATGCATGATTCAGGCTGCAATTAGGTAAGTGCAGTTTTTAAAGTATTTTTTTTGTTTTTAAGATGGAAATTCTAGTTTACAAGGAGTTCCAATATATGAGTTAATTTATAATATAGTAAAATTTTGAAGTACATATATTTTTTTTTTAAACAGAAACCCTGATTTTCCACCAAACTTCCCCACTTCAGAAATACTGCCTAAGCAGCAAGATGCGAGCTAATATCATTATTAGTTAATCTCTCTGGCTATTCTAGGGAATTGAAAAGCTCTTTCTCTATAGAGAAAGAGCTTTCCAATATTCTGTCTATATTAGAGGTACAACCATGACAGAACAATATTCCCCTTGTCAACATCCAGTAGCCCTTTACAAATTAACAAGTCATCTTCTTTTTAATGAGGCACAATGTAAGCCTGCATGGACTAAACACTTTGACCTGATTCAACAACACACTTCTCTAATCTGCAACCAACTCAGTATTCTACAATGTATATTTTCTAACAGAAGAATGTCCATACATTTTCTTTCTCTGATTCTCCAGCCCATTTTTACATATTAAGTAATATTTCTGGTACTATGCCTGGGTTTACTGAATCCTAGAGCAAAACTCATTCCTTTTGCTAACACCTCATTTTATATACTTCAAATTAGTTCTAACATCAACTAACTCTTTATTTATTAGGTAATAAAACTAATTTAGATGTATTTATTTGGTAATCATTCAGGCATTTTTTTCCTCTGTCCCAGTTTCCAAAACATATTTATGATAAAATATCTAATTAAGGGGAAAATCAAACATACTAGTTCCTAATCCCAGGGATTTGTAACTGAATTGCACGATTCAGAATAAAATTTTTAATCCTGATTGAGGGTGATGCACAGAAATTTCCACACATATGCACGTGTTTTAGACAGAACACAAGCAGTAACAGGAAGGCTGATAACTAGATCAATATTGTTTGTAGTATTTTCCTACTATATCCATTTTATAATATTTTTAATATATTTTTAATAATAAGAAGAACACTTTCTTTGATTTTGCCAAAAAAGAGGAGGATGCATATTAAATAAATCTTCTAACATATTATATATTAAATATATTTATATCTCTATAGCAAAATGTGAAAGTGCAAAAACATTGTGAGAACTTAAGGCAAAAGTAACATTTTCTTTTTTATTTCTTTCTTTTCTAGACATCATACTTTCCCAGTCTTAATTTGCATTAAGGAACTATATTTATTTGAATGAAAAATATTCTTGCTGAAATCAAGTGATTAAAATCAGCAGTTTGAACCTTCACTTGTAAATATATTCATGTTTGGGGAGAAAAATAAGTACGAAAGAATTCTTCAGCCTGGTGGAATTTGTACCCATAGGATCCATCAGGAGTTTCAGGTAGAAAATGGTCTGCAGCAGCCACAGCAGCAGCAGTAGCAGTGGCAGGTCTTTCTGATTCCTAAGCAAACCTCCCAAAAAAAACATTGGAAGAGGGTGACAAGCTTAGGGAACTTTTGGACTAGTGATTAACCAAAGAAGATAATTAATATCCCTGCTGTTAGCAAAATTTCCTTTCCAGTGTTAAAATGTTAAAGTTCTCAATTGTATGTCAATGGTGCATTAAGCTGATATTCCAGTAATCAACTGTGAAAGGCCCCAGATGTATTGCGGAGGAGAAAAAGGAAGCCTTTTATCAAAAGCCAGTTCTTGCTTCCTGAGCTATGATTCAGCTTCTAAAGTTTCCTTCCAGCTAATAGTGCACAGTCAGAGCTCAGAACATGTGAGAAGGGAATCACACACATACAATACACGCTCAAACAGAGTACAGTTCTCCTCACATAGGTGCAGATGGAGCAAGTGAGGTGCACTGGTCAAAGGAAAACAAATAAAGATAGTCTTCCAGGATCTAGTAAAAAGTCTACAGAGCACAAATATAATTGCACTGTGTTTGGAAACTAGAGTAAGTTCTGTTTGAGTGAAGTGGCTATAAAAAGAGGCAATCTTTAAAGTTGTAGCAGTATTTTACTTTGAAACAAAGGCACTCTTCTTATTAAGTTGGAAGGTCGAGATTAGGGAAAAAAAAAAAAATAATACTAGGCTTAGAATCTGTTTTGTTCTCTTTGCCAAATATTCCAATGGGGTTTGAATGAGTTTAACTGTAGTACTGGCTAATTCCATCCCATAAAATTACATACGCACCAAATACTAATGAAAATGTGTGGCTCTATGTTATTTTTAACTTTGTGTGTTTTTCCTCCACTTTTATTCATTTCACCTTTGAGACTTAAGGTAAACTCCAAGCAGAGACCAGAAAAGCAAATAATTTCATTTTAATTACTCCTCCAGGAAATCAGTTAATGGAGGTTCACCCTGGGTCATGTAAAACTGCTATCACAAATCTTTAAGCCACAAATGAACCAGAAGCAGAAATCTGTTTGCCACACATGGTGTGACTTTTGTTAATTTTTCCCAGGTGCTTATTTGGCTAATTGAAAAAGAGTAACAAATACTCTGTGTGGCAAAAAAAAAGAAGAAGAAGAAAAAAAAAATCTCATTCTCCTTCCTATAACACTCATGTCATGCTTTCCCATATCTGTGTCGTTTGATACAAAATCAACATGGTGTACATTAAAAGTATTATAAAACTGGCTAATACGTTCCCAAAATTAATTGTTAGTAAGGAATCACCCTGAAACACGTGCACTTCCTGTGGATCCATTTATATAATCTTTTGGTTAATTCTTTTGAATTATATCAGGAAAATCTAATATATTCTTGCTGCTTAAGTTAGTAGATGAAAAATGGATCACCAAAGTGAGTAAAGAGGAGGGAACAAACCCCCCACAAACCAGACTAATCCAGACAGCTTGATAACGTAGACATAAATATACAACTTCTTCTTAATATGATGAGCCGTAAAGAAAGAAATCTATCCAGGGAGGCAAAGGTTCTTTCAGGATTAGAAAGGTCAAACACGAGCTCTCACTACAGATCTGTAGCTGAAAGGTCTAAAGAAAACCTTGGAAGTTTAAACAAAGGACTATCAATTAGGAAGGATACATTACCTTTGAATCTGGCAATCACACAACTAATTGTAAAGCTTTATCCCCTTTTTAGAGTTCTAGAAAGATGTTGATCCCTTGGAGAGTCTTCAAAGCACAAGCATGAGATTGATTAAAAGACTAGAAAATGTGCATTATTTTGAAAGACTTTAGGAGGTAAATTTTTTTACTCTAACAATAGTAAGAGGAAATCTAATCCTAGATGGGAAAACAATGTTGTTAATAGGGACTTCTCATTCCAATTATGAGACAAAATGGCTTAAAGTGAAAGCCAGATCATTTCAATCTCCAATTAAGTAAATCCGGGAGAAAATTAAGCAAGCAAGAAATATATCTCTGTGCATTGTATTGCCTTTCTATAAAGAAGGGGAATATGCCAATATTGATTTTAACCTCTCAACATCATAGACGAACTGAATTTGTAAGAGAGGTATTCATTAAAAACTTTAGACATATCTTGGTGTGAGCTTAAGAATGACAAACGCAGTGTCTTAATAGAATTCTAGAGTGAAAGAGGTATGGATAATAAGTAACAAACAAAAATAAAAAAGTAACTAACAGAAAACTGGCATGAAATACGCAAGAAGACAAAACCAACAAAAACCTAATTAAATAAGAAGGCAGTTCAGTTTCTAAAACAGAATATACTCCATACCTCAGGAACAAATATGAGAATATGATGTGATTTGTGTTAGTCCGAATGTGATTGCAACCCTGTTCATTCTTGGGTCTTACACAATAGATATCTGGTACAAAGATTTAACTTCTAAGAACACTGAATACTCAAAATAATTCCATGTGCAAGTATAATATTTCTGGTTTTCTCTAATGTATGTGCCGATCTTCAAGGGTTTTTTCAGTCTGTGGTCCTTGTGCAATTCAATAAATGTCTTAATCCAAATGCAAACATTTCATTGCACAGGTCATGTCCTTCAGTGATATGAGTCATGATGCTTATTCAGTTGACCAATTGACCTGTGGTGTTACTGGGTGTAACACTTGGGACTTTAGACAGTAACACTTGGGACTTTAGATTTCAGTAGGGTATATTTTCAGGAGTCCCAGTAGATTCTCATGAAATCTTAACTCTTCCCCTTTGCTGCTGAACTTGGCAAAGACCGTCTATATACCTACCATGTAAAAAATGGAATATCTTTAAATAATATAGTAAATTCTAAGTCCAAGTTTTGTTATCTAAATCACTTGACACAGGTTTATAAGAGAAATTACCTTCCTTTTTATATGACAAAACATCTCATTCAGATCAATACGTCATCACCCATATTCCTCTTCCTCTAGACTATCATTGGTCCGTCATTGGTCAGATATGCAAAAATTTGTAAGATGTAGAAAGTGCTCCATGAATCACAGAATAGGGTAGCAACACATTTTGTATAAACAAAGCAGTATAAACACTTCAGTCTTCAAGAACAGTATTCAATTAGCTAAATGTAAAAAATGGTATGAAAATAACTGTATTGCATGATAAGAGAAACACATATGCATCAGTGTTGTAATGCATTAATTTGGTTATTATTTCATCGGATTTGTAATGTTCTTTCTATATATCTCTCCTTGCCCAGCAGTGCCCATCCCCCACACTGAAACGTAACCTAACTCTCTTCCATTCCCACTTCTCCCTTATTGGGTAGTGTCTTGTCCCTGCCTCTGGGCCCTGCCTCCTGGGGGAAAAAAGCCCTGACACGGGAGGGGCGAGCTCTCTCTGGCACCGGGGAGCCATCGGGACAGTCCACCAAAGCAGGGCAGGACTTGAGAGTAAAAGCTGTAAAATCCTACCAGAAGCCAGAGAGCAGACTCTGTTACTTTTGCCATCGGCTGCCATCTAGTCTTGTGGGGAAATACAACAACTAGAGCGCAATGTGCAGCTCAAAGCACAAAAGGTTCCCAAAAAGCTGGAAGAACCACTCAGGGAGCACGTGGCCAAGGAATCTCATGCAGGTATGTGAGTCACGAAACGAAGCCCACCCACTCAGAAACAGACCCGTCAGGCTTGGCGTTTACTGTGGAGTCTCCAAAACACAGGACTCTACAGGCCAGGGCTGCAGTTTTCTCCTTTGGACTCAAGAATCCCATCGGAGTGCTGCAGAGAAGCCCCCGAACGGCAAGTGGCCCCAGGGAAGGTGACCATATGTTCATGGAAATACGACCCTGGGAACCGAGACCAGAAGCTCTTTTTGCACCAAAAAGGGTCAGTCGCAGGCAAAAGGAGTGATTGGGAAAGAAAGGAAAGGAACGCTAGAATTTTCATGAGTACCACTTTCGGTTTTCTAAGGGAAAATCTTTTTCAGAGGCAATGTTCCTCAGGGAAAAGGTTTTCTTTTTCCTTTTCGGGGAAGGTTTTCCTTCAGAGTAAACCTTCAAAGTGCCTGAATGGCACGCTACTTTCGGCAGCCTGGGGGGGGTGGAAAAGGAAACTGTTTCCCCTTTTGGCTTTTTTTTCTCTCCAGCGAGGTTTTTTTCCTTTCAGTTTCTCAGTCACAATGAAGAGGACACAGAAACTCAAAATCTGAGCCAAAAATGGGTGCAAGACTGGCTGTGTCTCACAAAGGAGTCTATTACCATATTTTATATGCCTTGGATGATGCAGAGACCCTTTATTCAAATAAACAGCTTAAAAAATTAACTCTGTGGTTGTTTTCTCAGTTTCCACATTTATCATTAGAGCAAATAAGCTCCTCAAAATTTTGGGAGGCTGTAACAAAAAAAAATAGTTGAATCTGGCTCCTCTAATAATAAAGAAGATGCAAATTTTGCTTTTTATAGCTTAAAAATTAAGTTTGCATTGCAAAAGCAAAATAAAAAGGAAAAAAAGCCAGTTATTTGTGACTTTTCCCCAGCTTGTACCTTTGCAGGCAGTCCGAGTGCTCAAACCTCCCATCTCGGTGGTCCCCAGGTGAGGAGGGGTGGGGGGGTCACAAGCTGGAGGGGATTCCTTTGTCCAAAATGGCCAAAGCCATGTGCTCTTGAGCCATGAGTAGTCTCTCCCTTTGTCTCTCCCTCCTTCCCGCAATTCCTTCTTCTCCCCAGACCCCTCCTTCCCTTGGTGCCGCCCCCGGCACTGCCCTCTTCTCTGACTCTGCCCCCTACCCTAAAACCTCCGCCCTTCAACTCCTCCCCGTGTGACTCAAGCCTACAGCCCCTCCCTGCCCCTGGTTCCCACAGTTTCCCTGCCCACAGTCCCAGTTCCCACGCCCTGGAGGGATGGGGGGAGCCGGGAACCTGGAAGCAGGAAGCAATCCCAGCTTTTCTGCCACCCCTTTCACATATCAACAGTCAAAAAGAGGGGGTGCTGTCCACAGTAATTTGGACCCCTTCCCCCAACAAGCAGTTCAGGGTTTATGCAAAGCTCAGGCCAAATTTAAATATGAAAGAGAATACTTTTGCAGCCGTTTAAAAGAAAATTTAGCAAGAAATACTACAGTTCCCTTAGACCTCCAAAAAGATTTGCTTCTGGATCTTTGGCAGAATCCTGAAATGGCTGTTGATAATAAGAACCTGGCAATTCAATTAGCAATCCAGCCCGATAAGTCTTTCCAACCTTATAGTAAAATAAAGCAGCTTCCATCAGAACCTTTTGTAGCATTTGTGGAGCCGTTAACCTGAGCTATTGAGTTACAGGTTAAGAATGAAGGAGCCCAAGAACAGGTCCTGGAGGAGATGGCTCTGGCCAATGCAGACAAACAGTGCAAGGCAGCCATCCTCAGCCTGTCTATAGAACCAGCTCCAACTTTACATGACATGCTCCAGGTGTGTGCCAGGAAGATTCCCTTCATAAAAGCTCATCAAAACCACAGTTCCAGAGTCAAGCTGCCACAAAAAGCTGCTGCTGCAGACACCGTGCCTCCTGTACCTATGCCATGGCCACCACCCAAGAGAGGAACAACGTGTCTCCTGTGCGATAAGGCTGGACATTGGGCATCTCAATGCCCTTTAAAGAAACAATTTCTGGACTTTCGGGACAATGGGGGCGGGAGGTTTCAAAGGTCCAAGGGGAATTTTTCAAAAAAACTAGAAAATGTGAATGTTAAACTAAATAATCCTGCTCTAACCAGTTCTGCCTTTCAGCAAAAGTCACTGGATATGATAGCAAAGGAAACTGCGACCAGAGAAACAAAAAGTCCTCATGATCAGGTCACCTGGGGTCGTGGGTACGCCTATGTGTCCACTCCCCCAGATCTCAAGTGGGTGCCAGCTGAGTGGTGAAAACTTTCATCGCAAAAACTACAAAACCACCTGCAGAGGGCCCACAAGTGGCCAGTGCTGCCTGGAGGAGGGAAAAGCACAGAACCTTCTCCTTCTAATAATCATTATTCCTTGACAGTGTTTTTCTAGACAGTTTGTTTGCACTAAAAGTCATTTTCCTTCTGCAACTTTAAAGGTACTCAAACTCTGAGCATCTTCCACGAACCAAGCTTTCCTCCTTCTTAATTTAATAAGAAAAGGGGAAATTTTGTAATGCATTAATTTGGTTATTATTTCATCGGATTTGTAATGTTCTTTCTATATATCTGTCCTTGCCCAGCAGTGCCCATCCCCCACACTGAAACGTAACCTAACTCTGTTCTCCTCCTGCTTCTCCATTATTGGGTGGTGCCTCTGGGCCCTGCCTCTGGGCCCTGCCTCCTGGGGGAAAAAGCCGCTACGGGAGAGGGGCCAGCTCGCTCTGGCACTGGCAAGCCATCAGGACAGTCCACCAGAGCAGGGCAGGACTTGAGAGTAAAAGCTGTAAAATCCCACCAGAAGCCAGAGAGCAGACTCTGTTACTTTTGCCATCGGCAGCCGTCTAGTCTCGCGGGGAAAAACTACACATCAGCATATTTAATTGGTGGATAAATCCTCCCGAAATTACCTCAAAAGCCACTATAAGGACATTTCACATTCAGTAGCTGTGAAATTATAATCTTTCAGAAAATTGCTTGGTGTTCACCAGGATCTAAATTTCTCTTTAAAATAAAAATAGAGTTATTCTTCCTCTTGATTTTAAACAAGTCTTTCCAACTGGGGATAAATATGAGTCTTCTGAAATGGAAATGGAAAGACAGGCAACACCATAAAGAAATTGAGCATTAACATGAACACTTTATTATTTTGACTTTAAATTAATGGAAATAAAGACATTGTTCAGTCCATTTAGAGGAAGAATATGTGTTTTTTTAATCAAATGGAGAGGTGTGGTTGTAATCTTTGCAAAGTGTATAATGTACATTTTCATATATGGAATAATGAAATACACTCATTAAATGATTATATTAATTAGCTAGTCCCAGTCAGTGTATTCAACTAAAGGATGTATTAAATAAATTAAAGGTGAAAGAAACAGAAAAATAAAACCAAGACAAGAAGACCCATGGCTAATTGCTATCCTCCCTAGAACTTAATAGTTTTATGTCATTCCAGCTTCCTTTGTAAATAAAAGTGTGAAATGAGAAGGATTTTATGATAATAAACCATGAAAAACTATCCCAAAAGTAAACGGGTGTAATTTAAAAGACAGATTTCCATCATACACAGCAAGGGTTTGAACAGCACAGTCTCAAACAATTCAGTCTTAAGAGCAGTTCTTTGCCAACTGGGTATCAAAAACATGGCTTAACGTCATGAGCTGTTGCTGCATTGTTAACAATACACAAATACTTCAGAGACTGAAATTGGAAAATATAAGGAGAGGGAAAATAAAGAACTTCAAATCCGTTTGAACAATAATATGAGAAAATAAAGATACTTTATATCTGGAATTTTGGAAAAGGCAGAACATAACACAAGTTTCCTTGTAAGAATTTCTTCTGCTGCTTAATATTTAGGGTTTGTATATTTAAAACAGAATGAGTTTTTACCTTTGTGGTTTAATGTGAAAACCTGGAAATAATTAAGCCATTATTTTCACGTCTCACTTAAGCAAATAAATTTCTTCTTTGTTGCAACTAGGTGTTTAAAAAAATATATTATCTTTTTTTTTTCCCAAACTTGCAGTAATAGCCAGGCCACGGGAAAGTCCATGCACTAGGCTGGGAGATGTCATGAAAAAAAAGCCTGACTCCATCTTCTTGAGCCCTCCAACAGGTATTTGAACACATTGATAAGATCCAATCTGAGCCCTCTCTAGATGGAAAAAATAGTTCCTCTCTGTCTCAGCCTTTCTTCATAGGAGAGATGTTCCATCTTTGTGACCCTTCAGTGGACCACATCCTCTATGTCTGTATCTCTCTTGCACTGGGGAGCCCAGAGCTGGACACAGTGCTCCAGTTGTGACTTCATAAGTGCTCAGTAGAGGGAAATCATCTACCTTTGATCTGCTGGCCATGCTTTGTCTAATGCAGCATGGGACACTGTTAGCCCTTTTTTTTTTTTTTTTTCACAAGGGCACATTTCTGGCTCATGTTGAACTTAGCATTTACCAGGAGCCTCAGGTCTTTTCTGTCAACTTAATTTTCAATGTGCTAGTGACTGGTGGTTTTTTCCCAAGGTGCAGGATTTTTCACTTTCTTTTTTGCAAATAACAGTCCATCAATTGTCAGCCTGCTTTTAGGAATGGATTTCAAGTCCATTGGGAATGTCATCTCTGAAAGGGTCGTGTGCTTTTGGGGCCAAAGTCTGCAGTCTAGAGATTGCATGTAGTTTTTCTTGTTTCAAATATATAGATGTATCACTAAGATACAGCCTTTCATGGATTTCAACAGGATCAAAGTATTAGAGCATTTGGATATTCCTGTACTGAGTATTCTTTGGATAGATTGAATGTTGTAAGTATAATTACTGTGCTCTGACTTATCTCATTCTGACTCAGTATTTGAAACCTCTTGTACTGGAAAACAAAACTCCTTTTCCTGATATGAAATAAAGTGAGCATGGCTTATATCAATCCAGTATGAATAATTAAAAGGGTGGAATTTATCACATTTTCATCATTTGATTAATAAATCATTTTGCAGCCTAGGTTATAGGGTTAGGGTTAAACTGTTTTTATTCATTCAAGATGTTGGGGGGGAGGGAGGGGGATTTCCTCTGAGAATCATAGAGTATCTTCACAAGATGATTAACAATAGATTGATAATCTTCCTAACACTATATGTTACTTAACAAAACACAATAATATTGATTTTTCAGTGTGGTTGGTGTTTTCTGTGAAATATTGCAACAATTAATTCTAATAAAATTTCAACACTGGCTGTTCTTTTTGCAGATTTTCTTTTTCTGAAGGCAACATTTCAATTCAAGAAGCAGTGTTTTTCCATTTATTTGTTTACATTACTTATTAAAATTGTGATCATTATTCTTATCATTCATCTGTCTCCTGCTTTTAAACACAAATTATTATAGATTATCAATCTATCACCTAAAATTTAAGAGTATATCACATTGCTATGCAGCATTCTAGAAGCATCCAAGGTAAAACAAAACTGAATGTAGCAGGACTTAACTTCATATGCCATCTACACCACATTCATAAAAATCATTCAGAGGTAGTAAGTATGTAACCCCATGAAGCTGCTCTACATGGACTCTAAGGGGTCAAATAGCACTGCAGTGTTTATGAATGTACTAGCTGTTGTCTGGGAATATGCTATGCCCTTGTATACTGCTTGATTATGAATTAACTTCTTTACCCTTCTCAGTTTCTCTACTGCTCAGGCTACCATGACTAATGTGTGTACCACAATAGCACACACCCAGATTTTATTGAACTGTGGACTCATGAGGTTATGGAAATACAAAGTGTGCTTCCAGACTCAGGAGGGTGGTAGACTCAGCTTTATCTATTTCATAAGATATCAGTAGAATACTGTTTTTTTTCAAGCAGTCCCTCAGGGTTTTAAGCCTTTGGAATAGGTAACAAAAACATGCAGACCTTGGTTTAAAAGATAGCAAGTCAAAATATAAAGGATTCAGTCAAAATCCTTTGGAAGCTGGAAAACAAATGGGTGCTCAGTTTTGAATCTGGGCTGGCTAAAACTAATGCTATGGTCTTTGAGCATGCATGGCTTCCCAGAAGTGATTCATTTGCAACAGCAAATTTTTTAACAAAAATTTCCACAACTACTCACTGCCTCTATTGCCTCACATTATGACAGGCTCCCAATAATATGAAAGAAAAATTATCAGATTATGGAAAGTGAGAACATGGATGATATTTTTTGCAACTACTTAACTGCATTTTCCCAGTCTTCTGGTTTTATACTTAATGATTCTATATTATGTAACATTAATATTATAATTTTAAATAGAAATAGATTGACAACTTAAACTATAGAAAATATACTAAGTTCTTCCTGAAAGCTACTGTCTATAACTTAAAGACCAAATAATATAATTATATATAATATATAAATACATTTACTTCCATAGAAAATGAATGTGTTGAATCTTTGATCAGCCAGAGAGTCTCACTGTCAATTTCCAATGACTACAGAGGACATGGGTGTTGGAACATTGGGTGGAAACAACTAGGTTTCATTACTACACATCTCAATTCCCTAGTCTCCCTAGTCTGGTTATAAAAAACTTCAGGAATGTGTATTGGTGTGGTAACCTATAGCAATAATTTGTTGCATAGAAGGTAAAAATCACCTTCACAAACTATTTCACAGGTAATAGTTTCATTTTCAAAATAATTTAGGACATGAGTTGCACATTTTTAGCACCCCATATTGGGCCAGCTCTTCATATAAACAAGCAGCAGATAGTCTGTGCCTCCACAATAATGTCTTTAAATTACATCAAGGTTTTACTATTAATGTAACATTAGCCTTAAAGCCAACAATGTTTTTTAAATAATAAATGTTGCCATTTTAATACTTTATTAGGCATTTCAAACCTGTGTAGGTAATATTAAGCCATGACGTTATCATTGTCATTACTCTGTCTAGACAGCTGAAGTCTTCTTAAGTAAGCTGATATATTAAATAGATTCCTTAATTCCAAGTTCATTAATTGAGGCCTTTATCTCAGATGTATCCACCAGGAGGTGATTGTCTTGCAGTCCATTGAACTACCACAGAGGAATTTTCAAAGGGACCCATCTCTGAACCAAAAGCCCAAGGGGCTGTCATCAGCTTCATATAAACAAGCAGCAGATAGTCTGTGCCTCCACAATAATGTCTTTAAATTACATCAAGGTTTTACTATTAATGTAACATTAGCCTTAAAGCCAACAATGTTTTTTAAATAATAAATGTTGCCATTTTAATACTTTATTAGGCATTTCAAACCTGTGTAGGTAATATTAAGCCATGACGTTATCATTGTCATTACTCTGTCTAGACAGCTGAAGTCTTCTTAAGTAAGCTGATATATTAAATAGATTCCTTAATTCCAAGTTCATTAATTGAGGCCTTTATCTCAGATGTATCCACCAGGAGGTGATTGTCTTGCAGTCCATTGAACTACCACAGAGGAATTTTCAAAGGGACCCATCTCTGAACCAAAAGCCCAAGGGGCTGTCATCAGCTTCATCAATCACTCACTGCTCAGTCCAGGTTTAATATCTAGCTGTATTCGAATAAGCTAGATAACTAAATGTGTTGATACAAAGAGAAAAAATAAGCAAGAGACAGGAAGAGAAAAGAACACAACTACTTATTTTGGTTCTCTACCTTTCATATTATTTAGGTAGTTTTAAAAAAAATTGTCTCAAATATATAAAGATGCTGTTAGGACTTTACAGACTATAGAAGTCAGCAGTTTCAAGAAAAAAAAAAAAATATTCTTTAGTGAAAGAGACTTAAACATTGTAATTCAGTTGCCACAGACTGAGTAGGCATTGGTACAGTCACTCCTAGAGAGTGATTGAACTCGTAGGAATAAACTCTCACTTCAACAATATTTCTGTTAATCTCCATGAAAAATCAACCAATGATCCACACTTATTCTGTAAGTTGTACTTCCTTTACACTGGCAGGACCCTACCAAATTTGATGGGAATTCTCATTCATGGCTTCACTCTCTATCCTGCAATCTGTCTAGATTTTGATTCTACAAGCTCTTTTTAACCAGACCTTTGAACAAGAAAAAATTATTTTATTCCCCATGTCACTGAAATAAATGTTATTCATTAAGACAGAAATAAAGAGTATATGAATGATTTATCTCTGCTCACATCACTTTCTGGTGCAGTGTGGAGACACACAGTCATGCTCAGTTTGGTGTTAGGTGGGTGACTAACAGGATCTGGCTATTTCCTTCAAGTAAAGACAGAATTAGAGTTCACATGGTTGAAGTCACTGAGCATACTAAGAATCATAAAATAGTACAATTTGGTCTGTGAAGCAAAGAACTGACACATCAAACGACCTCACAACCATCTTTGACTTTTTTATCTCCTTCACACCTGAGAATTAATTCAATAACTTTTTTATTTTCTTTATTTTGAACTGTTTTCTGAACAAAGAAAGCCATGGTTTTTGCTGTATCTGGGTATCTGAATTTTGAAACTGCTCTTTGTCAATCAGTTTTAAATTTGTAACTCCACTTAATGTCTTCTTAGATGAGATAGAAAAAGGATAGTAGCTAAGTATGTTTGTGTGAAGTTTTGTTGATTAGTCCCTGAAAAAGGATATAATTCAGACCCCGCTGAAATTAATAATTTCAATAGTCTGTGACTCAGACTCAGAGAAATGAGTTTTCTTTGCACTAGACAGGTTTAGATGTGATTTCAGAACAAGCAGTTGAAAATAAGTGCATAATACTTACAAAGGGTACTCTCATAGGCAAAGGTTCCATTAAGTTTAATTAGAGCAAATTCGAGTGTTATCACATGTAAGAGGGGGGCATGATTAAATGAAACTGTAAATTTAATATGAATAAAAGGAGATTTTTCCTAACCCAGAGGATAATCAACATGTGGAGAAAATTTTCCACGGAAGGTCATCTAGGATGGTAGATTTAACAAATTAATAGATAGTTTTACCACCATTATTAAAAATTGTTGCTCTGCAAGCTTAGACAATGATGTGAGCAATCACATTTCAGGCTTCAGGTCTTAAGCTGATTGCTCATGAGGGTTAGAGACTAATCCATCTTCTCATTTCACAGTACTCCAAATTTCTTTAAGTGCTCTCTGAAAGAGAACAATTGATTTATTTCAAAATATGATGTAGTGGTCACTAAGTCACAGAAACAATGTAAGAGAAAGCCACCCCAGTAGTCAACATGCTTTGTTTTGATTTTCAATTACACACATCGTAATCTAAAGATTGCAGGTTGGGAGCTTATTGCATCCATGAATGACTTTATTGTATTACATACAAATTGTTTCTGTGTCATGGTGACTGAACAATACTCATTTGAGCTTATCTGATAATTTTTGAAATCCACAGTTATTGTTATCTTCTCTTCCAGAAGACAAATAACAAAACAGATATTTTAAATCAGGGAAGATTCATTTAGCAGAACTTTGAAATACTTTGTAAATATTCACAATATTGTTGAAAAAAGTTTGTTCAGTATTTCCATGTTCCTTATAAAGCTATAATCAGAATATGACTTATTAAAATTATAAGTTATTAAATTTTCAAAATCCAACAAAACAGAGATATGTTATGAACTCATTTTCTATAAAGAAAATTATTTTATAGAAAATATGGATAGTGTAAAAATTATAAATTATTAAAAAAAGGGAGTGGGACTTTTTACACAGGTAGATGATGATAGAACAAGGGAAAATTCTTTGAAACTGAAAGAGCAGTGGTTTACATTGGACGTGTGGAACACTTCAGGACTGTAAGAGTAGTGAGCTACTGGAACAAGTTCTCCAGAGAAGGACTGGATGCCCATCCCTGCAAAAGTTCAAGGCCAGGCTTTATGGAGCTTTGGGGAACCTGGTCTTATTCATCAATCTAAGACTATTCATGAAATATGGAATTTTAGTTTTAATATTAAAGCACAAAATCACTGTAAAATTGGCACACTGAATTTAAAAAAAACCGGCCTCTACTATATATAGATTTTGGCAGGTTGGCTAGGCTTTAATTTCTCAATTTTTCCAGTAAATACAGGTGGAAACTTCTTTCTTCAGAATGCCATTTAATGTGAGGTGTGTCAGAAGCAGATTTTTCACAGTGGCATTAAAATGTGAAAATGTTTACATGCTACCAAAATGACTCTTTTGCTATATTCTTCCACAGGGGCATTATGGATGAACTCGTCCATCATTTCATCAGTGAAGGACATGGCCTCCAGAGTATTACAGATGGTTCAAAGGAGGCCGGGTTAATTTGGCAAAGATAAACAAACATGTTGGGAAAATATGTAATGTGACATTGTCTAGAAAGCAATTGGTTCAAACTGTTTTCATTCCTTCAATAAAATTTGTCTGTCATATTTTAGCTTTTCTCATCTAGAAACATTAGATTGAGTTACAGCTTATAAACATAAAACTATATTACAATATCCACTACTGAGCTTTCTTCAAACCCCAAGTGCAACTCTTCTTGTAAGGTCTTACCACATTATGGCAATAAACTGTATAGCATAATCAAAAAGAAGAAGTGCTAGGAATCAAAGTTGAGTCAAATACAGCTCAAATCAACCCTTATAAAGATAGGATACAAGGTAGGATGATGCAGATATTCTTATACAGTATAATACAGGACTTAAGTGTAGTCTTTCCCTTTAACTGCAGACTGTTCCCTCTCAAAATGCCCATTTGAGATCTCTATCAAGAGGATATGCATCCTGTTTGGATTTTGTGGCTTGTTATTGATGCTCCTTTAGACCTAACAGTCTCAGAACATACAGAGCTTCGAAAACCTTGTTTGCTTATTTTTCATGTTTAATTATGTGTGTGCAATGATTCAGAAAATTATTTGCTGCACCAGTTTAGAACAATACTATGAGATTTTTCTGAGTTATGTAATTTTGAAAGAAATTTAAAAGTTATGCTTAAGATTTGCAAACTGCTTGAGAATCTCATAGAATTTAGCCAGAATTTAGCCAAGATTTCGTGTTTATAAAGTAATTGGAAAAATAATTCAAAATGTCAGCAACTGCTCAATTTTTATTTACATATGCTACCAGCTGAATCATGTATATCCTCAGAGATGATAAAAATGGTTTCACTATACGTCTGAAATGTTTATAAAAGAAGTGCAAATTCATCCAAATAGGAATTGGACTTGGTGCACCACACGACAGTTAGAAGATTTAACTACATCAAGATCTTCTGCAGATGTGTGTTAAATCATCGCTAATGAAGGACAAGGATCCTAGATTGAATTTCTTTTAGATGGACATTTTTCTTTAACACCTACCCATAGCAGGGAAAAAAAAAAAAAAAAAAAAAAAGAGAGAGTGAGAGAGAAGGAAAAAAAGGAAAAAAAAAAAGGTGCCCAATTTCATTCAAACAATTTGTTTTGGCAAATTTTCAGGTGAAATGTTCCCACCTCTTTCCTTCCCCTTGACTTTTCATTCTTATTCTGGAGTGTATTTTGCCATCACTTATACACCACTATAGCATTTCATGGAGTTTTAGTTAAATGGAATAATTCTACTAAAAAAAAATAATCCTTTTCTGAGATTTGTTTTTAACCTGAATCCTTTCAGCATCTGTTTTATATTTGCAATAGATGTGTACGACCATGTTAATACATAACACAGAAAAACTGAGGAATAAACATTTTTCACTGTCAGAAATCACTATACCTTTAAACACCCTGAGATTTTTTTTTCCTGCTTCCATCAATATCAGAAAAGTAAACATGGGATGTTGTAATGCATTAATTGGGTTTATATTGTGTTTCATCGTACTTGTAATGTTTTCCCTGTTCCCCTTGGAAACTATCACGTGGTTTGTCCCTGCTTGGCTGCGCCCATCCCCCACACTGGACTGTAACCCAGCTCTGTTCCATTTCCATCTTATCCCTGATAGGGCAGTGGCTTATCCCTGCCTCTGGGCCCATCCTCCCGATGAAAAAGCCTTGGGATGAGGGGGCTTGCTCTGTCTTGGGCACCGGGGCAGAGGGAAAAGAACTCCAGCCAGCAGGAGCAGGACTCCAGAATAAAGCCGTGATATTCCCCTGGTGAGAGAGCAGGCTCTTTCCTTTTGCCATCAGCAGTCATCTGGTCTCATAAAGAACAGCCACAATGGGATCCATATTGAAAATGGACTAATAATTTAAAATGAACTGACAATTTAAAATGAACAGCTGAAAGAATTTATAACCCTTAAGAAGACAACTAACCTAATCATGTAGTAGATTAAGAGAGTTAATTCAAAATTAATGGAATATATTAGTCCCAGTATACTGGGTAAACATCTCAAGGAAACCAATAAAAAATTCTGAGGGAGGCATATGAAAGATCTCAGTACCTAATTTGAAGCTTCTCTTCATATAGCATAAAAACTACGGAATCCTTTTTGTGAAGTTCCTAAGCTCACACTTCTAAGAATTTAGCAGGGAGTCAGTTCTTTCTCTTCACAAGAAATTTCTAAATGAAATATGATGTTCCTTGGTTTTATCTCTCAATTTGGTGTTTAATTATTTTCCCTCATTGTGGGTTTACTTCCTCAGGTCTGAGCCACTCAAATGCACATCTCCCATGAAAACAGCATCCACTGCAGAATGTGATTTACATTGGAGCTCTTATTCCCTGTATTTAGCATAGATTGAAAAAATAGAACACTGTAATAAGGATTCTCATCCTAGGTGTGCAAATGAAGCAACAAATTCTCAGGCTGTTGTTGTTGTTGTTGCTAAAGGAGTTATACATTACCAGCTGTATTTTTTAAATGGTGATGGTTACACAAAAGTGGTCACTAGAATACAAGGAAACATTGATGAAGTAATCAATGAAGCACAGCACAATGTAGAATGGGCCAGATATTCAGCTGACATACACCCTGGTATAGTAGCTATATTGGCCAGCTCAGGATCTACCTCAAGATATATTTCCATCATATTTTCTTGGTCTATTTAGGAAAAAAAAAGGTAAAGATAACATTTGGTTGTATGCCAAAAAAAAGAGAAAATATTAAATATAAGGCTTGTCTGCATTAGTAACAGAGTTTCCAGGCAAATTATTTTTAAGATCCAAATATTATTTTTGAATCCTCAAACATGATATGACACCATGAAAACATGTATAGGTCCATATTTATGGAAGATCATTTAGTATTTATTTTACAAGCATATTTGTACATGATTTTCAGTGCTTCAAAGTGGCAATCTTTCCTGTTTTGGTGCTAGTCACTTACTAACTTTGAAGGTTGTTCGAAGACAGAAAACTTTTAATAAAGACCAAATGTCTGACATAAAAAGTATATCTCCAAGACCAGTAATATACTGAGACTTAAAAGATGGAATTTTCCAAGATACAATAAGTCCAGAAAAATGTTATCATGATGTGGACCATTTAAATCCTAGAGTATTTTGCTAAGTTAGATAAAACAAAGACCTTTGTCCTAACAAACTCCATTAACAGAAATCCAGAGTATGCATTGAATCCAATTGACTGTGTATTTTATCCTGAATTTTGTTGGGAAGGATAGACTCTAATCCTGTTTCCATGTTTTCTTATAAGTGTTCCTTCAGATCTATGCATGTGCTATTGTCTCGTGTAGAGACAGCAGATGTTAAAGCCTATGGATCTTACTGGAAAATGCTAGCTGATCATAACAACAATTACAATTTGCCTTTCCTTTCATAGATAAAACAGAATCTGATATATATTATTGAGACAATGCTTCTAATGGATTGATTGAAAGAGATACTTGGAAAAATGCATACTGTTCCATGCCTTCATTTTGCATCAGAATGCTGGAAGGTGTTTCTCAGAATTCTTTAAAGAAATTATATAATTTAATTTCAAAACACCCCAGATGGAAATAGGTATGGAGAGACCTCTGCCTGTTTCTGAAATTATCTTTTATGCATTTCTGTAAATAGTGTTCTATTTCTGCTGCTGCTGTACCCAAAAGTGTAACAGACATGGTCTGGGACAAAATCAAGGCAACAAAGACAATAATAAGATTCTTTCTCAGACCATTTTTTAATTGTCATGCTGTAGAAAAAGTAATAAATGCTTTGCATTACTGCTTAGATACAGTTAAAACATAGCCTTCCATCATTACCTCTACTAAATATAGTAGATGGAATGAAATGTTCTATTCTTCTATTTCCAGACCCCTTGTCTGTCTGATAGAGCCTTAATAAGAAGACAATATAATCTTCCATGTAAATGATTCTCAATTGTGCCTTTAGCTCATGACTAAAGTTAGTAGTCTTCTGTAGCGGCTCGCTCTCTCCCTCGGAGCCAGTGCTCTGTTTCGGCTAGCTTGAAAGAGAAACCACTTCAGAAAGAGCCTTTCTTCTAGGGCCTGAAAGCTACCCAGAGGCAAACCTTGGTTCTTTAGAGAGAACAGGCGTCCGTCGATGGCAAAAGAGTCTGCTCTTTGTCTGGGGGGGATTACAGCTTTATTTTGGGGTCCTGCCCCTCCAGCTCCATCCAGTCCCCATTCCCCAGTGGAAGAGAGCTCCCCAGGCAGTTCCAGGGCTTTTTCCCAGGGGGGATGGGCCTAGAGGCCGGGACAAGCCACTACCCAATCAGGGACAAGGTGGGAGTGGAAGAGAGTTGGGTTACATTCCAGTGTGGGAGGATGGGTGGGACGGAGGAGCAGGGACAAACTACATGATACAGTTTCCAGGGGAACAGGGAAAACATTACAAAACCCAATATAAAAATGAAATACAATATAAATCCAATTAACGCACTACAAGAGTCTTCAGTTATACCTTTTCTGTAACTTTTTGCTTCACTCAGATTTGAGATTTCACTAGAGAGTGTTGCAACTACAGTGTGTTACTTATACAGAAAAATGTTCTGTTTATCTTATACAGCAGCAGGAAATCCCCGTTCAATTTTCTGTCCAAATTTCTGACAGTGATTTGAAAGACCTGTAACAAAGTATTCCTCAGGGTTCTCAAACTAAAGGGCTCATTCTTGCCATATTTTCATATTAATTGCTTCAGCTATTACAAAGAGCAGTTTTAATTGGATTTTCAAAACTTTTTGAACTTTGGTAATTAAGTTCATAAGGTACTTTTAAAATTGTTGGATCTAACCCCCTGTTGTCTCCTTGTCTGCCCACACATTGGGTAATTAATGCAGACTCTCCATACAGTCCATCTTTTGATTTCCAGTTCACTATTTGGACTGTGTATGTCTTTCCTGCACAGAAGTATATGCACAGGCATATGAACAAAGAAAAATCTGGGGAGGATTTGAATTTGGAAATAAATAAATAATCAATTAAATGTTTAAAAAAAAAAAAAAAAAAAAAAAGGAGAGAGAAAAAAAAAGTGGGTGGTTTTTTTGTTTGTTTGTTTTTTTTTTTTTTTTTTTCTGAAGCATCTCCTTTTCTTCTGTAACTAAATTACTGACACTTTTCTGGTTCTTAGGATGTTAGTTTTGTTGATACTCAGGAAAAAGTTTGTATTGAAGCCTCCCACTGTACAAATCTTACCTATGAGAAGTTTTAACCACTAACAGAAAAACAAAACTGGTTTCACCAAGATGTTAAAGATATCTTTTAATCTGTTCAATCTGATTCAAACCACCATGATGCAACTGTTTGTGTCTGATCTTGGAAGCTAAGCAGCTTTGGAAAGCACTGGAAAAAGTCTCATGCAATATGAACATAAACTAGGGTATCACACCCTACCAGCTGGTTAACACCAAGATTCATGAACAAGTATGTGTAAGGTTTTATTTATTGGTCACTGACAGTGAGAAATTCAGGCATCAGTAAGAGGTGGTAAAGGACTGATCTACAATGCTTCATAAAAGCCACACAAGCAGCATCCTTTTGGTGTCAGGTTCAGCAGATTGCTTAAGCAGAAAAATTTTCATTGATATGATTCATACCCTATACATAAACATCAAGCCCTGTGTAAGTTTTTAATGGGTATCTGAGGTCCAGAGAATGGGGCTAAAAAATATGAATAAAGATTGATGAAGTAGAAAATAAGGGCCCATTCTGTATCTAGTAGTTACCTAAATTGTAAATCAAGTGAAATTTACTCTAATTTCCTCTTGTTTTTTTGATCACATTAATAAAATACATTTTCCATAAAGGGGTTAAGCCACTCTCTTAATATTTTTCAACCTTATAATTCCCCTTTATTTAGTTTAAAAAATGTGCAAGGCATCATGCTTAGGCTTGAGGAGAAACCTACTCTGAAATACCTGAAAGTATTAGCAAAATTAGGACACTTCAATTTTTTTTAAGGTTATTTTATAAATATACACTCCTTTTCAATTCTGTATAAATGAGTGTTCTGTCTTTGTATATATAGACACATAGTGAATAATAGTATGTAAACAAGCAATCACGCCTGGATAAAATCTAAAGCAAATTAAATTGCAGATGCCTAAATAAATCCTTGAAAAATGGGGTCTTTAATGAAAACAGTTCATTATAAAAATATAATAGTGTCAAATGAGGTACCCTGTGAAAGTCTACAATTTGAAGATGACACTTTGAACTGAAAAATGTCTAAAGTCTTTTTTTCATAATTTAAATGGAAAAGGAGAGAGGAAAACACCAGAAAATAAATGACATTTTGGACTGTTGAAAGCTTAACTACCTTTTCAAAAACATTTTAAAATAGATCTTTGCTTCTTTTTTTCCCTACAATCATATTTTCATGAAAGGCATAACTGAAAGCTTATTCCCAGAAAGACACCATACCTGTATCCTGCTATTCTGGGCTGGAAAAGTGACTATCTTCAAAGGTTTAGTTAGATAACTCAAAAAAGGGTGAGCAAAGCTGAACACCATCTTCAGTGGTCAATGAGAAGGTGTTTGGACACTTACCTATCTTACCAGCTTACTTTATTTTCTTCTGATGCATTTGAAAAAAATCAAAGACTGTCATCTTCAGTTTCAGATGTTTTTACAAAGTTGTCATTCTCTCCTGAAGCTAATTGTGGTTTTGTATGAGTCCCTGAAAATTAGGCTGAGTGAGAGATCAGCCTTGCAGCTCTTGATTCCACTGACAAATAACACAATCTTCACTGATTTTGCCATGTCAGACTATCATACCAGAAATCAGTCATCATTGTTATCTTGTATTTTAAACGTACTTTGTGACCAGAACAAGTAGACTGAGTATGCAACTACAAGAGGAGGCAAAAAAACCAAGTGACTCAGAATCATAGACAAAGATAGCAGAGTATAAAACCTAGAAGAATGTAAGTCCTGTACCTTGCCCATCATCAGAGATGGATATCCATATTACTGCTGAAAGGAAGAACTTGCTGCATCAAGACTTATAGAAGTGAAAATGGGACAGCATTGATCAGTCAGCTCTGTCACACACTTCTATGAGAAAAATTACCTCATTTACTCATATTAATGTTCATCAAATTAGGGATATTTTTAGGCCTAGTAAAACATAAGTATGTATCATTTAACTAGGTGAAAAAAGGAAACACAAAAGTAAGTTTGGAGTGGAAATGTTCTTCTGAATGGAAAATTAAAATCTAATCAAATTTAGTGCACTTGTATGTGGAGGTTCTTTAGAGAGACCCAGATGACCATCGATGGCAAAAGGCACAGGGCCTGCTCTCTGTCTGGGGAGATATCATGGCTTTTTCTTAGGGGTCCTGCCCCCACCGGCCTGCGCTCAGTACGGAGCTCTTTCCCTGTCCCCGTCCAGTCCCAGCGAGACCGAGCCCCTGGCCATCCTGTGGCTCTTCCCCAGGGGGGACAGGCCTAAAGGCCAGGACAAGCCACTACCCAATAAGGGATAAGGTGGGAGTGGAACAAAATTGGGTTACTCCAGTGTGGAGGATGGGCGCGGCTGAGCAAGCACAAACCACGTGATACAGTTTCCAAGGGGAACAGGGGAAAACATTACAAACCAAATTAACACACTGTAACATCTCCCTCTTTCTTTTTAAATTGAGAAGGAGGAAGGCTCAGTCCGTGGGAGATGTTCAGAGTTTGGACCTTGAGTACCTCTAAAGTTGCAGAAGAAAAAAATTACCTTTAGTGCAAACAAATTGTCCAGAAAAACACTGTTAAGGGATAATTAGGAGAGGGTTCGTGGCTTTCTCCTCCTCCAGGCAGCACAGGCCACTTATGGGGCCTCTGCAGGTTGCTTTGCACTTTTACGGATGAAAGGTTTCACCCACTCAGCTGGCACCCACTTGATACCTGGAGGAGTGGACACATAGTCGTACCCACGACCCCAGGTGACCTGATCATGAGGACTTTTTGTTTCTCTGGTTGCTGGATCCTTTACTATCACATCCGGTGACTTTTGCTGAAAGGCAGAACTGGTTATAGCAGGATTAGTTAATTCAACATTTGCATTTTCTAGTTTTTTCTCCCCCCTCCTCTGACTTGCCCCATTTATGTCAGCATGCTGGGCAAGCCAGCACTCATCCTTTAGTTTTTTGAAAAATTCCTTTTGGGCCCCCGAGACCCCCTGCCCCCATCATCCCAAAAGTCCAGTAACTGTCTCTTTAAAGGGCACTGAGATGCCCAATGTCCAGCCTGATTGCACAGGAGACACATTGTTCTTCTCTTGGGCAGTGGTCATGGCACAGGCACAGGAGGCATGGTGCCTGCAGCAGCAGTTTTTTGTGGTGGCTTGACTCTGGAACTGTGGCTTTGGTGAGCTGTTATGGAGGGAACCTTCCTGGCACACACCTGGAGCGTGTCATCCAAGGTTGGAGCCGGTTCCATGGGGAGGCTGAGGATGGCTGCCTTTTCGTTTGCATTGGTCCGCACCATTTCCTCCAGGACCTGTTCCTGGGCTCCTTTCTTAACCTGTAACTCGATAGCACTGGTTAATCGCTCCACAAATGCTACAAAAGGTTCTGATGGAAGCAAAGGAACTTCCTGAGCCTGCTTGAGGGCTGACACCCATTCACTATCACCACATAGATGTTCTAATTGAATTGGGAAATTATTATTCTCAACAGCTGTTTCAGGATTTTGCCAAAGTTACGGAAGTAAATCTCTTTGGAGGCCAAAGGGAACTATATGATTCCCTGCTAAATTTGCTTTTAAAAGGTTGCAGAAGTATCCACTTTCATATCCAAAACTGATCTGAGTTTTGCATAAATACTAAATCGCTTGTTGGGGGAGGGGTCCCAATCACCATGGACAACACCCACTCCTTTTTGACTGTCGATATGTGAAAGGGGTAGCAGAAAAGCCAGGATCACATCCTGCTTCCGGGTTCCCAGCTCCCTCCTCCCTCCCCTCCGGGGCATGGGAACTGGGACTGCGGGCAGGGAAACTGTGGGAACCAGGGGCAGGGAGGGGCTTGAGGCTTGACTCACACGGGGAGGAGTTGGAGGGCAGAGGTTTGAGGGTAGGGGGTGGAGTCAGAGGAGAGGGAAGTGCCAGGTCTGGGGAGAGGAAGAGATTGCGAAAGGGATTGTGGGAAGTAGGGACAGACAAAGGGAGAGGCTCCTCATGACTCGAGGGCACATGGCTTCGGCCATTTTGGGTAACAAAGGCGTTTCCTCCATCTTGTGATCCCCCCACAGAAGTGAGACCAGCCTGGGGATCACTAAGATGGGGGTTTAGAGCATCCAGACTGTCTGCAAAAGTACAAACTGGGGAAAATCCACAAAGAACTGGCTTTTTTTCTCTTTAATTTTGCTTTTGCAATGCAAACTTAATTTTTTAAGCTATAAAAAGCAAAATTTACGTTTTCTTTATTATTAGGGGGGGCAGATTCAGCTATTTTATTTGCAACAGCCTCCCAAAATTCCGGGAAGCTTATTTGCTCTAATGATACATGTGGAAACTGAGAAAACAACCAACAAATTAATTTTTTCAACTGTTTCTTTAAACAGTGGGTCCCCCCCCATCATCCAAGGCACTTAAAATTTGATAATAGACTATTTTTTGAGACACAGAGAGCCTAGCACCCATTTTTGGCTCAGATTTTGAGTTTCTGTGTCCCCTTTAACTGTGACTGGGAAACCAAAAGTTAAAAAACCCTCGCTGGAGAGAAAAAAAAGCTTGGACAGGAAAGAGTTACCTTTTCCACCCACGCAGCCGAAATGGAATGTGCTATTAAAGCACCCTGAAGGTTTACTCTGAAAGCAAAAAACCTTCCCCGAAAGGAAAAAAACCCTTTTCCCTGAGGAACAATGCCTCTGAACAAGATTTTCCCTTAGATACCAAAGTGATAATACTTACCAAACATCCAGTGTTCAGATGAGTCTTTCCTTTCTTTCCCAATCACTCCTTTTGCCTGAGACTCACCATTTTTGGTGCAAAAAAAGCTTCTGGTCTCGGTTCCCTGGGTCGGCTTTCCACAAACATGTGGTCACCTTCTCTGGGAGCAGCTTGCCGTTCAGGAGGCTTCTTTGCAGCACTCTGATGGGTTTTTTAAGTCCAAAGGAAAAAGCTACAGCCCTGGCCTGTGGAATCCTGTGTTCCGGAGACTCCACAGCAAATGCCAAGCCTGACAGGTCTGTCCCTGCATGGGGGTGGGCTACGTTTTGGGACTCACGTGCCTGCGTGAGGTTCCTCGGCCACATGCTCTATGTGCGCTTCTTCCAGCTTTCTGGGAGCCCCTTGTGGCTTCGAGCCTCCCATTTGGGCCCCAGCTGTGGGGGTTCTTTAGAGAGACCCAGACGACCATTGATGGCAAAAGGCACAGGGCCTGCTCTCTGTCCAGAGCGATATCACGGCTTTATTTTTAGGGGTCCTGCCCCCACCGGCCTGCGCTCAGTACGGAGCTCTTTCCCTGTCCCCGTCCAGTCCCAGCGAGACCGAGCCCCCATCTGTCCTGTGGCTTTTTCCCAGGGGATGGGCCTAGAGGCCAGGACAAGCCACTACCCAATCAGGGATAAGGTGGGAGTGGAACAGAGTTGGGTTACATTCCAGTGTGGGGGATGGGCGCGGCCGAGCAAGGACAAACCACGAGATACAGTTTCCAAGGGGGACAGAGGAAAACATTAACACACTGTAACACTTGTATACTTTTTCTACTGGTTTGTCCTTTTGAAAAGGTTTCAGTTCCCCTCTGTATTTACATTATCTTTCCTGTATCCACAAAGTAAAACCATAAAATTAAAATTCATAATGGCATGTTTGAGTTAGGGAGGTTTTCCTTCTTTGTTTTTATCAGTGTATAAACCTTTACGATTTTCATCATCATAGCAATCATATGAATAGAACAAAGTAGCTACAATATTGCTCTACTATTTTGGTCTTTTCAACAATCCACGTAATGCGATTTTTTCCACTAAAAGTTTTTTGAAAATATTTGTCGACAAATATTTGCTAAGTATTATAAATAAGAAAAAAATCCCAAACCAAGGAGAATTTTCTTAAGAAAACTACCATGTGTATGCACATGGACCACGTGTAAAGCAGATGATCTATGTTGTCCCCTAGCTCTATGGAGAAATGTCAGGCAATGTGTCTGAGCAGTAAAAGAAATTTGCCCAAGAAAACCAAGACACAGTGCTGCTAATATAGTTTGGAAATGTATTAATTTTCTATTTCCTATCAAGTTAGATTCCAGTATATATTTGTAATAGGAGAATAAAATCAACTCTCTCTATGTAATATCAGAATGCATAAAATTTTAAGAACAATTACTCATTTGCTGTGGGGTTATAGTAACTGTATGAGGTCAGGGCAGAACTTGTTCTTTCTGTTAACTTGAGCTTTAGCTCATTCTTTGCTTCTAACAATAACTAGGAAAAATATATTATAAAAGGGACTGGAAAATATGTATCTTTTAAAAAGCAGAGGAAGAATTTTTCATAGAGGCTCAGAACTCTCCTGAATATAATAATGTTGGAGCTGGCCAGCAGCTATTGTACTCAGAGACAGGCAAGGTAAATGGTGTTTCCTTATAAAAATTCACCTAGATACACAAGCAGGCATATGTATGTCTGCCTATCTACCTAAAACCACTCTAATCATATCTGAGACTATATCTGAAAAAAAGTGTTACGTTCTGTTAACAAGCTGCTGTTGGATCCAGCAGTTTGAAGAATATCTTTGGCACCTGGGTATCCGCAGGGTGTGAAATAATTGCACAGGGCTGTATCCTCTCTTTTCACTTCATGGACACCCATTCCTATGGCTTGCAGCACTTGTTCAAAAAATGGCATTCCTAATTCCGGTTCTCTCCCCTCCTTGAGAGAATTCAGACCATACTTGTTGTGCTCCTCTGAGGAATGGTTTTTCCCCTCAGAGTCCCCCTGAAGTCTCTGCCATGTAGTTTAACCCTTCTTCCCTATCTTACCTACTCCTGCCCCTATTGGCTCAGGGCCAATATCTTTCCTTGGCCCAAAAACTAGATAAACCCCTGTCTCTTCCTGTTCGCTCTCTCTCTCCTCGCTCTCCTGGAACATCACTTCGAGAATAAAGCTTGGACTTAAGCTGGGGTGAGAGCCACTCTTTTGAAATCTTTATTCTGTCCCTATGAAATACATTTCCCTAAAATACCTGAACAACTGAGCTAGCTAGAGCCCAAGACGTGGCTAGAGGTAGTATATTTCACTAACGTTTTACTGTCCTTGAACACAATTATGCAAATTTATTTTAATCTGTTTTGGCTTTCTTTTTGTTTGGGTTTGTGTGGGTTTTTAAACAACATTTAGTGTAAAATGGTGAGACAGATGTGCAAAAACTGCAGAATTTTCTTGATCTTCCATAATCATTAAGTGCAGCTCGTTCTGTCCCCACACCGGGCGGGCGCTGACCTCCGGCTAACTCTGGTCAGCACAGCTACAGATGTTCCCAGTTCGGATAGGCATGCAGGTTATTTTTACCTGCTGGTTTGGCTTCCCAGCAGCAGCAGTTGGACCAAGTAGTGTTGTGACAGCAACAGCAGTAGAAGAAATGGCTGGCCCTCAGCTTTGAAGGTTAAAAGATGTTTATTCAGGCCCAGCTGGTCCAAACCTCAGGCCAGGGGGGCCAGCAAGTGAGAGAGAGCGAGAATCTCCCTCCTCCACCTTATAAGTGGGGGAGGGGTTCTGGGGGGGGGTTACAACAAGCCAACAAATCAGGGGATTCAGGGGGTAACAAGGTGTGCCCACCCCCAAGCCTCTGACCAACAACCTCCAGAGGAAAAGAATTCCCCCCAGGCTACCTATCACCTGAAGCCCTCTCCCTGAGATTTCGCAATCCGGGAGGGATCCCGGAGTGATAGACAGGCTGCCCTAGAGCGAGGCGGGGCAGAGGGGATGGACAAGAGTAGGTGGGGTGTGGGATGATTGACACAAAACACCTTATTATACAGAAAACACAAAAGGGTTACAGAATTGGGGATACAGTGAAATGAATCATAACAAAAACTTCTTATAAAAACCTAATAAAACAATTCTCGCACCACCACAATTAAGCTGGAGATTCTGGGCTCAAATGTTTTTACCCAGATATTTGACTAATGCTATTTGAGATAAACTTGGATATCTGACTGTTTTTAAGTGCCTCCCACAAACACATTTATCACCTATATGTGCAAATCATATCTATCTATCTAGTTTTCTATGACTCAGAGCACTTTCAGAGTGCCTATTATCTTCCCCTGGTCTAAAACAACCTAGAAAATACATGATTACATCTTCGAGATGTTTAAAATTTCATAAAATATATTTCAGTAAAAATAAACACAAGAGACTGATTTAAAAAATAATCTAAAGGTTATTTGGGTGAAAAAAGGAGAAACCAAGTTTGGTACATGCCAAAAATGTCTGGGTTTCTGGGAAAAAAAAGCAAGTGTCATCAGCGTAACTGATATACCAGGTGAAAAAGTATAACCAGCATTATAGGTTATAAGCCTGATAAGCTTTGTATTTCTTATAATCATCTTACCAACTAACTTTGTGTTAATTGTGATTTAAGGTGTTACTTCCATCAGCTAACGTCTATCCCTATACCAGAGGTAATGCCACAAAACAAATGCATGAATCTAGGTTCCTGACTGGCATAATTCATAGCATACTAAAACAAACAACTTTAAAATAATATCCCAGGCAGTAAGCACTAAGAACTGAAGACAGTCACACAGATCCTGCTGTTATGCCTGTTATAAGTAGAAAAGCTCTGAATAAAACACAAAATAACCAAGTAAAGATGAAAAGATGGCTGAATATTTTACTATGATTGGCAATGGCTATTTTGTTATCAATAGATATGGAATATCTTACATTTTATAATGCAATCAAAGTTATATTAAGCACACTAAAACATTCAGAGAAGTTAATGATTGACCAGTGAAACAAGCATCCTTTGCAGGCCACTTATCCATGAAATCGAAGTTTGTGATATTGTAGGAATAACTGGTTACAGGCAGTTGCCAAAAAGTTTTAATACCCCTCAAAGAATTACAACAGAGGTATAATCTATCAATTATTTTATTTAAATACTTGTCATTGCAAGGCTGTTTGTCTTGGAGCATGAAATAAAGGACCATTAGGGACCATTTGCTCATGCTAATATTATGATAAAGTAAAAGAATTTGTGGCAGTCAGCCACAAAACATCTCGTATATTGTTGCAAGCAGTAAAATTTTCTGAGTGAACAGGCATAGAAGGAACAGAACATCGAATAATTATTCAACCATATATTAGAAGAAAAGAAAGAACTGTTATCTGATTTTACCAACCTTTTCTTAAAGTGCTGGAAGAAAACAGAAACATATGCTTCTAGTAAACATAACACACTGTTATGTTTCTTAATTGTGTAGGACAGCCTGTTCAAAAACTTTTTTATCCATGTATTTTTGATCTATAACCTGTAATTTGACTTCTGGTATATGTTTAATTTTCTTTTATTTTGTGCTCAGGCATAATAATTCCTAAAAGATTTTATCTTAATTTAACTTTTAGGAATATAATTTTGAGATGCACCTATAAATTCATAAAGTAATTATTTCAACTATTGCATTGAGAATATTAGCTATTATTCCAATTTTATTAATTTGAAAGGTATCTAAGGATATTACAAAAATTTTCAAAATAAAAGTTGAATCTGTGATACAACTTTGATAATATGTATATATTAAGTTGTGAGTACAGAAATTATAGAAATTGCTGTGTTTGGTCTGAAGTATGAGGAGAGATTTCTGAAGGCTTTTAGGAGGATATTTTTGTTTATTTTTTTGTAAGGGTTGGTATTGCTTTACATATTTTCTATTTCTTAAAAGATTGAATTGTACTGTGAAATCGGAAGTGAAGAATTAAATGTTAAAAGCTGCCTAAGGGATATGGAGAGGCCCTTAGGTAGCCAAGGTTGAAGAAAACATGAAATGTCTCAATAGTTGAGGTACTTTTTTAAAAAAAATTCATGAAGTGCACCCACTTTGCAATCTTCATATATTTGCTATTCTAATTATTTCAATTTTGTGAAATCCACAGGAAAAAAATTAAAAATTGTGGGAACTGCATTTGTAGGTCCCTTAATAATTGTGAAAAATTGCAATATTAGTCTTTGTTTCATAATAGGGTTTCATTAAGACAATGTCCTAGGGTAACTTTATGATGCTTGATGTAAACAATTCAAAATAAATTGCTTTCAGTTTTTAATAGTTTTTAAAGTACCATAATCTTTACAGTTATGATCCATGGCAGCTTTTCAATAACTGATTATATAGATCCTGTCTATCAGTGTGGCTTTAAAGTTTTTTTTAGAGAAAATCCTTTGGATTTAAAGTTTTAATAGGCTGAAATTTTGGCAAAAAAAAATTGTCTTCCCTTATTAAGCCTTGGGAAGACTGATATCAAACACCCTGCTTGAACAGATGATCTACTGTGGACCCTTCCAGTCTTACCTATTCTGTGATTCTGTGATTCTCTGGAAAATATTAAAATTAAAATTTAGATTTGCCCCTAACAGGAATTAGAGATTATTTAAAAGATTTGTGAAAGAATTAGGACTTGTTTAGTCCGTCATAAAGTAAATAAATCAATTTGTTTGCTTTTAAAATTTTCAGCAGCAACTTCCACCTAGATTAATATTCTGCATGTAACACAGTGATGGGTAAGCCAGATGTCATTATATACCTACATTCACAGCTGAGATTAACACTTTCAGCAGTGCATCATAAATTCATTTATCATCAGCCTGAAAGTAGCAAGCTTACAAGTCTTCATATTGACATTTTTAAAAATACTGAGTTGGATGCTGAGGTACACTTAAATTCATCATAATAGTAACATATTTATTGCAGAGTACAACCTAGCACAATCCTTTTACTGGCTAAAATCCACAAAAATCAGAAGAAACTTGCAAATTCATTGTCTTGGAGGCCCTTTTGCTAAATTTGCAGTTTCATTTTCCATGGATAATGTTGCATTTCCTCATGTGGGAGATTCTTAATTAAGTAAAACTCCAATATGACAAGAAGAATGTTGCTGACTGATGTAGTGATCCGGAGCACTTAGCATCTACATAATCCCGAAGGTCAAAATAATCTGCCAACAGTAAACAACTGATCAGCTATATCAGTCTCTTGAGTTTCTTTTCTTGCAACCCAAGATTAAGGAGAGGTGAAGCCCACAGGTCTCCACAAACGGTCTTTTGGCATTTGGAAACATTCACAGAATGCTGGCATGTGTTTTATCACATATGGGCTCTGATGTTGTCTCATCAGTCTTGTTACAGCAGTTTAAAGACCAAAGCTGCAGTGCTGCTCCTAAGAACTGCTGGCAACATAGAACATTTTCAATATGAGGCAGAGTGCTGAGCAAATTCACATTCCATAGGTGGTGAAAGTTTTTCTAGCATAAGCAAGGAAGCTGTAAAGAAGCAGCAGTAAGCTGCCATATATGTGCAGAGAATGGGACTGTATCTTTTTGATGAAAGTTTAAAATTATAAATTGTATAAATCTGATCTGCTCTGCAGCACGTTTCTGTTGTTGCTAGTAAAATTCTTAGAGGGAGAATACTCTGCATCTTCACAGCACAATGAATATTTTCTGTAAGCAGAGAACAAAATAAAAATAAATACAAAAACATGCTATGACCAAATTGAAAGAAAAAGAAACAGCTTGAGTGACCCATTTTTTCCAACTGAACTCTTTCTACACTATTTCTGATTACTGTGTAGATTTAGCTTAGAGGTTTCAGCATTAAATTTTCATGTCTTTATTTCAGTTAAATGTACATGGTTTTCCTCTTAGTTCCTGGCAGTTTTCTTTCTTTCTTTCTTTACTAATGTCACCACCTTTAGAACACATCAAGTGTGCTTGAATCTTCAAACATTTCTAGCATTTGCTGTTTAATGCTGTAGATGTAGGTCAATGCAATCCCACTAGTGATTCATGACAATCTTCCATCTGGCTCATTACTCAAATTCAAGGGGAGATAGGAAAAGAAGAGAGCACATAAAACGCAGAAAAAAGTGTTTCTTTCCACAAACAGAAACCCAGTTTTCCCCAGTTGTCCCTAGTCCTCATACTTCAGCAGCTGTTTTCATAACAGCAGTCAGTGATGGAATTCTAGGAAGTAGCACCTACTGCTGAAAAGACCATCCTCTTCCTGGTGATCAGAAGCTTTTTTGTCAATGGTTTTACTAAACAACTGATTCACATCTGTTGTTTTCCCAAAATCTCTAATCCAATGTTGTTGGAGTCCAGGGCATTCCTTTGTCTGCCCTGGAGGGTCAGAGACCTGGGCAGGGGGGTCTGGGACCCCAGCCCAGAGCCCAGAGAGACACTGGCTTTGATCTCAGTCCATGGGAAAAACTTCCTGCACTGCCAGAAGCATTGCAGGCCACAAGAGTGTGAAAGATTGTAGTTTAGTATATCACAGGGTGAAAAAACAATAAATTTATATTTCTAGCATTGAAGTGAATGAGGGCAAGATGGAGGATTTGGGGGCGTTGTCTCCTTCTTCTTCATCCTTCTTGCCTCACTCCATTTCAGCAGTGACGTGGGCACAAAGTAGTTAGTGAGGATTGGGTCAGAGTAGAGATGACCTTTTTAGTATTAGTGATAGACATTGGTAAGAAATGGTAAATAAGAAATACATAGCAATTAGTATAAAAGATAAGGACAGCCCCAGTTCGGGGGGGAGTCGTCAGAAGTCCAAGCCGCGGCAAACATCTTGTTGGACGCTGAGAAAATTGTAAGATAAGAAACAATAAATGAAGTTTACAACCTTGAAAAATCTAAACCTGAAGACTCCGTCTCTTCCTTTGGTTTGGCTCAGAGCTGTGCAGAGGGCAAAGGACTCTAAAACCACCTGAATCTAGGGGAACAAACCCAACACAATGTAGTGTTTTGGGTTTTTTTTTTTTTTTTTTTTTTTTTTTTTTTTTTTTTTTTTTTTTTTTTTTTTTTTTTTTTTAATCCACTCACTCTTTTTGTCTAAGTGGACATTTATTTATTTATTTATTTTTAAATAGGGCAAATTTTGAAATGCCTATCTCATCATTCAGTCTGTCTTCCCAATTTAATTGGTGTGGTGTTCCTGACATAAAATTATACAAACCTTTAACTTTAAAAATTTTGTGTCTGCATGAAAAAGGTCTAGTGACATATTTGTATCTTATCCTATATTTTATTTCCAGAAAAAAACAAAACCAACAAGCAACTTCCCACATAAAGTAGAGGCATTTTTCCTTTCAGGTATCTTTACTATCTTGATTATTTAGTAAAGTTTTTTCCTCAATCCAATTGATTTTCCTAGCTGTAGTTGAGAATAGAGTTGAAAAGGATAAAATGACCAACATGCAAAACTCTTTTTTTCTGCAGGAAATATTTAAGGGTTCAAATAAACTATATTGCCAGCAGAAAGGGCAGACAGCAGGTTTCTCCCGGACATTGATAAGTTCTGTTGAATGCTCTTACTAGATTTAATATTTTCTAGCAGAAGAGAGGTATGAATTCACATGTCCCACACATAAAGCACAAGTACTTAACAAGGAGAAGTGTGACCTAGTCTTGTTGCTGTGTATTATTTGGGTTTACATTGTATTTAATTTTTATATTGGGTTTTTTAATGGTTTATTCTGTACTCCCCTGTTCCCCTGGAAAGTGTAACATCTGGAGGTTTATCCATGACCCTTTTCCCCACCCATTCTCCCACATTGGAATGTAATCCAACCCTATTCCACTCCCACCTTATCCCTGATTGGGTAGTGGCTTGTTCCTGCTTCTTGCCTCTTCCCTGGAGAAAAGCCCAGGCATGGAGTTGGGTCTTTCTCTTGGCTCACGGACAGGGAAGGGGCTCCTGACCCAGGTGGGGCCAGGGCCACAGAAGAATGACTGAATAAAGCCCTGATTTCCCCCTGGATCAAGTGCAGACCTTCCTTTGCCATCGACAGGAACCAGATCTCACTCTAAAGGAAAAGGTTCACAGCCACTCTTGGGTTTTTTGGGGCCCTGAGGAAAAATCCTTCCGACTGTGGTTTGTCTCTCAAGCTAGCCGAGGCAAAAACAGAGCCGGGGCTCTGAGAGAGAGACTAGCCACATAATCTCTTCATTGTCTTCATCCAGTCTTTTCACGTGACTTCAGAGAGGACCAATATTCACTATCCCATGCATCTATGTGCTCTGTCTTATTAGTGACTTGCTATGGTTTTTCCTCTGTTCTTATGGATACAAAAGGAATGCCAAATAAAATACATATCCATAGGTTACTTTGCTTATTTTTGAAAGGAATTACAAACAGCGTACTCCCTCTTTTTACATGTTAGGCATGCTGTCTGGACCATGTCCAACTGGCATAATGGAACAAATATTTGTGTTTTAATCCACTACTATCTTGACTATCTTCTCATAAAAGCAGGAGGATGAAACTGTAAAATGTCAGTTCCTGGTAAAATCAAGTTGGGCTGAATCTGTAACTAAGTTGAATACAGGCTCTGCTTTTCAAAACCTGCTCCTGAATTCTCTTCAATTGGTCTCTCAGTATCCATGCTATTTTCTAGGCTGTCTATGTGCACATATACTACCTTGAATTAGTCAACATGCTATACAAATACAAAAGTAGATGTCTAAATTCAGCAATAAAATTTCCATTGAAAATGTGACCTTTTCTGTACAAAGCTACATTTGAGGAATGTATTCTTATATTTCACTTCCATTTTACTTCCCAGATAAAACTTTACTTTCCATTTCAGTCATAAATTTTATACTCATCATATCCATTAATCTTCTTAAGTCCAGTAAAAATAAGCAGATTTTTAATTAAGAAAGCTGCAAGCAACCCAATCATCTATTGCTGGAGGAAAAAAAAAGCAAATGATGGTTGTGTGGGTATAATAATGTGCTGTGATCACTACTGAATCATAGCTGAAACCTGAAACTGATTGGTTGAATGAAATGTGAAAAAATAATTTAATGCATGCAAAACCTTTACACAGATTCTTAAGCAAATTATAAAAACTTAGGTAGTTGCCTTAAAAATAAATTATATTTCAGTGCTTCTACAGGAGTACTAATCTGTATCCCTAGACAGTTTATCCTTCTATGGTGGAAAAAGGCAAAAAATAGAATCCTGAACAAATCACGGATTTATTGGTGCATTAAAAAAAAAACAAACAAAAAAACAAAAACAAACAAACAAACAAACAAAACCAAAAAAACCCAACAACAACAAAAAAAAACCGACAAAACAAAAACCACAAAGGCTTCCTTTGTTTCAGAATGCATTACTTCTGTTTTTCTTTTAATATCCAGAAAATTTTAGGAACTTATTCATTATTAGTTTCATTTCAAGAATACCTGATGGGAGACATGCCTGAGTAATATAATATTAGATGTGGTAAAGAAAATCAGTAAAAATCTCCTTCCCAAAGGCCTCCTTCCTTAAAATTAAAACAAAGAAAAGAGTAGGAAGACTACTAGAATACAGAGGCACACTTTTATTCTTTTCCTGGTTTGTCCTGTTTTGATTTGTTTATTTTTTTAAGTATGATTATACCATGTTGGTCATGTAGCAAAGTATTTGTTTGTTATATAGTGCACCTTCAGGAGGATCCTGAGGAGTATGTCTTTGGGGAGGAATAAATACAGCTCTACAATTTTAGAGTGTAAAATTCAGCAAATAAGTCTTTACAGAAATGACAGTTAAGCCCATTCTATATTGACATCATTCAGAGTTTCACATTAACACTAGCAGGACTGAGATGCTTCTGAAGCGTCATCCAGATAGGCTCATTCAGAGTTTTGATCCCAGAATGTCTGACATGCACATGGTTTCCCTCTCTAATGGAATGCTCCCATGGAAAGCCCTGGGAGAATGTTGTCTTTGGATCTAAACATGGAAGGTTGCTCAGAAACTCACATAGAATATGTAACTATCTCATTCACTTATGAACACATTGTTCAATTCAAGGAGAAATCTTGAGCTTAAAGATTTGCTTTAAAAGTGGTGTTTACACTGAACCGTATGCTGTGTCTGAACAGATTGTCACATCCAATGTTTAAAAGCTGAAACAGCATATGGAAGACATATTGGAGGTATTGATGTTGCCTAATGTTTTAACTTTGTTTTTATGTTCAGGAATGTTAATTGGACCCACACAACTGCTCTCACATTCAGCATCCTGGATTTTTCCCCTGTTTTAATTTCTATAATTTATTGAGGGTTTTTATAACTTATGTTGCTGGTTTACATTTCACAAACCAAAAGTAGTGCAAAGCAAAACCTATTGAACTAATAGAAGCGAGAACTAGTAGACTCTGTCTACAATTACTTCCTGATCTTCAGAACAAAAGCTATGGGTGTCATCTGAGAAATCTGTATAAAAGTCTCTTCCAGTAGAGGCATCTTCATTTGGAGTCTGCACAACAGCAAACAATATAGTTGCTACAACATTTCCATCTCCACATAAAAATCTTACCACTATCTATCCAATCGATTATTTTATTTAAAGATACTGTATTAGTTTAACTGTTTTGTTATAGAAGCCATATGAAACTTATATCCTTTGTATAGCCTCCACTTGATTATTTGCATGAAAAGAGATGAACAAGGGTCAAAATATAGTTCAGGAGATATCACTGAAATCTTTCTAGACCTTCCCCACAAACTAATTTTAAGGTAAGATTGTGATCGTGGCATGCAAAGCAATCACACGGAGACAAGAGTCTTGCAGGGCAGAGTTGCTCCTCAGAGAGAGAGCCCAAGGCCAAACCAAGGCCGAGAGCCCTCTGCCTGTTTATTTCTTACTTTTTATATATTTGTGGGTCTGGTTGTGGATTGGCTTCTGGGGTTATCACCTCTCAGCCCAGTGGCCAGACCAGCTGTCAGTTACAATTGTTTTCTGTCCTGGGTTACAATGTAAGATGTGCCCGAAGTATGTATTCTATCACCATCTACATGAGCTGTTGAAACTAAGTTGTGCACTGTTTCCCTTGCCCCCTGCCTCCAGACTATCTTCTGTTAATGGCCCATCAATGCCTTGCTGCATGACTCATAGATAACTCCCTCCAGGAGCTATCTCTGTTTAATAGGCAATCAAGGACCCATTACAAGACTGATAAAATTATATCAGCCCATTGTGAGATGCTCCGCCCAGGGGGAGGAGCCAAGCATTCCCACCTGGATATAATCTGGGATTTGGGACAGCACAGGCAGCCTTACCCACTGGATTCCCAGAGGACAAGAGCTACCAGACCTTTCTGCAAGAACACTGCTTCAACAAGGACCGCTTCATCTGGACTGCTACCAACCACGGTTTTCAGGTTGTATTCTGACTCTGTCAGTGATCTTTTGTACTATTGCAATGTGTTTTATTTTATTTTATTTTACTTTTTTTCTCTCCTATTAAATTGTTTTTTTCTGACTTGGAGTCTCTCGCTGGTTTTGCCTTCAAGCCAGCACATTTTCAGGTTACAAATATGAAAACAAAGGACAGGGAATGAAAAACAAAAAGTTTGCTTATGTGACCATGTGTGAGAAAAGCGAAAACTGCTGCTAATATTGTGCAGAAGTTAAAGAGACTGACTCCATCTTATGAACAATCAGAAGGCTTTAGAAAAACTCAGAAAAACCAGGGTGACATAAGATGTTGTATATTAGGAAACGGATACAATGTTTAAAAATAATTTATTTCTGAATTGTTATTTTACTATCCCTTCAAAGACAAAAAAGAAAATTGGGGAAAGGATAACATCTCTAAAATGTTTTTTAATAATTCATGGTAGTGGGAAATATATGATTTCAGTAAAACTCATTAAACCTCCTTATAAGAATAATGTAAAAGTCTCCTTTTTTCTCTTTATGTAACCTTTCTAGTTACTTGAAGAGTAAATTATTTCCTTGTGTTTTGTAAATATTTTTTCAAACTTATATTGCTTAAGAAAAGATTATTCTCTTCATTTGAGAGGCTGTAAAATTCAGTATTTTTCAGATAGGCTAAAGTTACCTTTGCCTTTAAATACTGTTCTGCTAAATCTCTGTCTGGAAAGAGATCACTGAAAGTCTAAAATACTGTTGGGACTGAAGTACAACATAATTCGTGGTTGTATGAAATATAGATGAAACTCTAGATACTCAAAAACCAAAATGAAACATGTAAAATTTGTTAGTGGAAAGTGTGTTTTTCATTGGACCAACACAACTTTTTCAGCTGCATTAGTCTCCTTGATGAGGGAGAAAAGCATAATTCCAAGGGCATTCCAAATGGACGCCAGATGATCCGTTAAGCAACCAAATCCATTTGCTTTCTGCATTGGAGAGAGAAGTTTCCTGCTGTTCTTTCTTGCCTAGTACAGCCTGCTGGCTCCGGGATCAAACCAAGACACTTATGCCTTTATCTTTTCTAGGAGCACATTTCATCAAGTAGGTATCCTAAGAATAACTGTAAAGCTGTATGTTAAGAAATACAGGAAATACAGACTTCCTGTCAGGTTAGACTCTAAGTTTTAGAAGTTTTCCTTACTCCAGACAGAGGAAATTTCCAAAGGGCTAACATTTAGGATAGATATCACCAGTGTACAGAAAACCCCAGGTCTACTCTTTCTGAAATTGTTTCTCAATTTTTCTGTTTCCAGAAGCTTTTTCCCCACTTTTGAAGTCCTGAATATAATACTGGCAATTGAAAGCCTCACATTTTATGCAAACAAATATGGAGGTAAAATAAGGTTACTGTAATAAGATTTTGTTCAGAAATATGTTCATCCCTTCTCTTCTGAGCTTCCAGATTAAATGACTCTAGTGGTAAAATGGAAAAAATTACACAGGAATCTCAAAGTAAGACAACAAGAATATAACCTACTTTGCAGTTAAGCACAATGTGCGAGGCTTTTTCTGGTTACCAAGGTTAGGTTCAGGCAAAAGAAGCCTCTGTCCTCTGGTACATCTCTTTCCCATAAAATATAGAGGGCTGTCTTCACAGGAGTTGCATTTCCTGAGCATCTTTCAGGAACTGAGCCCTTAAGTTCACTGACAGCAGAAGAAAGAGATGATTTTAAGCCAAACAGTTTGTAAGTCTGTATTGTGGAGCACTTTATTAGCAATAGTGGTCTGGTACAGTTGGGAAGGCCATAGGGCAAAGCTGCATCACTTCAGAACTTATATCTTCTGTTTTTCTGGGGCACTAAAGACATGAGTAAAATTACTGCAAGGAAGGAGGAATTGCTTTGTAATTAAATGACAAACCTTATTCAAGGATATAGAAAACAGTCATCCTGTCTTTCAGTGTCTCCTCTGGAATGTATTTAACAGAGCTGGTCTGTAAGAAAATCCTTAAGGGAAAGTATTTGCACCACGCGTTCCCAAGAGAGGAAGAGGGACTGTAGAAATATTCAAATACTTCTGAAATTATTTAGGGTCTGTATATCCTCTCTTTAAAGGCACAAACCTAAAATTGATCTGTTCTTTCTTATTTCCATGCTAAATTTAATTTTAAGTTTTCTGGGCAGACCGTATAACCTTGAGTATTGTTACACACATGTGGGAACATCTAAGGTCTGCTTTAGTATTTCTAAGAAAAAGACAATATGAGACTTTGCTAAATGTGGGAAATCATAAATTAAATTAAAATAAAAACAAAGAGCTTCTAGTTAATGGAAGCAGATTATAAATCTCCTATAAACCCAAAATTTCTGTTTATTTTTCCTGTGGTAATACATGACAACAATAACAAATGACTTAGCATGTAACACATTTAAGATATTACAATCCTAATATACAATACAATTGTCTTGAAGATATTACAATCACAGGACAAAACCCCCTAGAAATGTCATAGTTTATAATTTTGGGGATGTGAAAGATATTGCTTCAAAAGACCTCACAACATTAGATCTTCTTACATTAGCTGTGATGGCTTATAAAAGATGAGAATTTTACATGCAAATTTAATCTCAGGGAGGACTTGCAAAATGCTGTAAAGGCACAGAACTTCAGGTAAATGGTCTGAAATTCTGGCTTGCTGGACTGGAAATTTCTAGCATGGCTGTGGTTCTTGCATTTACTCCATGTAATAAAGCAAAGTAAACATCCCAGAATGGGATGCAATTAACACCTGCTGTGCTCACTCAAATTTCATCAACTAAACAGAGCTGAGCCAAGACCACTCTTGGAAGATGTAGGTGCTTTTTTATATATGGCTTATGTGGAAGTAAGCAGTTACATTCTGTCTTTTTTTCCATATGTATGAATAAGGGAATTGTGTTCTTACCTTCTCTAAATGCATTAAGTAAAAATGTCAAGGCTGTTTGCTTAAAAAAAAAAAAAAAAAAAAAAAAAAAAAAAAAAAAGTTTAATTAAATTTTAAACTGTAGAAAATGATGAAAGATTACCAAGAACTACAAGCAAAGGGTTTGGAAAACAATGTTGTTTGGGACTTTATGTTGTTCAGGAGCTCCTAAAAAGAATGAGATAGCCATTTTATAACCGTGCAGCTATTAAAATTTTATCATGGGAAGGTGACTTTATAATAGAAATCATTTTGTCATCAGAAATGCCATCCCACAAGCAACTGGCAGTCCTTGGTAGAAACTGTAAATTATAAGAAGATTGGTTTCATGAATGTGGGTTATTTTTGCATGGACATGTTTCTTGATACCTCACAAGTTGAACTTGCAGTTACTTGGAAAATATTTTGCTTTTCCAAGTAACTCAGTTAGAGACTGACCCAAAGATATCTGGGCCTAATTGCAGAAATTCTTTGCACCTGATGTCTTTCTAGTGCACTGTATCAGATTTAAAGCATTTACTTGAAGGAAATTTGCTAGAAAGGATGATTGCTGCTAAGTAAACTATCTGTTTGGTATGGATTCACAGTTGTTGCTCACACAGTGAAACCATTTGAGTTAAAGTAATCAAAGGAAATAGCTTTTTCCTTCATAGTTTTTTCGTATGCCTGGAGACTCAATTTCCCATCCACCTGTGCTTTCAAATACTGGGGATAATTTTCTGTGATTTAAAGCACAATGCAACCAGAAAAATAGCAAGATTTTGAAGTAAATTTTAGTGTGAGGGAATTCTGTCACTGATGTATAAAAATGCACTATGCTTTTTATCAGTGCATTAATTGTACTATGCTATGTAGATGATCAAAGAAAAAAAACTTTTTAAAGCAGTGCTATCATAATTTAGATACTGCAAGACTAGGAATGCATCCAGTTTTCAAAATTAAGAGCTCTTTTTATTCTGCAGTGAAATATTTCCACCATTTGCACAGAATAAAACTGTGTTATAGAGTTTGTAAGGTGAATTTCCAAATCCTGGGACCAAAATCTAACACTGCTCAGCAGCTGGGTGAGCAACATAAACCCTCATGTAGGTGAAAGTTGTACATTAAGCTGAGAATTTAGAGATTAATGCGCTGAACTTTTATCTTGTAGCATTTCTGAGCATCTGAGTATATGTATGTACAGAAAAAAACTAATCTCTTTCCAGACAGCTACATTTACATAGCACTATACTTTATGTGCTTTATCTTTATTTCAGGGCTCAGTAGCAGGGATTTTGATTAACTCTGGTTTTGTCATAACTGAGCTCTAAAGTTTTTCCCCAGGCCTGGTTTGTATCCAAAGAGCTTAGGGAGTTAAAGCTGTCATCTAACCTAAGTTGTACAGAAAAACACCAAATTATATTGGTTAATTGAGAATTTTATTATTTATATTGATATGTTTATACTCAGAACTTTTGGAAAGCTGTGAAGAAAAATGTAAAATTACAGACCAGATACCAGTAATGCATTTATGTGTAAAGTTCTTCAAAACTTAAAAAAAAAAAACAAAAAACCGTAAGCTTTCTTCCTTTTTGTGTATGTGGGCAATTAATACTATTTCTAGCAATACTCTAATCCAAATGGCAAAAATTATTGATTTAAAAAATCTTGTTCTATTTTTCTCTTCTTTAATAGAAAATGCTGGAAAGAATCAGGGGAATCTGTTTTATAGACATTTTCATTTCAGCATTACAAGTAGAGTAAGATGTCTAGGAGGCTTGAAATCCAGGGTGACAAAATTATGAAGTAATATAAAACAACTGGAAGGAAAGGGGTGATAATTAATAAAAAAGAAACATGAACAAAACAAAATGTGGAAGGAACGTGTGGTTTCTCAGGAAGCACAGAAGGAAAAGGTTTCTCTTATTTCTTCTCTTCAAAAATTACTACTAATACAAAAACCATTGGCATAATTCTAAAAGTTTAATTATCTTAGTAATAACACTTAGTAAGGTTCCACTGGTCAAATTTCTTTTCTTTGTTGATATATCCTTTAGGTATATGCAGCCTTGTGCTTAGTAAAATAAAACCTGACTTTCCTAAGGTATCAAAACTGTAGAAGATGTTTCTGATATACCAGAGACAGGCAGACAAGATTTTAGTTTTACAGAGAGCAGATACAATATGATGTTTGAAAACTGAGTGAAGGGTCTAATCATAAATGCTGAGGAGGGTCACAAACACCAGCTAGCTTATTAACTGGAATGCTGCTTCTACCGTAGCTCCACGGTTCTGGTAAGGAAAAATTAACTTAGAAACAATGTCAAGACTTAAAATAAATATAGTGCTAGTAATTTCAGGCCACTAAGAGTTATGAAAACACAACAGTTTCAGACAGAACAGTAATGAAAAAGAACCTTGGACAAAAGTTCTCTGACCTCTGGCTGACACAACAGTTAATTTCACACAGAGAAACTGAAACCAGAGTAAAGGCATTTTCAAGATTCAGCCATCACGTCTTACTAGGTATGCAGATAGTAATTTTATCTGACCAAGCAGATCCTTCAGGATCAGTGTTAGAGTAATACTAGTTGCAGCAACTGAAGTGGTGCCTCCTGCAATAGGGCAGCTGAGAATCATATGGAAAGATTTAAAATAAAAAAGTCTTTTGGCTTTCAGGTCTGGACATTTAGACAATTGCTTTAAGTTCTGCTTCTAATTTACTTTTTGGAAGTTACTCTAGCTGGAAAAAAATAACTTTGAGGCCAGAAAGCAAGAACTAAGAGATTGGTGAGATGGCAATAATGTTATTTAACATCTTAATGTTGACGGGGAGTTGTTTCTGTCATGCAGACAGAAGGTTAAATAAAACTGAAAAAAGTTCCTCTACTGACATGCTCTGTGAATCAAACTGAAAATTGTTCACTAAGTGATGACCCTGTTTTCTTACTTCCTTTCAGCTGTTGGGCTACCATAAAATCAGTAAAATTAGAAAAACAAAAACAACCCCACCAAAAAAAACCAACAAACCAACAACAACAAACTCCAATGTAAAATTAACACCTATGTTGCATTAAGAAGCAGGATTTGGCTGGATGCAACAGGGGAATAGCTTCCTCCCAAATACATGCATGCTGATACAAGACATTACATACTTTATTCTATGTACCTGATTATCAGTTGTCCCAGACTGAACGTACACGCAATAACTATTGCCCCAGAATCGCTAACAGAATTCCACACCTTTACATATGCACTCTTGTCTTGGGTATGGCCATCACTGAACTATCCACAGAAATCACTTCACTCCCCTGAACAAACACTCACCCCTAGGATGCCTCAATTTGTAGTGCTTAGTGCTTACCCTTTGGGAAGTCCCCTTGAGAGATTTTCTTATAGCTCAGAGTGAACAATAGTGCTTCATCCCATGCGCAGCCCCTACGCTGCCTCAGTTCATAGGACTCTGCTCTGGGAAATCCCTTTTGACAGTCTTCCTTGTGGCTCAAGGTGAGAAAAAAAAATACCTTCAACCCATGAGCCTTTGCAGATCTATGTTAATATTTCATACCCCATTGGTTATTTCCCCTCATTCCTGGTTTTTAGCCTCCCTGATTGGTTCTTTTTTGATCCTTCCCTTGATTGGTCCCTTTCCCAATTCCTTTCCCTATTGGCCCAAGTTTGAAACCCCGCCCCGGCTACCCTGCATAATACTTCTGCCCCATCGCCACTCTGCCGCTTTCTTCCTGGACCTGTGGAATAAGAGGGTCTTCTGGAGATTGGGAAGAGCTCATTTCACTGCTTTTACTCCTGCATCACCCGAGCTGGCAGATTTGGGTCTTCTGCTCAGGCAGCCATACAAAGAAGCTAAATCAGTCAGCACTTGGGAGTGGTACTAGAGAGCGAATCACTTTGCACTGACAGTGCACCTTAGAGCTGATAACTTTGCACCTAGGGTGCACAAAGAGCTGATCACTTTGCACCTGAGGGTGCACAAAGCTGAATCACTCTCCTCCTGAGAGTGCCTGTGCCTCCGTGGATCCAGGGTGTCTTTTTAAATACACTTCTAGCAAGGAAGGTCGTGGCACCTTCACCACCAGACCAGACTGCAACACTGGGGATCTCTCATGGTGGTCCCTAGTGGTCACAGATCCCAGTGTTTACAGCTGGACAGTCGAGTAGGCAGGGCACTGGGGCTGGTGAGTTTCCAGTTCTCCTTCTTACACAGTGGGCATTGTGCAGTTCCATAGGCCAGTGGTTTTGGTAGAACAAACACTGTGTTAGCTCACCAGGTAGACTACATCTCGTAACAGCTTGACAGAAACCTCAAAGTGCAGATGCTTCAAATGATCTTGTGCACATTCCTACACATCTGTCACTGCTAAATGACATGTTAAGTCTGATTACCTATGGTATTGACTTAACTTGAACTGATCCTGTATTAATACAAAGTAGTGCTTACACAATTAATTACGATGTCTAACTTGTAAGGCAACAACTTCAGTTTATGGTTAGTTTGGAAACCTAAAACTAGTGTATTCTTTACTTAGCATGTGTGCAAAATTTTGTCCTGATTTTCCTTTTTTTGTCAGATCACAAACACATCTGCACTACATGAAATGCTAATGAGAAACATTTCACAAAATTAATGAATAGAAGTATTTTTTCTTCTTTGTTTAACTTAGAAATACAGTATTTTCATGTTAACATAAGCAGAAACTGCAAATATCAGAATATAAAAGAGGACTATGCAAGTCTGGTCAGAAAAAATAAATTAAATATATGAAGTTCCCACATATTTACTGTCAAGTTTTCCAATAAATGGTTTGTTGGACAATTATTATTGTCTTTCTGTCTTGTAAATAATACACCATGAGAAGTTAAGAAAAGGTGACATTTTTAAATACACTATCTTTGTAACTCCTTGAATAGCTTCAGGCATTTCTTATTGCCTGAAGATGGTACCTGAAACATGAGAGGTAAATGACATTTTCCTTTATCAAAGGCTACCTTTGCAATTTTTAATATTTTGGCTGTCCGAACACTTAATAAAAAATCTATTATAATAAAAATGTTAATTAATATTATTTATTATGAGTGCTGAAACAAAGTCCCCATGAAAATTAACTGATTTACAAGTAAAATAAACCATTCCGTCTACTCAGTCCATGTATTCCTTCTTTGAGGTGGCAGACACATTGTGAAGTTTAGCTAGTCTCATCTGGTTTTGTGGCAGTTTCAACGAACTTCAGCCCTACATCCTGGTGTGGAAAATGATATGGAGACAAATACCTCAATCTCATGCTAACACATCAGTGCTTAAAAAGTTATAATTTAGCCTTAAAAACTGGTATCCTTTCAAGATTTATTATATTTGACACAAAAACAATCTTGAATTAAATATCCATGTAAATGGAAAAGTATCAGTGTTTAAACAGATGTCAACAGTTTCTTAGGAAATGGAACTAATGTTACAGGTGATGATGAAGAGTTTCAAAGCAGTTCTGTTGCAATAATAAAATGTGGCATGTGAGAAAAAAATAGATTGCATTAAAACAGAAGATATTGGAAATTTAAGGTCAAGAAATTAAAAACAGGAGTTGCACCTCAAGATCCAAAACTATTTTCTAAGCTCAAAACTGGAAGCTGTTTAGCTAATACTCATATTTTCCCAGAAAGATGGAGCTTAACAAAGCAGACTTTAATATAGCTGTGCTATCCAGGCACAAACATCCCAAAGCAAACCCCAGCAGGCTGGTCATGTTTTAGGAAGTGGTGTTTTCTCACAGTTCTAAAATATCGAAGTTCCCAGTGGGTTCCCTGAGAGATGGAGCAGGCCAAAGGAGGTGTAAATCAGTATATTTTGTCTTTTTTTGTGACTTCTACAGTTCTAGCCCTGCTTAGTTATTACCACAAGGGAAAAAAAAAAAAAAAAAAAAAAATTAGAGAGAGAGAGAAAAGTACCTGTCTCTTGAGGTCATCTCTTAACAATTTTATAACTCTTTTAATACTTGATTCCTTGCATTGACTCCAGTAGCCAAAGGCAACATGTTCTCAACCACAGGCCTTGCCAATTTCATTTTTCTCATTACATGAGTTACATAACAACAAATGCCAGTGATAAAGAACAACGGGAGTGAACCCCACATTCAGGCCCAGGTAACAAGGTCCTTATGAGCAAGTGCATCTTTCACCTGAAGTGCAGAGTCATGCCTTCTCCATGGGCTGTCCCAAAAGAACAGTGACCAGCACATGTGGCCACAGAGTGAGAGGCAGGTCCTTCCATGATACAACCTGAATGTACAGAGATGTGTGGCATTATCTCCTGGGAAATAAGAACAAGCATACTGAGAAATATCCAGTGGGAGCACAGACCAGCAGGCTGCTAGGACATACTAAAATGCTGGAGACAGTTTCAGACATGCAACTGTGAGTTAATGTCTGAACTTCCATTTGAGGTAGCCAACTACTGCAAGGTTTGTCTTGGATAAAATTCTAACCCCTACTCATTTCATTCTTCACTATTTAGCTCAGTACTATCTTTCAAGTCTTTCAGAAAGCATTTATTTTGTTCTGTTTTCTTTCTTTTTTATGAGTTAAAAGAAGGGGGGGAAAAAAGTAAATTATAAATTTTGCTACTGAACTATGAATTCCAGTGTAGCTGGATCCATCCTAAGGAATGAAGTCTCAGCAGAGATTACCCCCCAATTCTTTGTACAGTAACAGCAGCTCTATTGTGCTCATATCTGGTTCATTATTTTGATTTTGATTAAAAGTTATAAAAAAACCTGTTGGGTTTCTATGAAAGGTAATAAGTTTTCCTAACCTTTGACTTATATCTTCTCTTTTGCAAAAACATTTTGAGCGCTAAAAGCTGGCAACAAGTTCTTAGTCATCCCTTGTCAGCAACTGGATTTTAAATGCTTTTTTTAGCACTTGAAGTACGTGGTTAGAGTCCAATTTCCTACAAACTTTAAATACAAAAACAATTCCTTGGGCCTAAGCAAGTTTAAAGAATGGTTTGCCAAAATATCCATCAATTCTTTTATAGTTACTGATAGAATGACTGTGTCACAAAGTCTCTTGCTTCCAGAAGACATCAAGTAAGTGTATCATGGTTAATTTTTTTTTTCTAACAATGAACCCATACTTATTTCACCTTAAGCTAATTATGAACTCTCTTTTTTTTTTTTTTTTTTTGACAAATCATCTCAGCTATGTTAAGCACAAGAGCTGAACACCTAAAATAGTTCTATAATGCAATGTCTTTAAGACTTAAGCCACTGAATAACTTCACAGTTATTTCATCCTAAGTGAGATTTCAATCATTACAATAATGCAAAATTTTGAGAGATTGCCATTTTTATGCAGGGAGTTTCAAGGTAGTGTTAAATTTATGCTATGGACAGCTGGTTCTATAATTCTATAGAAACTAGGAGCCTATGGGAGGTAGTAACTTGAAAGCTTGTTACTGAATCTTACCAGAGGAGGTAGTAACTGTCTCTCACCTAACACAGTAGCTGTTAGGTAGTTTTTCCCTGGTTGGAGTCAAGGAAGCTGTGAAATATATAAAAGGAGTGCATTAACATGTACCTTTTCATTTCATAAAAATGTCAGACCGAGTTTTAACCTTAATCTTGTGCTATGGTACCATAGTCAACAGGCTCACTTGGACACAGTTGAAAGAAAACTTTTGAAGTTTAAAAATTTAAGATGCTTTACTTTCATGGATATAAATTATGTTAGATGCATTTGGAGAATACATGTATATTGGATACACCTTAATTAATGTAACTTGCACAGAACATTTCCTTGATTGGTGGAAGTGCATTATTTTAATGTAGAACAATGTTTTAAAATATTATATAAGAGCATGGATTCTCATCTAAGTAGTCTGTGAAGAATAAGGAGAAACAATTGTGGTGGTGTCTAAAGACACTGCCTCCCCACAAAAATGAAATTTACTGAAAAACCTCAAGTTTTCCTTACAGGAACAAAACAAAAGAAAAGGAACAAATAGCAAAACAAAATGTCCTAAAGTATTACTGGTCTGTCTGGTCTGTCCAGCTCTTGGATATTATTTTAATATAAGTTGTCTGGGTATTTCATGTATGTTGCATCTACGCACTCACATGCATGCATCTGTTTACTTTGCTTATTTGCTTTTTTTTTTCTCTTGGGAGGTTTGTGGGTTTTGTGTGCATAAGGTAGCACAGATCAGTACTTTGTCCACTTTGTATGATTGCTGTAACTGGATGAAACTCCTCTGGGAAACGAGCCTCAATACTTGCATAAATATGGGTATAAATAACATGTGGCAACAAAACTAGTTAATAACTGCATATAGAAGGCCATAAATAGATGATTTACATTTTAGTGCCATTGGGAAAGGATAAAATTAATATTTGTCATTCCTTCATTGAATTAATTTGAAAAGAAAGTTAATAGGTGAACCCATTCTTTCCACAGAGTATTTTTGTATGCTTTCATACAATAAATATCTGTTTCTTTTCCTCTTCATAATGATCCGGAGAATCATATAGAAGATATGAAAATTCACTTTGAAATTTAATATCTTCTCTGTCAGAAAACAAGTTTGTGTAGAAGAGGGGTCAACTGGGCTTCCTTCACCAACGAACTGCCTGGAAATTGTAGTTAATGTTCAAAAGTAAATGAGAGATTTGGTAAATATATTTCTAGAAGTCTAAACAAGGTGCAGACTTCCAGCTTTAAAAGTTTATCCTCTTTGGAGTGAATTTGATTCAAATTGCAATAGGAGTCCTCATTATCCTCATTATAATCCTTATTATTCTCCTAGGAGAAACTGCTTTACTCTACAGATCTCACTACACCCTGAGGTGATAAAATTCTTATGCACTTGGCAAAAAATATATAATTAAAAGACCCCTGTAAAATGAAGCATCATTTCACCATTCATAAGGAAAATTAGGAGAAGCACAACACATTTTTTAGTTCTCTTCTCAAATTTGCAGAGGTTTTATGCGCTGAGTAACATTGATTTTAGGACATAATTACAAGTTGCCAACCTTTGGCATATTTGAAAAGGAAATTGTTGATTTTCATTGCAGTAGATGTTCCAAAATCATCCACCGCCTACCCAAATTCCAGGACAATGGATTCTCAGTGAATCTGATGGTTTTGTTCGAAATGGTCTGTATCAAAAAGTTTAGGTTTTGACTATACAGAATCATTTGCAGATTAATTGCCAAAATTCACACAGTGTTAATGCATTTCAGATATACTTACAAACTATTGCATTTACTTTTCTTGAGGAGCCTTGTGATCAAATTCGCCAACTCAACAATTGTAAGAAAGCAATTTCCAGAGCTCTGGATGTTTGGGAAAGCTATTTGAAATGTGTAAAATGTTTGTGCCAGAATAATTTGTGTACTCAAATGGTGAGGAAAGAAAAGCAGTATCATATTATATATCTTACATGACAATGGTATAAAGTCACCAGAACAGGGATTTCCTTCTAGTCCTAGACAAATGTGGAAAACACTGCTGCCTCTGCTTTGCTGCCTGTTTGCACTGTAATGATGTTCCTATAAAAACCTCCACCTGATCATCTTGTGCACAGCCTTCAGAAGCACTTCAATCAGACAGCAGAGCAAACATTCATGCCTTAAGTATGGCTACTAACAAATAAAGTTCATGTTCAGCAAAACTAAGAGAATAAAAATTACTATATCAATGTCCATATTCAAGATTAGGTAAGCAACTAATGGATAAAAAATCCTTCACACAGTCCCAGAATCACAGGATAGCTGAGCTTGGACGGGACACCTAGAGATGATATATTTCAATTCTGTTGTGAAAGCAGGAGCAAGTAGAACAGGCTGCTCAGAGCTGCATCCAGTCAGGCTGTAGACATCTCCAAAGTGGAGACTTCACCACCTCTCAAAACCTGTTCCAGGGTTTGATCAATGTCACCATAAAAGGATTTTTCTTCTATTCAATTTAGCTGGCTTTCAGTCCACCTCACTGTCTATGGGGCCTCACAGTCTAGTACAATTTGTACCAGATGTCGCAGTGCCTTCCTATGAGTGACCGCTGACCAGCGCTACTGCAGGCTAGCTCAGTCCCTGTGACACTGCAGCAACGTCGAAGGTCGAGGCAGCAAGCCACGCAAGCCACCTCCTCCCAGTGGGGTCTTTTCCCCCACACAGCGACAGGCGGTAGATGTCAAATGCGACAACGGCAGTGAAAGGAAAGGCTGACTCTTCTGTGCAGGGTATAAGCTGGTTTATTGTAGGGGGAGCACAGAGCTCTGCACCTCTGCACCCGCTGCCCAGAAGAGCGCAGAGAGCAGCTGTGCAAGAGCTTATAAGGGAGGGTGTAAACAGGGGTGGCGACAACCGGTCAGCCAATTACATAAAAGATGGGCTCAACTGGGGGTGTAAACTTCACAACAGGGAACCAACCACAAAATGGAGGGAGGGGATTTCCAGGGCCCCAGCCTATCACTCGACGCCTTTCCTGAAGCTTTCCAGAAGCCAGGGAAGGGCGTGGGAGTGATAGACAGGGCGCCCAAGGGGAGAGAGAGGGGATTGACAACTTGGGATAAGGGGGAAGGGATGATTGACATAAAACGAACAGAGATCTCTTAACTGTAAACAAGTTGAAACCATTACACAAGATGGGGGGGTACAAGGAATGAACCATTACATAAAACGTGTATAAACTCATATAAAACAAATAAAACAAATTCCACACCACCACACCAGACACAATGGAAAATCAACATTTTGAAGAGGAGGTGTTATTAGTATCATCACAAAAACCACAAAGTCTCGTACATCTACAGAAGTTACTGATTGTATTAGGTATGTCCATGCAGACAGCAGAAATGCTCTCAAGAGGCCTAGTTTCAATATGGAAAAGAGTTTACTTTTTACCTACCTGAGTTTCCAGGGTGGAAGATAACAGAGAGTGAATCAGACTGAAAATATGTTGTATGGCATAACTATTACTACTCCAAAGTAAAATTAATTGATTTTCTTGATTTTGCTCGTAAAAAAGGATGGATTAAATCATGGCTTTATGTTTGGCATCAAGATATCTTGCTTTCATAAGTGATGTCATTTTTGGCTTCATCTGAACTGGAATCTTAGATGATCTAAGCTAAAATTTTCTAAAGATTTTGACCTGAACAAGGCAATGAGTTTCAAGAAATTCTGAACTATCTGGGAGCTGAAAACCAGAAAGTCTATCTTGAAAAGAAGAAAGGTCTTTCTTCCTATGTGGAAAAATTGTGTCTGTCTGCATTTGGGAGGGCAGTGTGTGAGAGAGCATCTTGGTCATCGTCATTCTGGCTTAGGAAGCTGGAGGCTTTATTTGTACTTAACTTCTCAGAGAGGGAAGTTCAACAGCCCAAAATATCATCATCATCATCTTCTTCTTCTTCTTCATCATCACCATCATTTTAATTCGCATACATAGAACTAATGCCTACAGCAAAACAAGTGCAGTCCTGAGGATGATGTCAATATTAATAAGTTAAGCAGTGTCAGAGAATATTCCAACCTCTGAAACTTGGTTATCATGACTATTAAATTTTTAAAACAGCTCCTAACAGAGTTTCAGCCTGTACCGGGTTTTGACACAAACAGTTCTCAGGCACATCTCAAGGGTTAGTATGCGTCATGGACTAACTACTCCCTGCAAGCAGTTTCATGTGTTACAGGGAAAAGACCTTAATGACATGGAGGTTTGCCTGTCAGTGATGACTGACATCACTGCCACTCTACGGTCTCTGACACATGTAATTTCCTAATTAAAACACAGCTAATCTTGTCCCTCTACTTGGGAAGTTTCTGAAGGTGGTGAAATTTGTATAATTGCTTTATAGCACAGTGAGCATTTGTGAGTTTGACAGAATCCTTTAGCAGGAAAACAGCAGTATTTAAATATATATATATCTATTTTGAATCAGATGAAAGTTTTTGTTCTTCCTCAATCCAGGGTTAATTTCATTCAGTATTGGGAAGTGGCACATGTCACATAAAAATATCCTTGATCACTATAACTTTAATGAATGGTATTTCTCAAACACATCTCACAACCCCCATAAGCCTCTTGGGTTTTGTCAGGTGAGGAGATTGAATAGTTAACTAAAAAGTAAGTTACATTGTTTATAGAGACTCTCATTCCTTTCCAGATATTTCCTAAAGAAAACAATTGGGTTTTCTTCATGGGAATTAGCGACCTCTGTCAGTTTAGATCAGTTTAGAGTCCTTTAGAGCATTTAGGAAAGAATACAAAGAAATAACCTAAACCCAGAAATTATTTGAATAATTATGGAAAATGAAATTCCTTTCACTGTCATCCTGATACACATCTGCACTGACTTCCTGAAGACAATGAAGCCAATTGAAATGATGCATTTCAAACCAGGAGTTCAACTGGCTGGCAGTCCAATGCTGTGCAAGTGTTACCATACAAGACCCAAGATGGGACACTGGAGTCTTTGTCCTGTCAATGAGAGTAAAGATTCAACACACAGTAAAGACAGCTTGACCAAAGGCACTGAAGAAAATTACAAAAGGAATGATATATAGCAATTATGTTTCTTAAAGGGGTTTTTAGAAACTTCAGTAGGCAAAAAAGGTGTTGCAGATTTTCTAATTATGAGTTTGTTTTATTTATTATTATTGTATCTTATGCATTAAAACCATAAATAATCTGCTTCCATTGATTTTACACAGAGAATGATTATTGATCATTGTATTTGCCTTTTATTTTACTGTGTTTTGATGTTTATTGTATTTTGGTGTTTATATTTTGTTTAGGCTTTCAGAGTAATAACGTAAATAATTGCAAGAAAATACATGCACTTGTGCATCATTTTAAATAGATGTGTTTTTTTCTCACTTTTTAAATAGCAAACCAAACAGAGTATATTCTGGAACTTTTGACATACCCCAGATAAAATCATATACAACACTATATTGGATAGTTATTTAATTTAATTTTTTGTGGCCTTCATTATACCTAAAATATATATATTAGATGAATATTTGGGGGGGACAGGGGTGAAGCAAACCCAAAGGCTTCAGCAATGCTTTTAATTAATAGACTTCTAATTTTATCCATTAACAGATGCAATTAAATTTATCATAGTATGAACTGACATTGAAAATTCTAAATAATGTTCAAAAGCAAATAGGTTGAACAGTGTTAGCTACTAAAATGCCCTTTCATTGCCTATATTAAATAGGAATGCATGGAAAGAAAATTGCAAGCATTTTATAGGTAAATGTGTGAAATCAGCTTAGTCTCACAGTAATGCAAAGATACATGTAGATATATTATTAATCCAAGTCTGGCACTGACAATTATTTATGCTGCTTAACTTTGCCAAGCAAAGATAAGAGTGAGATGTTTTTTCCACCACTTACCATCCATTCTTCTGCCCTAGTGCAGATAGCAGTGAAGCTGAACCAGCTTCTGGTTCACATCTTGGGCAGGTTAATAGGTCTTCAGGCTTCATTTACCGTAAGATTTCAGACCATTGTAAGTTTGAAACATAGTTTCATGCTGACAGTTTAATGGTCAAATAAGCAAAGACTTAACGTACTTTTAACATCTAAACCTTCTGGACCTTACTTACCGGGCCACAAAAAATGAGTTTCAGCATGGATTTTCTGATGTGTCTTTGTGCATTTGTGGCACTGTCTAAACCAGTTTCTTTTTTACATTTACTTTTTTTTTTTTTTTTTTTGTTAAGTCAACCTTCAAAGTCACTCTATGGATCATCTGAGGGGAGGGGAATCTCACACAAGTTAAACATTCAACTTTGTCTTTTGCCAAGAGAAGGGTCTGGAGGTTGTTCTGTTTTAATGAATGTGTCAGACCTGAAAGAGTTCACCGTACAACCAGCTCTTGCCAACAGTAGGTCAAAGAATTAAATCATGAGACAGAAATGTTATCCCTTCCTTTTACACAGAGACCCTTCACCTTCTAGCCTTGTAAACATTCTAATTGGCTATTTTTGAACAGAAGCAAATTAGTTTATTGACTTCATTTTAACATATGAAGGTAAAAGAGAAATTTTTAATATGTACAAAACCCAGTCAATATGAAATGAGTTAGATTTTTGATGGTAGAAAAAAGAGCATTTCAACTTTTGGATTGTAAACAAAGTAATTATCTTCATTTTTAGCTCTTAATAATTTCTTTCTTTGTTTAGAAAAGTCTATAAATATTAATGGTTTGTATTTAGACATGATATTTATCAATATGATATTAAATGGTTTTGATACATGCTGTTAAAAGGGAATCATTCTTCTGAGTCCTTTCAAGACCTCAGAGGCCAGGGAAAAAATTAAAATAACAGTGATTAATATTTTGTATTTTGTGCCCATCAACAAACAACTGGAGAAATAATGTAAAAGTACAGAGAGCTTTAAAATAAGTTCAAAGGAAGGAAGGGATAAAATTACACATACTAGTGATAAGTTTGGGGACCTTAAGGCTGTGTTTGAGGTTTTTCACTGTGGCCCAGAGTGTGCTGAGTACAGTGGAGTGCATTATAAATATTTTTACCATAATTCACACAATATGAGGACTAAATAAGAGGAAGTAACATGTTTGGCTATGGCATCATTGGCGTATGTGAGGCCTGATGGGAAGAGTTCTGGGACTGGAGTGCTATTATGGGTACATGCCTTTGCCATGGTCCCCCAGTACATTCTTCTCTCTAAATTGGAGAGAGATGGATTCAGTGGGTGAACTGTTCAGTGGATGAGGAGTTGGTTGGACAGTCACATACAGAGGATAATGGTCATCACTCAGAGTGCCAATGGATATCAGGGACAACTGGTGTCCCTCAGGGGACCAGTGGTATTTAATATCTTCATCAATGATGTAGACAAATGGATTGAGTGCACCCTCAGAAAATTTGCAGATGAGACCAAGCTGAGTGATGTGATTGACACACCTGAATAAGAATGCCATCCAGTGGGATGTGGACTAGCAAAGAAGGGAGCCTATGGAAACCCCATGAGGTTAAACAAGGCCAAGTGCAAGATGCTGCGACTGTGTTGGGACAGCTCCCAATATCTATCTAGGCTGGGGGATGAATAGATCAAAGATTGTTGTTTCTTCTTCTATTGAAGATCTCCTTTTCCCTTGACAGTGCAAACTGAGTGGACAGTGAGCTCTCGGTGGAGGCGGAGCTGATCCTGCCAGTATGAAGGCAAGGCAAATCTCCCTGTCAGCAACTTTAAAACCACTTTTATTTAACTTTAGTCTTTACCCAGTCACAGTTACTTTTCATGGAAGCACAAACAAGAGGAATACGGAAGAGCAAACTGACATTACAGATTCACCAGTTTTAAGAGCTACAGCCATATGGTAAAAATTACCCTCTTATTTGAATGCCAACAGCAACTTCAGTATATTGACCAGAGAAATTGTGAAGTCTCCATACTGGACACATTTAAAAACATGGTAGACACAGCCCTGAGAACTGGCTCTCAATGTACCAGTTCTGTGTAGGGGCAGTGGACTAGATGATCACCCTCAGTTGTTCTGTAATTCTGTGACCTTCATCACTTCAGTGATTTCACAGGTGCATGCACATTTGGCAGAACAATATTGATGCTGCACAGCTGCAAGGAAAATGGAATAACACATTTATTATGACACCAAAAATCTTCAAAATTTTCTAAGGATAACAAAATTTTGCTTTTGATTGAGGATCTTTCAAAACTCAATGGTTTCTGAAGGTGATTTTAGAATGGCCTTTACCACAATGTTCGTTTGACACTGAAAATGTCAAATAGGTGCTAGAAATATTTTTCAGTATTCTATTCAGCAAACTAGGTGCCAGTGTAACCTATAGACAACTGGTACCTGCTCAAAGCCTGTGTGGTGGTTTTCAGGCAGATTTTGGAAGAAACCACTCCCACGGGACCCCCCTCCCCTCCCCCAAACCGGTTCAGGAAAAGACTTCCCTCAGAGAGAAGTGTGAAAAAACCTGTTTATTAAACAGGCAAAGCACTGCCAGCACAATACCCGATGACAAGGAGCTTCGTGCTGCTTACAGAGGGATAACAAACTTAAAGAAAGTCTCCTCTTGAAGATAGTCATTGTGCTCCACCGCTCCGTCTCCGCTGGCATTGGGAGAAAAAGGAGATGTGCAGGGCTGGTCTTGGTGGGGTGGGTCCCCTGTGGAGGCCCCCGGTGCTTCCCCCAGGTCCTTAGTCTGGAGAGGTTGAACAGTTCCGAGGAGAGGGCAAAAAAGAAAAAAAAAGAAGGAAAAAAAGAGAAAAAAAAAAAAGAAAAAAAAGAAAAAAGCTTCAGCTATTCTACAGTGTCTAACTACGAGCACTCTAATGACGCTAGCACTAAAACTAACTAACTGCCGGCGAAAAAGAAACAACAGAGCTTCTTTCGTTTTGCAGTGTTCCAACTCCCCCGCTTCAAGGTCACTCCGAGGAGCAGAGTTTTCCTGGGGAAAAAAACAAACGGCACTTCCCTCCCCTCTGCACCCAACAGATGATTGGGTGATACACAGTCACCCTAGGACAGCCTGTTATTAAAACAAAGGGAGGAAAGGAGAGAGAAAATTTGTAAGAAAACAACCACTGAAATGTTAAGGTAGCAACACTTTTCTCATTTTATTTTAGATGTTTTACTTTTCTTAAAAGATCTTTCTCAGTAAATATAGAATACAAGTAACAAAGATGGCAGTAGTCAGGATTTCCTGCAATGCCCTCTCTATATGCATCAATCAAGATCTCAGACATCAATACTTCCTTTTTTCTCTAATATTCATGAACCTGCTTCCAATTTTCAAAAAGTGTATGTCAAGGAGTCACAAGAGCTGCCTAACTAATCCTCATATTTTCTCCACTAGGGATGTATAAAAGTATAATTTTGTATTTTGGTAGCTCATGCTATGTTAATGACTTCTGTAGAGACACTCACAAATAGGTGAAATGGTAAAAATAAATAAATTTTTGAACTTTACACAGAGTCGCTTTACATTCTAAAACTAGCTTAAGACTTCCTCTCTTGCACTTGAATCCTATTACGCTGTTCGAAGTTAAATTCACTTGTCCTTCAAACAAACCAGTAACCAGGTATATAAACTATTTCAGCTGAGAAAAAAAAGACTTTTAATATGTAAGTGAAATAAAAAGCAATGGTCTATGCAACTGTTAAAAGAGTGGCCATCATCTAAAGCCATTATTCTTTTTATGTTTACTATAACTCATGTAAATAATAATACATAAATCAAAAGTAACATTTCATGTTTGCATTACAAAATGCAGGATAACTATAAAACAGCTCTCTTTACATCTGGCTCCGTTTATTTCACACAATCCTGAAACCTGTCTTGTCTCACAGAGCAATTTTATTCTTGCAGTATTGGGGGGGAAGGGGGGAGCAGTTTTATTTTTTGTTGTTAATTGTTCATTTAATTTGATATTTATTTAGAATACATTTTGAGGCACTAAATAGATATTTTATTTTCTGTCTTTATGATGGGAAAAATATCCACTACTTTGACATTAGATTCTGACTGCAAGAATGAAAGGATGAGTTCTACCCCAAGATTCCATTTTTGTTTAGACTCATTTATGTGTGGTTCATCATTCATGTTTCCCCAAAAGTGTGAACAGAAGCAGAGTACCTCACCCTGTGTATTGAATATACAGCCTCTCATGAGAGACATTTTAGAGGTGAGTGATCTAGTGAGGTCTGCTATAAACATTTAGAATTTCCCTCTTCCAAACCTCTTCTGTTTTTTAAGAATCTTATCTCTTATAATTTGCAGGATTTCTACTCTTTTTTTTTTTTTTTTTTTTTTTTTTTTTTTTCCCCAGTTATATCTCCTTAAGAGGCTCAGGCATTCCTATGGTGATGATTCTTCATTGTCCAGCACAAAGCCTAGCTCCCGGAATAAATATTCCCTGTTTATTCCCATTTGTTCTTTTATTCTCATTCCAATTCTACATTTATTTCTGCATCTGTATTCTTCAACCCCTGCAAAGTGACATAATGGCACAAAACTTGATCGGCAGCTAGCTCACAGAACCTATATTTTTTATAACTCTGTTCAATTGCAAGTCCAAAAAACATTTTGCAAAAACATTTTAGGGAATAGTCATTTGCCTTGAAAGTAAATAAGTCACTTTCCTTTGTCTGCTCTCAGATAAGATATTATAACCTAAGTCTTTAGCTCTCTTTAGTGAGCATACTTAAAAGATTGACTGTTTCTGTGAAAAAGTAATCCTGACTAGGAAATTACATTTTACCAGAAAATAGTTAATTCATCTGGAATTTTCACTGACAATCTTCGAGCAGGACCCTCTCATTTGAAAAATGAGAGCTTAAATGCAATAACTCATCTACTATTTTAAATAAATTGAGTAACAAATATAAAACCTGAGTCTGTGAAGGTGTTTTACATCATTAAATTATTAACATCATTTGAAAAAATACCCCAAAATTTTCATTTAACTTTCAAAAAGGGCATACTGCTTTATAGATGTCACCTTATTTTATTTTTTTTTTCCCCCACTTTTAATAAAGAAATAGTTCCCAGGAAGGCATTCTGAAATTAGGTGCTTGTTTTGGCAGAAGAAAGAGACAGGGGAAAAAAGGCAGTAAAACTGCTACTGATATTTGTATGGCTTATGTCCTCTGCAATGTCCCTATGTATATTTTCATATACACAGGGACATTAAAGTAAATCTAAAATCTTTGCATATACTTTACCATTATGTACCATATAACAAGGGAAGTTTAATTTCAGCTCATTAAATTAATGACATGTCTCTCATAAAATTTCAGAGAAAATGCTGGCAGTAATCTATACAACCTTTCCCCCCTCCCTCACTAAAAAGGCAGCCCTGTGGCACCCAACCACATAATTAATTTTAACCCAAATTCATTGAAGAAAATTGACTCATTTTTTGCAATACACCTGAAAGAGTGGGCCATTCAGTAATTTGAAAAAGTAAATGAAAGCTTCTTCAGTTCACAAGATAACATTTTTATAATTTCATTGCAGTTACTTCATAAGTATAATGATAAACAGAAGGCTTTGCTATTTTTCTAGCAGAAATAACTTATAAAAATATATTATTTCCCTTGTGGTTTTGCTGCACCAGATTTTTTTTTTTTCTAGGAATACTTTTAGCATGCTAAAAAAATTGACTGGCTACCTTGCTCACAGATAGCTAAGATATGCTATTACTGCACAGCTCTTCAAATTTCTTTACAGTACAGTTCCAGTGATTGTAAGCATGGTGGTAGATTTTAATGGTACCATTCCTCATTTTAACACTGACTGTTAGGATGAGGTTGTAGTTTCTCTCCACCTCCTTGCAAAGAAACAAGGTCTTTGAGCACAATCCAGACATTTATATTAAAATATTTAAGAGCAATTATTAAGTCTAAGTAGAGGAAGGAATTGGCAGAAGTAGTGAAGGATTTTCATTGGATCATGTATTGAGCCTTTTTAGAGTTCTTATATGAAGACCTACTACCTCACAGTTTTAATCAGGTTTTGTTCAAATGCACACTAATAATAAATTTTGCACTTTGTATGCATTTTATGTATTCCTTAGTAGAATGCTGATACTGCCAGACAACTATTATCCTCAAAATTTGACTGGTTTTATAGTGGTCCAGCATCCTCTGAATCATATAATCCAGTGGATACTTATACTGGATGGAAGTATGTGGTGCATTATCATTAACATATACATTCACATATATTGTAAGATGTATACAGAAATATAGAGCAATCAGGAACTGCATTCTAATGCTGTGTGAACTTAAAATAAAATGTCACCACCTCACAACCAAAGCAGCTTTTACAATATACTGGTCTTTGACAAAGTCCAATTTTTCAGCTCAAGTAGTGTTGGGGATTAAGTTTGGTTTTGTTTTTTTTTTTTCTTTCCCTATAGAAATTTCCCCCCCCCCATAAGTTGCTAAGAGACTAAATACTGATGCTTAAAGGGTACTTGGCTCACACAAAAGAAGTGGTGAGGGCGGTAGATTCCTTAGATTGGGGGAGGGAAAGACTCAGGGGCTCTGGGAGCTGAGGGTGCCCTCCTCCTGCTCTCGGTTTCAGAGAGGTCGGTCGGGTGATTGCTGGCTGCGTGAGGAGTCCACTGTCAAGGGAGGGTCTGGTCCTGAGAATTCTATCATCTGCTGGAGTGCCCAAGAATTCAGAGCTCCTCGCCTGCCCTGCTGGAGCTGGGTCAGCCCCTGTCCAGCCATCACAACTTCTTCAGCACTGCTCACTTTGCCTGCTGCAACACTCCCCCCCCCCTCCCCCCCACCTGCCAGGACAACCCACCGTTTCCAGTCATCAGCCCTGGAGTTTCCCACCATTTTGGCTTGGTGCTCTTGGGGTCTCAAGAGATCAGACTGCCTGGGGCTTGTGAGACAAAGCCCCTTGAGGTTCTTGGTTCTGTTTATTATTATTATTATTATTGCTGTTTTTCTTTGTTTGTCCTGTTGTATTTACTAGTAAAGAACTGTTATTCCTTTCCCCATAGCTCTGACTGAAAAGCCTCTTTAATATTTCAAATTACAATAACTTGGAAGGAAGGGATTAGAATTCCCCATTCCTAGAGAGGCCCCTGCCTCTCCCTAGCAGATACCTGTCTTTGAAACCAAGACAGAATTTGGTTCCCAACGTGGGGCACGAGGGCATTGAGAGAAAAAGGAGTAACAGTTCTTAAGTGCCTACATTGTTGTGTACTGGATATCATGTGTTGTGGCTTACCCTGGTTTGGATGGCATGTGGTGGTGAACGTATTTCTCCCATTTGCAGGTCCTTACCTAAACATGGACCCTGTAACTAAGGCTACTGTGGCTGTCATCCAATTTGCTATACGGGTTAACAATGTAACAAGGTGAGGAATTCATGGATTTTTACTTTCCTCTGGAAGGCTTGCATATGGATTCAGGGCTATCATACACTAACTGTGTGGTTTCGGGGTTACTTTAACAATGGTACCTACTGTGAAAAAATGACATTGGGGGAAATTTTTCTCAACCCTTCACCCAGCCCTTTAGGTCTACCCCACCAGTTTTTGAAGGGTTCAAATCTCTGAATGTTAATGATATCATAGTGGCTGGTGTTGCTGGTATGCCTGTTCTCTTTAGCATTTAGAGACAGGGGGAGACTGACCTGGATAACCACCCTGATACCTACCCTAGAGAATAAGGATACTGCCCCACAGCCTGACCCTGTCCCACAGCCTGCCTCAGAGATAAACCACCCAGACTGGGTGAAGGAGATACATGAGATGAGCCAGATGCTGAGGGAATACATTTCCTCTGTAGTAGCCTCATTAGCCCCAGCTGGTGGGAAACCCTCCACCTGCCCCGACAAAAGAGAGTCTGATGGTGCAGCAGTGGAACCCACAGACATTAAAAACGCTGAGGTTCCAGCTGAACCACAGGGGCAGCCACAGCCAGCAGCTGTTGCCCCTGTGGAAACAAAAAAGTATAAGGTGAAATCAGAGCACCCAGGCAACAAGGATAAGAAAGGAAGGCCCTCACAACCCACAGGGGAGTCAGGGGTTGAGATCATCACTGAGTCCCTGACATATGAAAGTCTCTGTAACCTGCAAAAAGATCTTGCACGACGGGGACGTGAGGCTTATACAACCTGGTTATTTCGGGTCTAGGACCTTATAGGTATAGGTGTGCAACTAGATAGTGGTGAGGCAAGGAATTTGGGACTCTTGACCCAGGACTCAGGTGTGAATGAGGTATTTTTAAGGGAGCCAGGGCCTCTTTTCCTTTAAGAGCGGCTTTTAATGAGTGTACGGGAGAGGTTTGTCCACAGAGACAGAATGCCGGAGCACCATCATAGAATGCGCTGGAAGACCCTTGAGGAGAGGATCCAAAAGCTGAGAGAAGTGGCAGTATTGGAGGTACTCTTTGGGAGGGGTGGACAACATGATAATGTTGTGCACAGGGCAAATGCTGTGGAATCTGGCAACTCTAGGACCAACTCAATATACCACATTCACTGCAACAATTAATGCTGATAACAACCGTGAGACAGTGGGTTCTGTCACCAACCAGCTCAGAAATTAGGAGAGTATGATCAGTGGCCCAATGCAGGCTCAGGTCTCTGCCGTGGGTAAAGAACTAAGAGAGGAGATGAAAGAGATGAGGGAGAAGATGAGGAGGAACAGTTCCCATGTGGCACCAGTGAGAGTTACAGACCCCAGAGTCAGAGCTCAACATCCTCCAGCTAGAGAGAGAGGGTACACCCCACGAGCTGACCTCTGGTTCTTCCTGCGAACTCATGGGGAAGACATGGGAAGGTGGGATGGGAAACCCACTTCTGCCCTGGCAGCACGGGTGCGTGAGCTCAAGGAGAGAAACACTAACCGAGGGGGTTCCACTAAGATGAAGGTAGCCTCAGCATCCCATGACCAGGCTGCCAGGTATTATAGAAGTGAGGATGATATGTCAGATCCCTGTGAAGGAACCTCTATCTTGTATGCCCAGGAAGGGAATAATGACCAGTGCTAGCCAGGGAGAGGCATGGGAAAACTGAGTCTTTTGGATGGTGTGGATCCGATGGCCTGGCACATCAGAGCCACAGAAGTATGAAGCTTTGGTTGATACTGGTTCACTGTGTACCCTGATGCCATTGGAACATGTGGGGACAGAACCTATTTCCATTGCCAGGGTGATGGGGGGGATCACAGGAATTGACTCTGTTGGAAGCTGAAGAAGGAGTTGGAAGCCTGACTGGGAAGGAGTGGCAGAAACATCCGATTGTGTCTGGCCCAGGGGCCCCACGTATTTTAGGCATAGACTTCTTCCAGAATGGCTATTACAAAGACTCTATGGGACTCAGGTGGGCTTTTGGAAGCTGCTGTGGAGGCAGAGGGCATTAAGAAATTGATAAGCTTGCCTGGACTGTCAGAGAACCCATCTGCAGTAGGACTCTGAAAGGTAGAAGAGCAACGAGTTCCAGTTGCCATCTTGACGGTGCACTGCCGACACTATTGGGCAAATCGAGATGCCGTGATCCCCATCCACAAGATGATACGTGAGCTAGAGACCCAAGGGATGGTCAGCAAAACCCACTCACCCTTCAACAGCCCCATATGGCCTGTGCCTGATGGAGAATAGAGATTTATTGTGGACTACCGTGCCTTGAACAAAGTGACTCCACCATTGAGCGCTGCTGTGCCGGACATGCTGGAACTCCAGTACGAGCTGGAGTCCAAGGCAGCAAAATGGTACACCACAACTGACATTGCTAATGCATTTTTCTCCATTCCTCTGGCTGCAGAATGTGGTTGCTTTCACCTGGAGGGGTGTGCAGTACACCTGGAACTGACTGCCCCAGGGGTGGAAACACAGCCCCACCATCTGCAATGGACTGATCCAGGCTGCACTGGAAAAGGGTGAGGCTCCGGAGCACCTACAGTACATCAATGACATCATTGCGTGGGGGAACACGGCAATGGAAGTGTTTGAGAAAGGAGAGAAAATCATCCAAATTCTCCTGGAAGCCGGTTTTGCTATCAAGCAGAGCAAGGTCAAGGGACCTGCCTGGGAGATCCAGTTTCTGGGAGTAAAGTGGCAAGATGGACAGTGTCAGATTCCCACTGAGGTCATCAATAAGATCACTGCAATGTCCCCACCAACCAGCAATAAGGAAACACAAGCTTTCCTAGGTGCCATAGGTTTCTGGAGGATGCACATTCCTGAGTACAGCCAGATTGTGAGCCCTCTCTACTTGGTTACCCTCAAAAAGAATGATTTCCACTGGGGCCCTGAACAGCAACAAGCCTTTGCCCAGATCAAGCAGGACATCACTCATGCAGTAGCCCTTGGCCCAGTCAAGACAGGACCGGAGGTGAAGAATATGCTCTACTCAGCAGCCGGGAACAATGGTTTGTCCTGGAGCCTTTGGCAGAAAGTACCAGTGGGGCCGACCACTGGGATTCTGGAGCTGAAGCTACAGAGGGTCCGAAGCCAAATATATTCCAACAGATAAGGAAATCTTGGCCGCCTATGAAGGAGATCAAGCCGCCTCAGAGGTGATTGGCACAGAAGCACAACTCCTGCTGGCACCTTGACTACCGGTGCTGAGGTGGATGTTTAAAGGAAAGGTTCCCTCCACCCATCACACCACTGACGCCACATGGAGCAAATGGATTGCCCCCATCACTCAGTGCGCCCGCATTAGAAACCCCAATTGCCCTGGGATTTTGGAGATAATTGCAAACTGGCGGGAAGGTGAAAACTTTGGTCTCACGGATGAAGAAGAGCAGGGACAAGTGACACGTGCTGAAGAAGGTCCACCATACAGCCAACTGCCAGCAGAAGAAACACACTATGCTCTTTTCACTGACGGTTTCTGTTGCATCATAGGGATGAACCGGAAGTGGAAAGCACCTGTATGGAGCCCCACACGACAGGTTGCACAAGCTACTGAAGGAGAAGGTGGGTCAAGCCAACTTGCTGAACTCAAAGCTTTTCAACTGGCCCCGGACATTGCTGAAAGAGAGAAGTGGCCAAAGCTCTACCTCTACACTGATTCGTGGATGGTGGCCAATGCTCTGTGGGGCTGGCTGGACAGGTGGAAAAAGGCCAATTGGCAGCGTAGGGGAAAGCCAATCTGGGCTGCAGATGAGTGGAAGGACATTGCCACTCGGGTAGAGAAGCTACCTGTGAAAGTCGGTCATGTAGATGCCCATGTCCCTAAGAGTCAGGCTAATGAGGAGCACCACAACAACAAGCAGGTAGATCAAGCTGCAAAGATAGAGGTGTCAACCTCTATTAGCTTGGCAACACAAGGGAGAGTTATTCCTACCTCGATGGGCCCATGATGCCTCAGGCCATCAGGGCAGAGATGCCACCTATAAGTGGGCACAAGACCAAGGGGTGGATCTAACCATAAACAGTATTACTCAAGTTATCCATGACTGTGAGATGTGTGCTGCAATCAAGCAGGCCAAGTGGGTAAAGCTCCTATGGTATGGCGGACAGTGATCCAAGTATAAGTATGGGGAGGCCTGGCAGATTGACTACATCACCCTTCCCCAAACCCGCCAAGGCAAGTGCTATGTGCTGACCATGGTGAAAGCCACCACTGGATAGTTAGAGACCTACCCTGTGCCCCATGCTACTGCCTGGAACACCATCCTGGGCCTTGAAAAGCAAATCCTGTGGAGACATGGAGCAAATCCCTGAGAGGATTGAGTCCGACAATGGGACTCATTTCAAGAATAGCCTTATAAACATCTGGGCTAGAGAACATGGCATTGAGTGGGTGTACCATATTCCTTATCATGCGCCAGCAGTTGGGAAAGTTGAACAGTGCAATGGCCTGTTTAAAACCACCTTGAAGGCAATGGGTGGGGAGAATTTCAAGAACTAGGAGATTAATTTAGCAAAGGCCACCTGGTTAGTGAACACTCGAGGTTCCACCAACCGAGCAGGCCCCACCCAATCTGAGCCCCTGAGAACAAGAGATGGAGATAAGGTTCCAGTGGTACACATGAGAGGTATGCTAGGAAAAACTGTTTGGATTAATTCTGCCTCCAGCAAAGATGATCCCACTCGTGGGGTTGTTTTTGCTCAGGGACCTGGCTGCACATGTGACTTATTAAAGAAATATGGGTATTGATCTAGTATCGATACCCAACTGTGATGGACAAAAACTCTCTAACAGTTTAAAGTTAGAAAGTGTATGTTTATTATGGCCAGGCAGCATGGTGGGATATTTCCCTAATTACCACTGTGAAATTCACAGGTAATTACAAAGTCTTTTATTTACTAAAGTGTTGAATACCCAAATACAAATACATATTCATACCCTTGTCACCTCCCATTCCTTGCTTTGTATGCTAATTGGCAAAAAAGGCTATTAAGCATGCATACTTTGTTTCTTAAAATGAGTCGGGGGTCTATTCTGGGGAGAGGTCACCGAAAATGAGGAAGTAAGATGAATCTTCCTCCTCCTGCCCCTTCTACCTTTTCAATGCATTTGTGACAAAGAATCCTTGGTAGAACTTATAGTTTCCTGTGTTGAATGGGTTCTTTAAGCAGGAAGTCTGTAGTTATCTTATATTTTATTTACCGCATTTTGGTTTTTTGTTACAAGCACAGCTACATAAACATAAAGCTGACAAGCAATGAGTTACTAAATCCGGGGTAGCTTATCTAAGATCCGGCTTCTGTTAACTGCGAACAAAGCTCACCTATCTACTTCAGCTAATTCAGCAACTTACTATCTTAACTTTCCTAAAAATCCTTAGTTCTTCAAAATTAACCTCTCACATGGTGGGTGAAGCAAAAAGATGAAGAGACCCGATACATACCTCAAGGGGACCTTGTTTTTCAGTGAACACTGTGACTGTGTCTGTATCCGTATTTGCATGTATATATGTATATTATTTAAAAGTTTAAATTCAATATAATATGTTGGAATGGGGAAAAAATTTGGGGTGGATAAGGTTGGGGGTTAAGTTTGGTTTTATTTTCTTTCTTTCCCTATAGAATTTCCACCTCCCCCCCCCCTAAGTTGCTAAGAGACTAAATACTGATGCTTAAAGGGTACTTGGCTCACACAAAAGAAGTGGTGAGGGCGGTAGATTCCTTAGATTGGGGGAGGGAAAGGCTCAGGGGCTCTGGGAGCTGAGGGTGCCCTCCTCCTGCTCTCGACATTGGAGAGGACGGTCAGACAACTGCTAGCTGCGTGAGGAGTCCACTGTTAAGGGAGGGTCCAGTCCTGAGAATTCTATCATCTGCTGGAGTGCTCAAGAATTCGGAGCTCCTCGCCTGCCCTGCTGGAGCTGGGCCAGTCCTGTCCAGCCGTTGCAGCTTCTTCAGCACTGCTCACTTTGCCTGCCGGGACACCCCCCCCCCCCCGCCTGCTGGGGACAATCCACCATTTCCAGTCATCAGCCCCAGAGTTTCCACCATTTTCGCTTGGTGCTCTCGGGGTCCCAAGAGATCAGACTGCCTGGGGCTTGTGAGACAAAGCCCCTTGAGGTTCTTGGTTCTGTTTATTATTATTATTATTGCTGTTTTTCTTTGTTTGTCCTGTTGTATTTACTGGTAAAAAACTGTTATTCCTTTCCCCATAGCTCTGACTGAAAAGCCTCTTTAATCTTCTAAATTATAATAACTTGGAAGGAAGGGATTAGAATTCCCCATTCCTAGAGAGGCCCCTGCCTCTCCCTAGCAGATACCTGTCTTTGAAACTGTGCTGGCTTGAAGGCAAAACCAGCGAGAGACTCCAAGTCAGAAAAAACAATTTAATAGGAGAGGAAAAAAAAAAAAAGTAAAATAAAATAAAACACATGCAATGGTACAAAAGATCACTGACAGAGTCAGAATACAACCTGAAACCGTGGTGGTGGCAGTCCAGATGAAGTGGTCTTGTTGAAGCAGTGTTCTTGCAGAAAGGTCTGGTAGCTCTTGTCCTCTGGGAATCCAGTGGGTAAGGCTGCCTGTGCTGTCCCAAGGCCCCGATTATATCCAGGTGGGAATGCTTGGCTCCTCCCCCTGGGCGGAGCATCTCACAATGGACTGATATAATTTTATCAGTTTTGCAATGGGTCCTTGATTGCCTATTAAACAGAGATAGCTCCTGGGGAGAGTTATCTATGAGTCATGCAGGACGGTATTGATGGGCCATTAACAGAAGATAGTCTGGAGGGAGGGGGCACGGGAAACAGTGGTGCACAACAACATTTCATGTAGATGGTGATAGAATACATACTTTGGGCACATTTTACATTGTAACCTAGGACATAATCCACCCCTTATTCTATGACCATCTACATTATACCTAAATTAATACATTCTTACAGCTAGATAGATAAATATACACATATACAGAATGAAACCCTACACTCAGTTCTCACTTAAAATTAGGTCTCCCTGTGGTACACAACGGGTTTCCCCATCTTTCTGCATTACCCACCAAGTGGAACCAGGTCCTTGAGCAAAAACAATCCCACGGATGGGTCTGCCTTTGCTTGATGTGGGATTAATCCAAACAGTTTTTCCTAAGATGCCTTTCATGTGTACCACAGGGACTTTATCTCCATCCACTGTGTGCAAGGGTTCAGACTGGGCAGGACCAGCTCGATTGATTGACCCTCGAGTGTTGACCATCCAGGTGGCCTTTGCTAAGTTCAGTTCCCAATTTTTGGAAGTCCCCCCACCAAGCGCCTTCAGGGTAGTCTTAAGTAACCCATTGCACCGTTCAACTTTCCCGGCAGCTGGTGCATGATAAGGGATGTGATATATCCATTCAATGCCATGTTCTCTAGCCCAGGTGTTTATAAGGCCGTTCTTGAAATGGGTCCCATTGTCTGACTCGATTCTCTCAGGAGTGCCATGTCTCCACAAGACCTGCTTTTCAAGGCCTAAGATAGTATTCCGAGCAGTAGCATGAGGTACAGGGTAGGTCTCCAACCATCCAGTGGTGGCTTCCACCATAGTTAGCACATAGCGCTTGCCTTGGCGGGTTTGGGGAAGGGTGATGTAGTCAATCTGCCAGGCCTCCCCATACCTGTACTTCAACCATCGTCCACCGTACCACAGAGGCTTTACCCGCTTGGCCTGTTTGATTGCAGCGCAGGTCTCACAGTTGTGGATGACCTGTGAGATGTTGTCCATAGTAAGGTCCACCCCTCGGTCACGGGCCCATCGGTATGTTGCATCTCTCCTCTGATGACCAGACGCATCATGGGCCCAACGGGCTAAGAATACTTCTCCCTTGTGTTGCCAGTCTAGATCCACCTGTGATACTTTCACCTTGGCGGCTTTGTCCACCTGCTCGTTGTTGTGATGCTCTTCATTAGCCTGACTCTTGGACACATGTGCGTCCACGTGTCGAACCTTAACGGTCAGCTTCTCTACTCGGGCGGCGATGTCTTGCCAAATCTCAGCAGCCCAGATGGGTTTCCCTCTGCGCTGCCAATTGGCCTTTTTCCAGCGGTTCAGCCATCCCCACAGAGCATTAGCTACTATCCACGAGTCGGTGTAGAGATAGAGTCTTGGCCACTTCTCTCGTTCGGCAATATCTAAAGCTAACTGGATGGCTTTAAGTTCTGCAATTTGACTTGATCCACCTTGTCCTTCAGTAGCTTGTGCAACTCGTCGTGTGGGGCTCCATACTGCAGCCTTCCATTTCCGGTTAGCGCCTACAATTCGGCAGGAACCGTCAGTGAAAAGGGCATATTGTCTTTCAGTCTCCGGTAGCTCGTTATATGGTGGGGCTTCCTCGGCACGTGTCACTTGTTCTTCCTCTTCTTCAAAAGATAATCCAAAAGTCTCACCTTCAGGCCAGTTAGTTATAATTTCCAGAATCCCAGGGCGATTCGGGTTTCCAATACGGGCGCGCTGTGTGATGAGGGCAATCCATTTGCTCCATGTGGTGTCAGTGGCATGATGCGTGGAAGGAACCTTTCCCTTGAACATCCATCCCAGCACTGGTAGTCGAGGTGCCAAAAGCAGCTGCGTTTCAGTGCCAATTACTTCTGAGGCAGCTTGAAGTCCTTCATAGGCGGCTAAGATTTCCTTCTCTGTGGGAGTGTAGTTGGCTTCAGATCCTCTGTAGCTTCGGCTCCAGAATCCCAGTGGTCGGCCCCGAGTCTCCCCAGGCACCTTCTGCCAAAGACTCCAAGACAGGCCATTGTTCCCGGCTGCTGAGTAGAGCACGTTCTTCACCTCTGGTCCCGTCCTCACTGGGCCAAGGGCTACCGCATGAGCGATCTCCTGCTTGATCTGGGCAAAGGCTTGCTGCTGTTCAGGGCCCCAGTGGAAATCGTTCTTCTTGCGGGTGACCAGGTAGAGAGGGCTCACAATCTGGCTGTACTCAGGAATGTGCATCCTCCAGAAACCTATGGCGCCTAGGAAAGCTTGTGTCTCCTTCTTGCTGGTCGGTGGGGACATGGCGATGATCTTATTGATGACCTCAGTGGGAATCTGCCGCCGTCCATCTTGCCACTTTACTCCCAGGAACTGGATTTCTTGGGCCGGTCCCTTCACTTTACTTCGCTTAATGGCAAAACCAGCTTTCAGCAGAATCTGGATGATCTTTTCTCCTTTCTCAAAGACTTCCCCTGCTGTGTTCCCCCATACAATGATGTCATCAATGTACTGTAAATGTTCAGGAGCCTCACCTTTTTCTAGTGCAGTCTGGATCAGTCCATGGCAGATGGTGGGGCTGTGTTTCCACCCCTGGGGCAGTCGGTTCCAGGTGTACTGTACGCCCTTCCAGGTGAAGGCAAACTGGGCCCTGCACTCTGCTGCCAAAGGAATGGAGAAAAAGGCATTGGCAATATCAATGGTCGCATACCACTTTGCTGCCTTGGACTCTAGCTCGTACTGAAGCTCCAACATGTCTGGCACAGCAGCACTTAGTGGTGGGGTGACTTCATTCAGAGCACGGTAATCCACAGTCAGTCTCCATTCTCCACTGGACTTACGCACTGGCCGTATAGGGCTGTTGAAAGGTGAACGAGCCTTGCTGACCACCCCTTGGCTCTCCAGTTTCCGAATCATCTCATGGATAGGAATCACAGAGTCTCTGTCGGTGCGGTATTGCCGTCGGTGTACTGTTGTTGTGGCGATTGGTACCTGTTGTTCTTTAACTCTTAGTAGTCCCACAGCACAGGAGTCATCTGAGAGACCAGGCAAGGTACTCAGTTGTCTGATGTCTTCTGTCTCTACAGCAGCTATCCCAAAAGCCCAGCGATATCCTTTTGGATCTTTGAAGTATCCATTTCTGAGGTAGTCTATGCCAAGGATGCATGGGGCCTCTGGGCCAGTCACGATGGGGTGTTTTTGCCACCCATTCCCGGTTAAACTCACTTCGGCCTCCAATACAGTCAGCTGCTGGGACCCTCCTGTCACTCCAGAAATAGAAATGGATTCTGTTCCTACATACCTTGATGGCATCAGGGTACATTGGGCACCAGTGTCAACCAAAGCCGTATATTTTTGTGGGTCAGATGTGCCAGGCCATCGGATCCACACAGTCCAATAGATCCGATTGTCCCTTTCCTCTACCTGGCTAGAGGCAGGGCCCCCCTATTCCTGGTCATGGTACACGTTGCTTTCTTCCTGTAAATATGTTCTTGAGGTCCCTTCAAGTGGATCAGTCATATCATTCTTCTTATACTGTCTGGGGTTCTGTGCCTTTGAGACTGGAGCAGTGTTGGCTCTAGATGAGCTCTTCGTGGTAGGTGTCTCTCTCTTCAGTTCACGTACCCGGGCTGCTAAGGAGGAGGTGGGTTTTCCATCCCAATTCCTCATGTCTTCTCCATGTTCCCGAAGAAAAGACCAGAGGTTACCCCGTGGAGTGTATCCTCTCTCCCTGGCTGGTGGGTACCTGCTCCTAATGGCAGAGACTCTTGTTGGTTCTGGCGAGATGTGGTAAATTTCTTCCTTAAGTTCCTTTTTTAGTTTCTGATGGCCCTCTTCAATCAAGCTCCGGACTTGCTCAGCCAGCCTTGTTTCCACGGATGAGACATGGGTACGAAATGGGGCGGTGACAGTATCCTCGTAAATTCTTAGTTTATTGACCAAGACGCCCACCTTGTCCTCACCTTCCCTCCATTGCAGCGTTGCCAGGTAACGGGAGTACATCTCTGGTCCAAGCCGTGCAAATCTCAACCACATCTGCGATGTGCACTGGACATCATCTGGGCTTTTAGGAAATCTCTCGTCTTCTGAGAAAATGATCTCTAGCACAGCCAATTCCCTCAGGCATCGGGTACCTTGTTCCATTGTGCTCCATTTTCCTTGGTGCACCTGGAGGTCTTCTTTACAAAGGTATCTGTTCCTCACACTTGTTAGCAGTCGCCGCCAGAGGCTGAGAGTTTGTTGGGTTCTCCCGATCCCCTGGTCAATGACCACATCCCGAGACAGCGATCCCAGTTGCCTGGCCTCACTTCCATCCAGAATGGTGTCATTGGCTGCAGCGTCCCAGATGCGGAGCAGCCAGGTCAGGATGGACTCGTTTGTCTGGCGGGTGAATTCCCTCCGCAGGTCACGCAGTTCACCCAGGGATAGAGAGCGGGTGATGATCTCTGGCTCTGTCTCTTCTGCTGAGTGTGAAGGTCCTGCCACATCCTCATCAGTCATTATGCGGACTGATTTGCTCTTTGATTTCTTCTTCTGAACAGGGGCAACTGCCACTGGTTTAGGTTGTTCTGCTTCGGTGACAGTTTGTGTGGAGATGCTGATGGCACCTTTGGTTTCTTTCTCCTCTGTGACAGCTTGTGTAGACACTGACACTGTTGCTTTGTTTTTGGTTCCTTTCTTCTCTGTGATGGTCTGAGTAGATGCAGAAACTGTTGCTTTGTTTTTGGTTCCTTTCTCTTCTGTGATGGTCTGAGTAGATGCAGAAACTGTTGCCTTGTTTTTGGTTCTTTTCTCTTCTGTGACAGTCTGCATAGATGCGGTTCTTGTTTCCTCTACGACAGTTTGTGTAGACACGGATGCCGTTGTTTTGCATTTGTTTCTTTTTCCCTCCTCCTCAAGGAGACGCTGCACTACCCCATGTAGTGTTTGATTTCTAAACATGGTGAGCATGGTGCAGGCCGTGCAGAGAAGGCAAAGCAGAACTAACAACAATATCATGCTGTCCTTGGCACCTAGAGAGAACTCAATACTTTTGAAAACTGCTGTGCCATACCTAAAAGGCTGGAAAAAATCATTCTTTACCCCTCCCCACAGGGGCTTGGTGCGATTATTGAGAGCCCAGATGTAGCATTCTGGACCAGGACAGGAACACAAAATAGAGTATATATTCCGAATGATGCTCATTGCCTCAGAGGTTATCATACAATAAACATAATAGACCAATACAGCAATTCTGGTACCATACCCTGGTCTACACATGAGCATTAAGACCGGCAAATACTGCCCCATGTGTGGGAAAAGGTAGAGAGCTAGGTATAAGATATATGAAAGCATGTTGAGCATCATAGCGGACAGCTGTTTCTTTTTTCCTCACTACAAAATTGTAATTCTGACTTCTCTCAGTACCTCCTGCCCCACGTTGGGCACCAAAATATATGTGCTGGCTTGAAGGCAAAACCAGCGAGAGACTCCAAGTCAGAAAAAACAATTTAATAGGAGAGGAAAAAAAAAAAAAGTAAAATAAAATAAAACACATGCAATGGTACAAAAGATCACTGACAGAGTCAGAATACAACCTGAAACCGTGGTGGTGGCAGTCCAGATGAAGTGGTCTTGTTGAAGCAGTGTTCTTGCAGAAAGGTCTGGTAGCTCTTGTCCTCTGGGAATCCAGTGGGTAAGGCTGCCTGTGCTGTCCCAAGGCCCCGATTATATCCAGGTGGGAATGCTTGGCTCCTCCCCCTGGGCGGAGCATCTCACAATGGACTGATATAATTTTATCAGTTTTGCAATGGGTCCTTGATTGCCTATTAAACAGAGATAGCTCCTGGGGAGAGTTATCTATGAGTCATGCAGGACGGTATTGATGGGCCATTAACAGAAGATAGTCTGGAGGGAGGGGGCACGGGAAACAGTGGTGCACAACAACATTTCATGTAGATGGTGATAGAATACATACTTTGGGCACATTTTACATTGTAACCTAGGACAGAAACCAAGACAGAATTAGGTACAAAACCAAGTGTTGAAATAGCTGAATTTCCCCAAAGATCAGTAATTTTAATTTTTGCTCAGCTCACTTAATGTTACCTCAGTAACTTTCCTTTTGCCTGTTAGACAGGTTTGTCTACATTACCAGTGGGAAAACATCTTCATTTATGAGGTGGGAAAGCAACCTCTGCAGAGCCATTACTTCCCTTTTCTATAATGGCGTGAAGAGAGTAGACTGAGCCTTGATATTATTTCTTTCCCCAAGAATGTAACTGCACTAACACAGTGGCACATGGCCATATAATTGCATGAAGTATAGAGCTGTTGTATTAGTCTATTCCACACAGAGGTGATGGCAGAAGGTAGATTGTAGATGAGTTACAATCTGTGTCTGGGGCACCACAAAAAATCATCTGCTCTTTACTCTTTCCATGTGCCATTGACAGTATTTCTACAAAGTAACAGTATATCTATTATCCATAGCCACTGCAAAGATTTTGGTCTAGCAGTATATCACCTGAATAATTGTTTGGTTAGAATAATAATGTCATTAACATCAATAAAATTTTCATTGTACTCTTGGACTGATTTTTTTTTTTTTTTTTTTTTGAAATGTGGTCTGTCTACAGAGAAAATCAAATACAAATATTCTCCAATTTCAGCAAATTTCAGACCTACTATATATCCATGTACCATTTTTTAACAATAATTTTTAGTTTCTTAGAAAGTTTACAGATATTATTTATTATTTCTTGCCTGAAAAAAATAATTTTAGGAGAAATTAAATTATTTTCTGGAGATGCACTTCAACATTCATTGACCTGATATCTGCAGAGCAATACAAGCCATTACATTTGTATTGCACATTTCTGTATTATATCATTTAACATCTCCCATGTTCAAGCTGAAAATGAGGAGGAAATAGCTTTTTGCTACTCACTATATGTTGCCTTTAAGGGGAAATCTAAGACATCAGTTCACAAACGTAAAGGTGTTTTCTACTCTGTGAAATTCCACTGAAGTTAGAAGGACTGTCCCAAGACAGTTCTGCTGCTCAAATTATAGACCCTGTATTCCAGTCCCAAGATGCCTCTTTATTACCTGTATGTACACATACATAATATTGAAATATAATTACCTAAGACATTAACAATACCTTTCTAACCAAATTCAATTTAATAAAAGTTTTACATTCACAAAATAGTTTGGCTAATCTGTCCAGTTAATTGTGTTTGAAAATTATTTGTTAACCTATGAATGGATCAAAATTAATTTTCTTTTACCATGCTAACTAAGTGAAGAGGCAAGTATGCCAAGCATCATTAGGTACAACCAAATGCAAGTTCATAAAACTGTCATCATTCCTCTTTCCCTGCTTTCTAGGAGAAAGAAGAATCTTACAGCAATCTGAGCACACCATTTAATAAGAACAAAAAACCTGAACTTCTACCTAGTGTTCCTATCTACAGATACAAGAATTAATTGCAATAATCTTTGCACTGGGATTCAGTGCTTTCAGATACCTAAGGTTCATTGTTATTTCAGGCAAATCTCTGTGATTAATGATTTGTGACATGGTAATGCTATATTAAAATCAGAATAATTATGCCTCTTATGAAATTATATAAGAAAGACCAATTTTTACCATGGGTTATTGTATTTATTTAGAAAGGAATCTCATGGATTGGCATAAGTGTTAGAGAAGATTGAACCTAGTCAATTATAATTATTACTTAATTTCTGCCAAAATAATTGTAATCAATATAATCAAAGGGGATTTTTGTCAGCAACGTATTTATGGTTTAATGTTTTCCTGTGTATTACTAAGTTACAAATGGAGCTTGCTGACTTTCACAGTTAAGACACACAACTCCAGGAAAGACATTTGCTCAGAAAAGAGGAGTAACAACAACATTCTTCTCTTGGCTGCCTATTTGTCTACACCTATGTGACTGTTTTCTAGGAACAGATTGAATACCTATACTTTGATGTGATCAGACTCATTATCCATTGGGATTGAGATGGCAAATGGAATCCAATGGCAAATAAAAGTATTGTAAGCCCACTGAAAAATATCCTGAAATTTTAAGGACAGTTAAAAACTGTATTTTGTTGAAAACAGACCTAGAGACTGTGTCTGCACAGTGAAAATTCAAGTACTTTCTGAAAGCAAAAAAAAAAAAAAAAAAAAAAAAGAAGAAGAAAAAGACACTGGAAAGTGCTCAATATATCAAGCTGAGCATTGCATATGGTTTTATAGATCCAGTGTCCAGAAGAAGAATGAATAGAAATGTATGCCAGAGATTAGGCAAATAATCCAGGCTGCCTAGAAAAAGAAAAGTATTGATCTTGCACATAATAAAAGCTTGATTTTTGCTTAGACCTTTGGAAAATGGGATACTGTCAGTTCACACTAATGTAAGCAGAATCAGCTGCTGATATAGTCCTCATTAGAGGCAGTAACTTCACATAATTTCCATTTATGCTTTGAAATAAAAGTTGAATGGAATTAAGGAAATTTTAATCTTGTGACATTTTAGACTTAGATGTTTCAGTCAAGAAAAGTGTTCATTTGCCTTGTGTCCCTGTGATGCATGCAATAGGAGCCTCACTTAGTTTTGTTTTTCTAGAAAAGAATCTGCTTTGATATTTTGATGCAGCCCACTGAAAAATATTTCCCTTTATACTTGGAGTCCCACTTCCCCTTTTGAGCAAGTATAGCAAGTATGTGCATCTATTTGTTACAAAATACATTTATTTCAGAAAAAAAGGTTTGTGTTTTAAGGTTCTTGATCTTCAGATCCTTTTGCAGTGTCATGGCATGGCATATCGTATGTGCCGTGTTATTTACCCCAGTTTATATTTCATTAAATACAGGTGATTTTCTTTTATTTCAAAACTAATTTGGACTTTCTCTTTTACATTAGTGGTAGTGCATTATAATTCTCATGCAGAAGTTTTCTGAAGTTGACCTTGTAATTTAATAAATAAAGAGAAAAAAATTTCTGTATAGTTTGATGTATCTGTTCTATTTTAGGGCAGATGGATGAGATGAATAAGCCCTGAAATGCATAAACCTGACTCTCTGAAATGTAGCTGCTTAGACTTTAGACAGTTCAGTAAAACAAGCTAAAGTTTTCCCATGATGCTTAGTCACATATTCAACTCACTATACTTGGCTTAAATCTAAACCTAGAAAAAGAGTTAACTGCATGCAAGAACTCTACTATCTTGAAAAAATCAGGGCATTATCTATACCTGCATAAGAATTCATTATTATAACATGTAATTTAATGATTCTCTAAGCATTTCTTGAGCTGTCTCTCTCACTGAAGTATTTACTTATGTATGTGTCTTATAAAGAGTAATAAAATGTTAAATTGTTTATCGTTCACAAATAGTCACATATTAATGAACCATCAAATGCATTAAGAACATCAGATTTTTAACCATTTTGTAAATTCTATGGAACCTGTCAAGACACTTACAATTTTTGATATGAAAGAAAATAAAATAATTACTTTTGTATAAGGCGGGGGGGGGGGGAGAAAAAAAGGAACTCTCAACAGCTGCTAATTAGATGCAGGCAAAAAAGTAAATACCCATGGGCAAGAACAAAAGAAATTTGTTAGTGTGAAAAATTCATTAATTCCAAGAAATTAGTTTCTTCCTGTGTGTGTTTCTAAAGAGAATTCCACCATAAAATCTTTCTCCTGAAACAGTGGGGTTTTGTGGAGTTAGATAACCCTTATAATGCAGAATGATGCACATTTATGATAGATATAGGCAAACACTAGATTGAAGATTACTGTGAAATGATTCCATTCTTCTCTATGGAGTGTTAAATGGGAGGCCTAATTAGCTGAATCTGTGCACCATTTTACTGTTAATCGCTCCTTTAAATATACAGCTATAGCTATCTATTTTGGTTAAATGGCATTGTAAAGCTTAGAGCTAGGAGAATTACTGAAGCCATAAACCCAAAAGAGCATTCAGGGTGCAGAAACTCAGCCTTTGAATGTGCTCCTTTTGTACTTAGCTGATTTTTGTTACCATATTTTTTTTCTCAAGGTGAGACATAATTCATTAAAGAAACTGTATTAAACTATGATCTACTTAGTAAATAATGTCAAAGGTTTTTAAGCCATTGAGTGAGCATATTGAGTTTTAAACAGATGGTGACTCTCCGCAGCAACGTTTTTCAATATATTTACCACAGTTAAGAAGTGGCTAATACATGGGGGTTTAGTATTTTTTTCTTTTTTCTTTTTTTTTTTCCTTTTCTTTTTTCTTTTTTTTTTTTTTCCTTTTCTTTTTTCTTTTGTTTTTTTTTTATTTTTTGTTTTTTTTTTTTTTTTTCTTTGTTTTTTTCTTTTTTTTCCCCCGAAAATGCTACCTACCTAATCAGCATGGAAAGAAAACTGGAGTGAAAATGAAGGACAAGCTCAGAATGATCCTGAGAATAAATAAACAAGGCAAGCTTAAGTTTAAAATCGGAGACAACAAACTACATATATTCACCACATGAACAGGAGACATGATTCTATTGGGTGTGAAAGCTATTCAGTATCCTTAATATAGACTTTCATATGCTTCCTTTGAGCATGTGCTAACATTTTACATTTTGAAGTGGAAGTTTTAAAGGTACTGACTGGGTGGCAGCAATATCTTAAAAGCTGTGAAATGGAGGTGAATATGTAGACAGAAGTTGGAGTAACAGAACTGAGACACCTATGCGTTCTTTACACTCATGGGCGGAGACATTAAATTTGAAGAATTAGGGATTTTAGGAAAGTTAAGATAATAAGTTGCTGAATTAGCTGAAGTAGATAGGTGAGCTTTGTTCGCAGTTAACAGAAGCCAGATCTTAGATAAGCTATCCCGGATTTAGTAACTCATTGCTTGTCAGCTTTATGTTTATGTAGCTGTGCTTGTAACGAAAACCAAAATGCGGTAAATAGGACATAGATTTCCTGCTTAAAGGACCCATTGAATACAGGAAACTATAAGTTCTACCAAGGATTTATTTGTCACAAATGCATTGAAAAGTAGAAAGGGCAGGAGGAGGAAGACTCATCTTACTTCTTCATTTTCAGTGACCCCTCCCCAGAAGAGACCCCCAACTCATTTTAAGAAACAAAGTACGCATGCTTAATAGCCTTTTTTGCCAATTAGCATACAAAGCAAGGAATGGGAGGTGACAAGGGTATGAATATGTATTTGTATTTGGGTATTCAACACTTTAGTAAATAAAATGCTTTGTAATTACCTGTGAATTTCACAGTGCGTATTAGGGAAATATCCCTCATGCTGCCTGGCCATAATAAACATACACTTTCTAACTTTAAACTGTTAGAGAGTTTTTGTCCGTCACAGTTGGGTATCGATACTAGATCAATACCCATATTTCTTTAATAAGTCAGGGCAGTAGGTGTCTGAGTCAAGCAAAAAATAGCCTTGAAAACATCATTAATTCAGTATGATTTTAAGTGTGCTGATGATTATGACAAGGGATATGGAGCATGGTGCCTCAAAGACAGAAATTCAGGTTGAAGAAAAATAAAACTGCAGTTCAGTGCATGACTGGTGTCAGTCAATCTAAGAGGCAGATAAAAAACTGTTACATCCATGAACATGAATCCTATGTTCTAATTCAACTCTGAGTAACACCTCTGATATCCAGGGGTCAAAGAAATTCTGCTCTTGAAATCTGGATATACAAGTCAGTACATAATGTTTACCACTGTTTTCCCTGATATAAAATAGGGATCATACTACTAATCTAATTCAGATATCTTGGAAAATTATTAACAGACTTAAACACTAAACTTTTTATGAATGAGATTTCAGTTACTAGAAAGTGCATCAGTTAAATAGCTTATTGAACTGTAAGTCTGAACACACCTTATTTGAACATGGAAAAGTTAGCACATTCCAAGTCTCGCTTACACTTGCGTAAATTTGTTTCAGTATCTAACATTACTAAGCATCAGAGCATAATAAGGTTATATAGATTGTTGGTAAGAGAAAAGGAAATACTTTTTAAAAACAGAGTTTGGAGAGATGAAATAATATGAAAGGGGTAAAATTTCTAGTTTTCAAAACTTACCTTATGGAAAATATTTGTATACAGAGATGAATAAATATTTCTAGTAACAAGTTTTCAAGCAAGGATGATTTTGACTGGAGGTTCTCATTACTTTAGTGTGTAGTTCCCATCATCATTATTTTGTAGTAAGAAAATTTTAAGAGAATAGTAATCAAAACATTTTGAACTTACTTTTTTATGAGGAAGTCACTAAGTATTTTCTTTATCAGTCACAGTGCAATGCTTCTCTTAGTAAAATTGCCTCAGGTTTCATGTAAAAAGGATTCTGATGCTGATCAAATCAATTATAGAATGCAAGATATTAGTAAAGCTGATTTCAGACACACCTCCCTTCTGTTTGCATTTAATCTGCATAATAACCTTTTGATTATTTCAGAACAACAAATGCTCTGAGAGACAGAATGCATGTATCTTTATGTGATGTTTAATCAGTGATTGTCCACTTTGATTTGGATGAAACATAAGCCCAGCTGCTAACTTCTCTTATTATTTCCCATTCCCTGAAAACTGTATTGTCCTCTTGATTATAGAGTGAGTTTACTGACTAAATCCAGAGTGTGTTGTAAAGCATTTTTTTAAGACAGGTGTGGGAGCGAGGGTAGTCAGACAATCATCATTACCCCTTTCATAACACAGAATTTTTTTCTGCTCTTGTCATGGGTTAGTACAGTTTGGTTTTTAGTTATAAAAGAATGTAAAATAATTCTCCAGGTCAGGACCTGGGAATTGCTTTGGAAGAGACAGAGACCTATCAGAGAGTTAGTTAGAATATTGACATCTATTCTGACCACTGAAATTATTGGCTGCGACTTTGGGAAGTACCATATAAAACCCCTTGATTTCCTATAGGTGGGTCCTTTTTCTTCTTCCTTTGGCCACAGAGAGGCAGGTTTCTCCGGGTGGTTGTTTTTGTGACAGTTTAAAACCCACAAGAGAACTGTTCTAAGTTGTCAGTGGGATCCATGACTCAAAAGGATACTCTTCACCTAATGAATTGATGAAAGACTATTATCAGATAGTAAAACTGACTGAAAATTACAAGTTTTGTCTCTTTATGTTGTTTTGTAAGAAAGTGAACAGTTTGTAAGGGGAGGGAAAAGTGTTTTTAAAGTTTCATTCCATTTTCGTTTTTTTCCAACTTTCTTTTTTTCTATTCTTTTACTGTATGTTAATAAACTAATTGTTCATTTTAAGGTTGAGCCTGCTTTGTTTTTCTCCTAGTCTCTCTCCCACAAAAAGAGTAAATACCAAGACCAAAATTTAGTAAACGTGAAACCACTACAGCTCTGAAAACAACTTCATTCAGAATTGTCTAGAACTAGTGCTATGGTTTCTACTACAGCAGAGTTGCATGACCTGATAAAGCTCTCTTAATCAAAACTACACATCAGCTGTTCTGTTGCACAGATTGTTATGTTCTACAGTTCTTCTGTTACACAAATCTCTATCACAAGTCAGCTGTGAAATTGTACTCCAAAAATTCTTCAAGGATCCTTAAAAATTATGTGTATGTTGTGTTCCTTGAAGGCACGGGTCAAACATGAGCACAGCAAAATATTTTGTTTAACAAGACAACAACAGGAAATTATTGAGGTTTAATGGCAATATGTTGCATCTGCTGTTTAGAGTGTTTCTGGTGAACTTCAAAGATAGAATAGGACCCCTGTGCTCTAAGGGTTTAATTCTAAGTTCTGTTTAGTCAACATAGAGAAGAAATAAACCTAAAAGGCTTTAAATAATCATCTAGTGTGGTATCTTGGCAGTAAATTCATGGCAATCACATAGCAGCAGGCATGTTAAAGAGGTTTTAACAGAATATTTGAACAGTTGAATTTTTTATTGCATCTGTTTTACTGTGGTAATTAATATTCTGCACATATTGGAGGTAAGGATTGTGCTTACTAAGACTACCTCTTAACAGTTTTCAGATTTCTCTAGAGTCATGCAGAGAAGAAAAGATTAGGAAGAACAGACAAGGCTTTTTAGCAAACACACAACCATGAAGTGTTGTGAGCTAACATTCTGTAACTTTCTGCCTTTATACATCTGGACATACAATTAGGAGAGGAAGACAATGCTCAAATACTTGCCCACAGCTACTGTCCTTTTCATAATCTAAAACCAGTCAGACTCTCAAAATAACAAGGTTGTCTTGAATTTTTTTTTCAGAGAACATGTACATTTTGTATTTCTTTTCGTTTTCATTCTGGAAGTTTCTAGGAACAGTTTATTTTCTTTTCTGAAGATAGTGTAGAATGTTAAAAGAAAATCTAAAGATCTTCTATATATGGAAATGTTGTTGTGTATTATTTGGATTTATATTGTATTTCATTTTTATATTGGATTTTGTAATGGTTTCTTCTGTACTCCCCCATTCCCCTGGAAAATTTATCATCCCAAGGTTTGCCCCTGCCCCTTTTCCGCGCCTATTTTCCCACACTGGAATGTAATCCAACCCTATTCTGCTCCCAGCTTATCCCTGATTGGATAGTGGCTTGTCCCTGCCTTTAGCTCCTTCCCCTGGATAAAAGCCAGGAAAAGCATGTGGAATCTGTCTTGGCTCAGAGACAGGGACTGGGCTCCTGACCCAGGTGGGGGCAGGACCACAGGAGAAAGACTGACTAAAGTTCTGATTTCCCCCCAGATCAAGTGCAGACCCTTTCCTTTTGCCATCAACGGAAACCTGATCTCCCTAAAGGAAGAGGTTCACAGCCACTCTGGGATCTTTAGGGCCCTGAGGAAAAATCCTTCCAATCGTGGTTTGTCTCTCAAGCTAGCCAAGGCACAAATGGAGCCGGGGCTCCGAGAGAGAGAGACTGCCACATAGAAAGCTTCTTTTTAAAACTTAGGTCGTATAGACTCAATTTGGTCAGAAATGCAAGCAATTAAGAGCTATCAGTGACAGTGGGCATCAGCTATGTAAATATCTTTTTGTATTTGGGCCTGCATTCTATGTACCCTTGTTTCCCAGCTGAAAATGCAGATTTTCTAAGATTGTCAGAAAAAAAAAAGTTAAACTTTCATAAACTATCAGAAAAAAGGTATATAAATTCCTAAGATAACAGAATTATGGGTGATAAAAATTAATTATTTTAAAAATTATGCATTCATGTGATTTACGAAGCATGGATCCTTAAAAAAAAAAACAAAAAAAACCCCCAAAAACCAAAAAAATCAACCCCGGAAGCTACATCATATACATCATATCCCAGGATTCGTGAAAAACTAGCAGTCAAAATAGGCACAGCAACTCATGCAGCCCCTCACTTCTGTTGAAAATGTATTGTATTAATTTATAGTAGTTACTCTAGCCTGAACAGATCTGGAAATACTCAGCACATTCCATTCTCTCTCTTATTACAAAAAAAAGTACTAAATTTTCAACAGTGTCAATCTGGTAGAATTACCTTCTACCTTTGTACTTTGTAAGTGTGTTACAGTGTCACCATGGTTATGGAAATATTCCTTTGCATGGTTCATTTTAAAAACACAAATAACATAAAGTGAAAAAGTCACAGCACAGAGGAAGGAATTCAGCAATGGAATGCAGAAAGGCTGAGTGATACCAAAATGCAAGTGTAAAACATGCATGGTTCAATTGCCAACAGCTGGCCTGCCTCCAAGCTGACTTTGTGAAGGAGATGAGAAAGATACAGCTGATACTTTATCACACAGCATTATTTATGTAAACCACTAAAAACATGACTTCACATTAGGAAGTATTAGGAAAAATCTGAAAAATAATTTCCTGGATTTATATACGTTATTTAGACATCTCTCACAAATCTGCTGTATAACAAATGGGCTCTCTTTCAAACGTAAGTAACATCTATATCAGAGCTTTCAGGTATGTTTTCAAGAAGGAAAGCCGAAGCATGTGTGTCTACATGTGGTGGTTTCAAATTGTGTGCTGTCATTCTGAACTTCTTCTGAATTTAGATGGCAATAACACAGCTGCTGCACCGTTTCATGTGGTTTCTCTAAACCAGAAAAAGAATTTGAAACAAACAAGTGCATTCTTGCTCTGCTTCAATTTCCCCATAATGTATTGATAACAGTAATTCAAGTAAGCACAACCTGCAGCTTCCTTGGGTTTCTTCTGGTAGTAAGAGCCTAAGCAGTAAATTTGCTTTCCTGTACATTGAAGAAATGGTGAAAAAATTAAAAGATGGACTATGGCATTATTTGATGGTCTTTCAAAAAGACATTAAATAACTCATGAATATCTTCTCATAGACTAGAAAAGGCAGAACATACACATTGTTTCTTTCTCTTCTTTTTTTTAATAGACTTGTTTTCCTCTGAAATTATGTTCATTCTTGATAATCTAAGTAAATTATTGCAACAATTTTTACCTTTCTGATGACATGTTGCTGATATGAATTGTTTTATTTATTGTCTACATATGAACCTTTTTTATTTATGGTCTGCATCTGCAATTGGTCTGGCCTTTTTCAGTCTTTGCAATATTAGACTTTTCAGGAGTAAATCCTGGCTGTTTGCAAACCCTAATAAGAACATAAAAGAGTACAGGAGGATAAGTAGAAGATTGAGGATGCCTACATTTCTTTTTCTGCATGCTGGATTCAGAAATTCCATTATTTTTTTTTTTCCATCGATCCATGTCCATTGTGAGCTACGCTTTTAATCATAGAATCATACTGACTGGAACTGACTTCCATGGGCAAGTAATGCAACATGCTTAAAACAGGTTCAGTAATACCCAGTTACTCAGGGCCACGTCCAGACAAGTTTTGGATGTCTTCACAAACTCTCTTGCAATGTGCTGCAGAGCTTTACTTCCCTCATAGAGAAAGATACTTCTGCCTTGTCTCCCCACACAAGTCTCCATCTGCCTAATTATCTTGGTGACTCAAGTGACACTTTGAGGAGCTCTTAGTGATACTCACTTCTAGGGGGAGATTGTCTGGCCTGTATTTCCTTGGATTCTCCTTTACACCATTACTGAAGATGTCTGCATTATCCATGTTGCAAACATTCACTTCGTGAGTCTATGACTGCAGGTCATTTACCTTCAGGAGAAATCTTTCTGTGGTTCAACTCCTATCGTGTCCCAAACAACCCTACTTCAGAGTAAGAGCTTATGTCTCATGCTACATGAAGCATCGTATTGCAGGCCTTAGAAGTAGATAGACTAAAATACTTACAGAATATGCAGAAGAGCAGGAATTCAATCTTTTACTGGTCACATTAAGACTTCAAATAGGAACATTGATTTTAATGTGCTGCTTAAAACCAGTGATAATACACTGTTATTACTTCTTTACAAACATATTTTTATATATGGACTTATGATGTAGTATGTCCTCAGCTTCTTGACCTTGTGTTCTATGAATTCTGTCCATACACTTCACAATTTTTGAGTATAATGTTCACAATGATATTTTAAACACTAATTGTAATAGGATTAAATATCAAAAATAGCTGTCATTTTTTTTTTTCTAATTTCCAAAAAATTGAGATTGGAGGCAGGCAAGTTGCAGATAAAACATTTAATTGGAAATACATGCCCTGTTAAATCCTACAATATATTGCTGAGAATGTTAAATACGTTTATATTTTTTAAATCTAACATATCGTAATCTTCTTCAATATTCCTTCATGACCCTGACTAAACTGATGTCATGAGAGAATTAGAACTTTACCTCGAGGTTTTCCACTTCATTCCACGTGTTTATCTCTTACATTATTTTCAAATATATTTTGGGTTAAGTATTTATCCAAGACTAATTTACATATTGCAAATACATGTATTCCCTTCTTGATGTGCTCACTGATTCCTTATTAGTGCTAATGGAAATTAAATGCATTTACATCATTCAGAGAACCTCATTACTGTAAACAACCCAAAAGAATCACAAAGAAGCAACTGAGATTATTTTGCCCACCTTGAGGAAATTAGATGATGGAAAATTTAAGAGCTGTTTTATAATCTCTTCTTGAATCTTGTCATAGAGATGTACCTGGACAATCAGATTTCTGGCCTGGTTGTGTTCCATGATGTTTAACTTTTGGAATCATGCCTCTGTGCCATTGGCAGTAGCATTAACAACACATCAAAGGATATAAATGGATCTTTGCAAATCCCCATGTCCCTTCCATTCAGTGAAATACACTTTATTTGTACCAGGCACCTTCAGGATCTGGGTTATTATCTTCAGGGCAAAACAAATTAAAAAAAAAAAAAAAAGAAACCCACAAAAACGCACACCTGTATTATATATAAGCATAGTGGGAAAAAAATAATATGTTTCTTAAGGTTCACAAAAAGAACACCAGATGTACATTGAATCAGAGGTCTCCATTTATGATGTTAGTGATAGAAATACAAATTTCAATTTATATATTAACAACTTTCATAGAAAATCTGCATAGATTCACATGGTTTTCTGTAAGATGTTCCCAGAAGAAATATTTAACAGCCATGGTGGATCAAAATCTCATATCACAATGAGTTGGTAGAATATTTTAAATGTGATTCTATTTTACAGACCAAAATGGCAAACTGAGGAGTTCTATCTTTATTAATTTATACTGATTGAATATTTTAATGTTTTTTGAATTGAATTGAATTGAATTGAATTGAATTGAATTGAATGGAATGGAATGGAATCTTTTAATAATTCCGTTTACAAGAGACGTTTTATTCTGATTGCTAGTCCTAGTCACTAGTCCGTGGATACCTGGAAACATCCTTCTTATCATCTGGAAGGTAAAAGATACTTTCAGTTTTACCTGGTCTGTCTTATCTTCTTCATTTTATGACCTCAGTTTTACATAGGTAAATGGTCAGAGGTAGATTCCTGTATCCCTGGTATAAACATCAGCATTTCCATTTTACAAGCTGTCCTGTCTACATACTCCCAAATCATACCTCAGCTGTGCTCCGATATGGCAGACATTGAATTCCCCTGTGCTATTTAACGAAATAAGGAAAGCTAAATAAAGCATTTTCATGAACACTCTTGTCACACATCATAGGCATCTAATTTCCATATAGTAACAGAGGTTTACAGTGGTTTAACTAGAATACACTTGATTGAAATGGAATAACCAGTCCCTACATAACTAAAATACTGTGGCTAAGATCTCTTCTACAACAGTAATATATTTTCATGTGTTATGCAAGAGAACTTTTATCAGTTGAATTACTTGATCTCCACAACTGTGGAAACACATTTATCCACTCTGAAGTAGAGAAATACTGTGTTGGCCCTTTCAGAAATGGAGATATATATTAAAAGCTAGTCCCTTGAAGGGATTTTGATATGTTGCTGCCAGAGTGGAGCTCAAATCTCAAACTAAACTTTCTATGTCATGCCTAGAGGAAATTATCCCTTCAAGAAAAAAATTCATAGCAGTCATCATGATGAACCAGGGATATGCTTAAACTGGAGAGTAGGAAATGATGGAAAGAGCAAACCATTTGACTCTGATACCTCTTTTTGACATGGATATATCCGCTCTATAGACTGCAACAGTATAGAAGCACATGATGTTACTCTGTACTGAAGGTATTTCAGCATGAAAAATAAGCCGATATTTTGCTCAGTTTGATGACGATATGCTACTTAATCTGAACAATTTAGGTCTTTCTTAACCTTACATTAGAGTATATATTTTAGGCTGGAGTCTGAAGTCCTGGACCTTTTCCTTGAAGTAAAAAACTAAGCTGTTTCCCTGGGGGAAGAGAAGCCAACTTCCCTTTTCTTTTAAAACATGGACAGTGGTAAAGCTGTATTTCATTGGAGTTGCTGAACTCAGGGCCTTCCCTCAGCAGTGGAACATTGGATCTGAATTTTCTATCTCCTAGATGTATGCCTTAACCCTAAGCTTAAAGGGCATTCTGAACTAAAATATAGAAGCAAACCTAGGAAAGGCAACTGGAAAACAGGACTCAGATTTTTCATTGGAGAGCAGTAGTCACAAGTGTAATAATGTGTAATTTTTGCCTCATAGAGGCACCATGTCAATGTGCTGGACAGAGTGTTCAAGCCTCATTACTAAATTGCATCTTTTCCTACTTCTTGCAATGCATTCTTTCTGTACTACATGCACATAGAGGGAGAAATTAGATAGTAGAATTTTGCCGTCATGAAGCTTGAAGAAAAATCCTGAAATACATTCATCCTCTCTCCCTCTAGGTTTGTGATAAAGTACTTGGGGTAAAAAGATCCATGAAAATTTCTCACACAAAAGATATTTCATGGCAGTTACCTGTACCCAGCTATCTATGTATTTGTGATTAACAATATACATACACACCTGTATAAATATTTGTGTTTTCAACTTTTACATGACAACTATATGACATGTTCAGCATCCATTTATGTTCCCATTAAACTGAAACTTGGTTTTTAAGAACATGAGCCACGAAATATTTACTCTTTTTAAACACACAGTGCACACTCTGGTCAACCACAGACATACGGAGAGAGCAACTGGGCAATTTTTTTTACTTCTTTCAGGAAGGCACTTAAGTCTTTCAAAAATGTGTGTACTTACTTTAAGGCTTAAGAAAGACTACTATTTATAGAATCCATAATTCCATTTTTCATAATTCCTGGCATTTTTATGAACTCTTGGGTTGAATGAATGTCTTTCAGACCTGTAGGTATTATGCATTGACATATGTTTATGTACGTGCACTTGTGTGCTGGAAATATTTGTACTGCAGCTTTTTAGAAAACATTCATACTTTGTTCCTAATTTTGACTTATTCTTTACAAATTACACTAGGCCATAAACATAATTTTGTGTATAAGCAAGTACACAATATTTGCGGATTGACTGCACACCTTTTTCTTATACCAATGGTTAGAGTTTTTAAGTTCCCTTATAAGATAGATAAAATCTGTTCTATTGCCTAAAAACATAGGAATGAAAGCAATTACCTTTTACAGTCAATGAAAATTTACAAAAAATAAATATCTGAAGTATTTATAATAGTATAGTATATATTATGAATTCAGTATTGTGTGCTATTACAACATGACTCTTGTGCGGCTATGAGCATGGTTACTGTTGATATGTCTGGAAAACTACTCTCATGGAGAAAGTTTATGTGGTAGATAATACAAATGTTTACATTTTGCTGTTTCCTAATGTTCCAGGATTTTTCATCTCTTCATACACAAATAAAAGTAAACGAATGTCTTGATATTTCTTTTTCACTTAACTGTAATTCAGGTTTCTCTCTGCGGTAATGAAGAGGGTTTCATTGACAGCGGGCTTTCTACTGAAGAATAGTGGTGTCTGGGCTTCCCAAGCTGTTGTCTTTCTCAAAGACAGATGGTAAATCTGTCAGCAGTTGCATTCTGCATAACAGCAGCCCAGATGCTTTTAAGCTTTCTATGTGAAGCCTCTCCACCCCTCAAGAGGACCACTGGGCTACTTGCCAGAAAAGGGTCCCCATGGCTATTAGCTGTCTTTGCATTCAACTCCAGCTGCCTGGAAAGTCAAATGAAGGCAGCTTGTTTGGTCATACACCATTTAATGTGAAGGGTCTACTTCTTTATAATTAAAGCAGCCGTCTGTATATCAGTCCAACTGTGTCCAGAAAAAACACCTATGTGACCTTCATTATTTGAAATAGCAACTTTCGATTTGCTGTACCTTTTACTTTTTATTTAATGAAAGCTATAGTTCTAAAGAGTATTATTTTGTACATTTTCTGAATGTATATTTGCCAGTCACTGGATCTTGAAGACGCAGTGTTTGCAAAAGATTTAGTGCACATTAAAGGATCGAAGGACAAAGAACACTATGTGACATTTTCCACATTATTCTTCACAGCTGAAAGCTTTGCACTTCAGCTTTCCTGGATCTCTGGATCCTTCTATAGTATGATTGGAACACAACTGAAAAAAAATTATAAAAAAGCAGAAATTGATGCTAACAATTACAAAATATATAAAAGTTGCACTTAGGCAAATTTGAATGTATTTTCAAACAACAATCACCTTTAATCAATTCATGGGAGAGAGAACATCCCCTGCAAGATTATAGATTAAATTTTACTTGCATCAAAAATACTTTTAGAGTGGGTTCAGTGGGTGAAATATTCATCAAAAAAACAAAACAAAACCATTTCTATATATGCATATTTATGTATCCTACATAAGCTCATCCAAGGTACAAGAAACAAGGAGTAGCTAAATTATGGAGGAAACAAGGCGACAATTTGAAATATAAGTTTGGTGTCATTCCTTCAAAAACAACAGGACTGTTTTGATTTTATACCATATGTTTCCACTGCACAAGATTTTATGCAGACTCAGGTGATCAGAAAAAAAATGTGACTGTTAAATGGTATTGTATATTTTTTAAGAGATTAAATATTAGTGGTAGACATGAGCTGTTTAAGATTAGGAAAATGGCAATGAAGACTGAAAAAAAAAAAGCTAATTCCAAAATCCAAATTCTTCTGGCTTCCAGTGAGCCAGAAGATGACCAAAAGGTCACAGCTGGAAATAGGGAATAAAAAGTATACAAATAAAGGGCATTAACAAGAATGAATTTTTGGCAGTTAATAACCAGATAAATAATTATCCCTTATTGGAATGGAAGATGATAACCCTTCAGGCTTACAAGGTACTGGAGTGGCAGTAGTCATGCAAAAAGGTGATGTTATCAGAAGTGAAAAAGAGAGAACGCAAGTGAGCTCTCAGGCTCTTCTTTTCCTCTGTTCCTGGTAGGATCAGCACAACAAAGGCACCGTTGCGTGTATTAGCTTGGCTGCAACCTAACTTGCTATGGAGTTAGCACTCAAGTTGAAGCCTTGCAATATAAAAGTCAGTTACTGAGGCCTGGGTTTTGGACTCAGTGCAAGTACAGTCTAAAACTTGTTTGAAAACTAATTTAACAGACTAGCCACAAAAGTGATGGCAAAAATAGTAATGAATGTTGCAAAAATGGGACCACATTTTCCAAACTGCCTTACTACACATAACACTGTGATCAGAATTATCTCCTTTGTTTTCAATTAATCTCTGATTATTTGAAATCCTGTCACAAGCTTGCATGTTACTTCATTCACCTAGCTACTATAATAAGAAGAGTCTGCTGTCCTGGTAATGAGAGACAAAAAAATCCAGTAAATCAATTCACAATCAAGCTTTAGTGTGTACTGCACCTGATGCAATATTGATTTTAGAAGAACAAGCTATTTCTGGTCTGCCACAATTTGGCAAGTTGTATACCACAAGAAAGTTGGAACTGAGATTTCCAAATTACTTTATGAAGCATTTGCTCCTTTTCTATGTCTTATGTGCTTTTGCCTTGCATTCTTGCCATGCACTCAGAATGCTGGATATCTACACATAGAAATAGATGTTAAGTAAAGAAGAGAGTCAAAAAAAAAAAAAAAAAAAAAAAAAAAAAAAAAAAAAAAAAAAAAAAAAAAAAAGGAAACTTTTTATCCCATCTATGTAAAGGAGTCAAATCCTACCTACTTACGTGTTAACCCTAATTCTGTTGGGTTTTTTTTTAACTGAAAATATAATTTGAACATCTCCTTTTCTGTAGAAGACAAAAGGAATTCTATGTAAGAGAATAAGAGACAGCTATCCTTGTGTTACAAATACATCCAGCTGGCTGTGATGCTAAAATTTTTCTAATTTTACCCTTCCATATTATCCATTAGAAATCTGCACATTTTTCTTAGAAAATCCATGTTTAAATTTCTAAAAAACTATCTGTGAAATTAATGATGTTATTCAGTCTTGAGAGAATACAGCAATATTCAGTACACATCCTTATATCACTAGCTATTGGTCAATGGGCTGGAAATGTGGTTCTATTTGGTGATTAGGAATATTGAGCTTAAGTGGAAAGATTGAATGTGAGAATAGTTTTGTTAAAAAACAGACGTGGAAGAAAACTATTAGACAAGATATCCCATAGTCCATCCAAAAACAGATTGCTCTTTATGGTTTTTGGTCAATTTTTCTCTAAAGAAGCTAATTGATGCATTATTTCAAAAGGTTTTTCTTTTCAGTTAAATATGGCAGCAAGAAATGGCTACTAACTCCATCTGAAAAATGACCTTATCTGTAAATAAAGTATTTTAATGAATTATTTATACAAATTAGACATACACAACCAAATTTCCCCCTTTCTTTTCCCTCTACTCAATTAAAGACTATCGTATTTCATGCATAGTATTTCAGAATAGTTCTAAAGGTTTCCAATCTACTTTTAGTTAATAATTGACATTGTCAGTATATTTCCTAGAGATTACACGTTGCTCATAAATAATGTTTCTGCCTGTTGCATGCAATGGTAATGGGGAAATTGCCCAGTCATTACAATTCAATATGTTAGTGTATAAATTAATATTCATAAATTACTCAACTGAAAGAAACACGTGGTCAAAACACATGGCTAAATAATTAAGCTATTTGTTTTAAATAATTTGTATAGGTTAATTAGCAGATCTTAAGTGAGGTAAATCAAAATAATGTTAATAACTTCAACGCCACTTCTCTATGACAGAAAAAGGAACTTTCCCTGGAAAAGTCATGAGGTTTTCCCCCATTCCCCAATGTAGGTCCTCAACAAGAGTATTCAATCCATTTTTGTTCAGTGAACTTTAAGATGAAGTATGCTGAAATGCAATCCAGAGGGGGGAAAAAACCCCCCACCAAACAATGAAAGAACAGCCACAACAAAAAAGATCAAACATTATCCAATGAAATAAATAAAAAGAAATATTTATCTTAAACCCCAGACACAGGCAAAAAAAAAAAAAATCTTGAAAGAGTGTTTTCTGCTTTTGTTGTGTACCAAAACCCCAATAGGTTTAATTGCAAAATAAAAAAAATTAAAAAAAATAATAAAAAAGGAAGAATAAATAAAAAAGGGAGATTGAACTTTAAAAAAGGTTTTCTAAAAACCTGAAAGAAAAGAAAAGCATGACACTAGTTGGTTGAATGTCTCTAAATATATATCACTGAGGGCTTTTAAAAGGAATTAGCTAACTATGCACTCTAAATCATATAAACATAAAGAATTCTGTGTTGTATCCAAAGAGTGGTTGAGATGACCTTGCAGGGAAGATTTTTTCCATCTTCTTGTTATTACTGTTCTTATTTAGCTATTTACAAACAAGTTTAATAGATTGGATTGGAAGAAAATATTTTTCCCCCCAATTTCTACAGACATAAATACAGAATACAGGTTTTGAGAGAAATTCTTATGCACTCTGGCTGTTGTAAGCAATAAAGGAGAAATGCATAGAGTAAAAAATAAATAAGCACATATCAGAAGAACGCACACAATTCTTGGAGGAAATACTTCTAAGGTGAACAATGGCAAGCACGATGAACCTGAGAAAACCAACACTAGCTGTGTTACATCATTATTAGACACTAAGTTTGTTGTAAACTCAAATGCCTCTTGGTCCTGTTGCTGGACACTGCTGTAAAATCTTGGCTCCATCTTCTTTGCACCTTTCCTTCAGGTATTTATATATTCTGATAAAATCTTCCCTGAACTGGGCTAAACAGTTCCAGCTGTCTCAACCTTTTCTCATAGAAGAGATGCTTCAGTCCCTTAATCATCTTTGTGCTCCTTCATTAGTCTCTCTCCAGTATGCCTGGGTCTTTGGTATTAAGCCCAAAACTGGATAGAGTACCCCTGCTGTAGCCTCAACAGCGGGTTGGCACCTACAGGCAATACTTTGCTTAATGCAAGCCAGGATACCATAAGCCACCTTTGACACAAGCGCACAGTGCTTACTCACGTTCAGCCTGGTGTCCACCACAACTCCCAGGTCCTTTACATCAGAGGTGTTTTCCAGAAAATCTGCCCCCAGAAAGTTTGGTGCATGGGGTTGTTCTTCCACCAGTGATGGACTTCATAATTTCCCTTACTGAACTTCCATGTGGTTCCAGCTAGCACACCTATCCATTCTGTTGAGGTCCCTCTGGATGACAGCATGACCCTCTGGTGTATCAGGACTCCTCCCAATTTTGTGCCATCAGTGAACCTGCTGAGGTGTACTCTCTGTCCACTCATCCAGATCATTAATGAAGATATTGAACAGGACTGGACCCAATATGGTCCCCTGAGTTGTTGCACGACTAATTACTATCCTCCTGTTAGACCTTATACCACTGATCACCACCCTCTGGGCCCAGATATTTGGCCAGTTTCAATTCACTGTCTGCACACACTCTCTGTATGTCCAGCCCATACATCAATAGCTTCTCTCTGAAGTATTTATAGGGAAGTGTCAAAGGCATTACTGTAGTCACAGTAAACGACATCCACTACTTTCTTTTCAGTGACTTTTAGTATTTATGCTGCAGTTTGCATAGGATATAATTTGTTGTCCTGATGAGTCAGATGAAACTCCCAAAGCTGCAACAGCTCTTCACAGACTGTGTATTCTCCTCACCTTTTAAGCCTTTTAAAGTGCATTAACTCTCCTACACATCCTGTTTGGGGTCTGTGCATGCTCCTTTAAATCTGTGTGCATGTGAGTGTGAATATGATACAGCCAATGTGCTATGAATGTTGCTGTGTACTATGAATGTTGCTTTGCTAGATTCTCCAGTACTTTAGATTTGTTGAGCTATAGTAAATTCAATATGAATCTTTTGTTAAACCACTTAACTTAAGCTATCAGTTAAGTTCTGTTAAACCTTTAGGCCTTAACTGTTGGTCAAGTCTGGGGCTCAGTTGGAGGAGATGCAATCTAAATCTTGTGATTAAATGGGAGGGTCTTCCTTACTCTTTTTTATCCTTATATTTTTCCACCCTTACCCTTTCCTCCTCCCTGCACCTCCAGCTTCCACATAGATAATTTTTTATTTGATTTTGGGCTTAGATTAATTGATTTTAGGTTTTAGGGGTTTTTTTGTCTATGTGCTTTAAACAATATAGTAGTCAGTAAAGTGAACCTTGCCAATAAACTTTGACATGCTTTTGCTTGTATATTAAACCTCTTTTACCAATACCTTTAATGGTGATTCTTTGAGACCTTAAAACACTGATGCATTACAGCATTAATCAGAAATAATCTGATGTGATGCCATGAATTTTGATATTCTTGTTCGTAATATGGTAATATCTAAGAAATTTCCAGTCATCAACTAGAAATCTACCACATAGTACATGGTAGTCTTATTCTGTGGGAGAAAATCTAAAGCAAAAAGGAAAACAAAAAGGGAAAATAAATTAGAAAATAGAGAATAGATCATAAAAAAGAGAAAATTAAGATGAAAAAAGAAAAAAATAGGGGAGAGGAGGAGGAGAAGGAGGAAGAAGAGGAAGAGGGGAAAAAAGTAGAAAGAGCATATTTTATATTAACTGATAACTTCTAAATCAACCAATGTACTTCTTAAAGGAAACAGTGTTCAAATGCAACACAAACCCAAATATTTTCTGCAATTTCCTCTGTCTTTATAATAGCTGTCTTAACCATACCAACAAAAGGTGAATCTCCATCTCAGTAGCAGCTGCACAGAGAATTAATAGCAAAGAATTAATTCTATATAATTAAATACAAACATGGCATTCACCATTTGTAAATTGTGGTCTTTATGATACATGCAAAAATAAAAATCAGTCTACACAAACTACATAAAATGGCACACAGAGAAAGTTATTCCAACAACAATTCTAGGAACTATTTTATCTCTAGTTGTAATCTGTTATTTGATAAATATAACCCTCAGGAACTTGTCACTGAAATTTCAATCTGCACCAGGAATAAAAATAATCAGACTGAGACTTCCATTATTCTGGATTAAGAGAAGCAGTTTCAAAACAAGTATTTCTGTTGATGCTCATTTTCTAGTCATTTAATTAAATTTTCTGTTGCCCAGGAAGGACTTAACAGTAACAGTTATGAAAAATGAGACTTAAAAAAAGATCGAGTTTCATCCATTAACATTAAACTCTAAGCACTGGCCTTCGTTCTAAATCTTTCACAAACCAAATTGTACCATCCCTCCATTTCAGATATTAAGTCACTCTCTCCAATAGTCTACACCACCAGAAAACAGATACAGGTTTAGAAGGGCCCAGGGTCTAGTTCAGAATAGCACTTCATAAATATTTAATTCACAGATGTGTTTCCTTAAAAAGGAGAAAGCAAAGTATCTGTAAGAAAACCAACTATTTTCTCTCATCCCATACCAGACATCTGAAAGCTCCCTTGCAGCAGGAGACGACAGGAATGGAGAAAAGGCTTAGTAGTACAATGAAAGATGCATGATGAGGCAGAGACCTCACTGAGGTGAATTCAAAGCTAAGGCAGTAATAATATTTCCTATACATGACTCTTTTCTAAGAAAACAGATTTTCTTATAGCATACAAGATTTCCCTTCCTCTTTTAAATTCACCACTTTCTTATTCAAACTGTGTTGCTGTTGGACAACATTTATAGTAATTTCCATCGGCAATAGGTTAGGGTTCTTTTAAAATGCAATCCTATCTTGAAAGTGATTATTTAATTTTCTCTTCATTATATCCCAATGATTCCAGTAACAAAACTGCTAGCAGTGAATATTACAAAAATCTCCCTGCCAGCTGTTGTAATGCATTAATTTGGTTTACATTGTGTTTCATTGGATTTGTAATGTTTTTTCTATGTATCACGTGGTCTGTCCTTGCTCAGCAGCGCCCATCCCCCACAGTGAAAGGTAACCCAACTCTGTTCCACTCCCACTTTATCCCTGATTGGGTAGTGGCTTGTCCCTGCCTCTGGGCCCTGTCCCCTGGGGAAAAAGCCCCAGGATGGGCGGGGCCTCACCCTCTCTGGCAGCAGCATCTGCAGGGAAAGGACTCCAGAATACAGCTGTTGTATCCCACCCAGTGAGAGAGAGCAGACTCTTTCCTTTGGCCATCGGCGGTCTTATTTTCTCATAAAGAAATACCACTGCCAGCAACACAAACTCAACCTGAAAGTCAACCTGTTTCCTGCCTTTAATAGACTAATAAAGACTTTTCACATCAAATTAAGCCTCAATTGCAAGTGTGTAGCTCCATTGTCCTCTGATTACATTTTCAATGACACCCGTGGCACTCTATTGCCATAAATGCTTTTATGCGTGTATAATCTTAGGTAACTAACTGGAATCTGGTTAACCTTGACCTAGCTAGTCTTCTTAAAGAGATTGCATCATGCTATTCTTTTTTAATATTTCACAAAAATTAATATAGAGAAAAATAATTTCAGAAATCCAACTATTTTTTGGTGACTGTTATTGCTGGGTTTGGCAGGAATAGACTAAATTCTTAATGCAGCAGTTCACATATGGGGCTTTGTTCTGGATTTGTGACAGAAACAGTGTTGATAGTTCCAAGATGTTTCATTATTGACCAATTACTGACCAATGCTCATACATAGTCAAGGTCTTTTCTGCCCCTTACCCCACCCCACAAGAGAGATGCACAGGGAGCTGGCAGATGACACAGCCAGGACAACTAACCCCAAATAATAATGGAGTCGTGATGTATTGTGTTTTAATCCCCGATGATTTGTTCCTCTCCACCCCGGGTTGTTGGTTTAGCCTAAGTTATAAATTGTCAGTCTTCCCTGAATGTTCTCTGTCAATCCTCCTTGGTACCAGCCCCTGCTTGGCCTGCCCCCTTGGGGAATCCCCTGTTATTCCAGGCACCATTGCTTTGTTTATATTAATCTCATCCCATTGATTTGTGCTCTGTAAACCCCACCTTGCTCTCCTCCCCAGTCTTCTCCCTAGTGGTCCCTTGACCCTAAACTCCACCCTGCTTCTGCTCCTTGAAACCCAAGTCACCATAATGCGTAATGAAGCCCTGTGCTTCTGGAGGTGGGTGAACACTTGCCCGCCCATGGGAAGTGGTGAATTAATTCCTTGCTTTGCCTTGATTACAGGCACAGCTGCTGCTTTATTTATTAAACTGTCTTTGTACAAACTCATCGGGTTTGTGTTTCATACTTTTGATTCTTTCCGCCACCCCACCAGGGCAAAGGAGCAAACAACTGTGTAGGGCTGTGTAGTTGCTGGCTGGGATTAAACCACAACACAATTCTTAGTAGAGAATACCCTCTTAAGAAGTATCTATCTGTTTGGCCAGAAGAAAAATAGAAATCTTAACCCTGAAAGTCATCAGATATATCTGCATTACTGAAAAAAAAACCCTATTGCAGGTCTTCAAAACTGAATTCACAGAGTAACGTACATTCACATGAAGAAGAGCAGCTTCACAGACAAGAACAGACTTGAGCTGTAAATATAGAGTTACAGTGTGCTGTCTCAGTAAACTGTCCTTCAACAATGACTTTTATCCTGTGGTCATGCTTTAGTTTTTAGTATTCAGTGCTATTTCTTTTCTAGAGAGGAAGCTATTAGAAAGCCATCCAGCTAACTGATGAATTTTAAAGGATACTTTGGTGCATAAGGAAAGGGGCCTATTAAGTAGGACTCTTTCAGTTCTAAATTTTGATTGGAATCAATTGTTAAGTTCTTAAATGCCTTTTAGAAGGCAATAGCTCTAAATTTCACTTTGATCGCATCTGATCTTCAGTTTATTCCCTTCATCCATTTTTTAGTAATATTTCACTCATAATCTGATTGTAATAAAACAACCTATGTGTAGTGGATTATGTAACCTAGAAATGTGTATTCTATTTCATCTGTTGAAGGCTGGCTTCTTGGGAGATGTTTTGTCTTTCTCTTCCTCCTCCAGTGGGAAAGGAGGAGGATTCCTCCTGATAATGGCCCAGTCATTAAATCCAAGTGGGGCAGTGTTTCTTATCTCTTTCATCACCCCTCCATCCTCCAGTGGAACATGTTCTGATAATGGGCCATTAGGGCCCACCAATGACATGACACATTCCATCATCCCATTGTGAGATGCTCCACACAGTGGGCGAGGAGCCAGCTGTTCCTAGCTAGATAAAAACTGGGACTGAAGGACACAAGGTAACCTGTTTTTTCCACTGGATTCCCAGAGGAAGATTGGACCCATCTCACCACCACTGGATTTTCTACAGGATCATCTCTACTCCACAGAACCACATCTGTTACTCCAGGAGGACTTATTTGGGCTGCTTTGAACACCCTGACTACCAGGGTGCCAGGTAGCATCCCTGACTCTGTCGGGTTTTTTTCAAGGATCCCTGTTTGCTTCCTTGCTTGTGTGGGGTTTTTGTTTGTTTGTTTGTTTGTTTGTATGTTTTTAATTATTTATTTTTATTTTTAATATTCCTAGTAAAGAACTGTTACTCCTACTTCCCATATCTTTGCCTGAAAGCCTCTAATTGCAAAATCATAATAATTTAGAGGGAAGGGGGTTGACATTCTCCATTCCAAGGGAGGCTCTAGCTTTCCCCTGGCAGACAACTGTCTTTCAAAACCAAGACACTATGGTAAACTCATGCACACCTGAGGGAAGTTTTGTTTTAAAACCCCGTGGGAGAAGAAACATCTTTGGAGTTAATAATTAGAACATATAAGTGCCCCAGCAGTGAAAGCACCTTTCCCAGAGCAGTGCTGGAGAGCAGTCCTAAAGGAGGTAGTTGGGCCATGAACTATTCAAGATAACTGCAACTATTCATTTAGTTAGATGAATTCCTTTATCTAGATTAGTGTGTCAGTATCCTCATATATTATTTTGTTCATATACCCCTGCTTATGCTTCTATGTTGCTTTTAAATACAAAATATAAATGCAGTATCTCTAAACTGATACATATTAGCTGGATTTAAATGTGATTTGGAATACTCCTAAAGGAGTCAAAGGACACAGATTTGATCTTCTAGGCAATAACATCTATAATCATATTTGAATGCTTTCATGCAGAGAAAGTCTGTGTTTCTTTCAGATCAGTAACCTTTATCTTCACTATATAGTCCTGTCAGCATGAATGAAATCTAGAATAAATATAGTAGCTCTTTAAAAATAATCACAATATAAAATGGAATACATTTTGAGGATAAATATTTATTTTCAAAAACATTGTTTCAGATAGCATATATTTTTAACTTTTCTTCATTTTTACTCATTAAAATATTTTTCTTTTTTTAAGAAAACATTGGAAAGAAGATTGGAGGTAGCTTTTTAAAGACAATATTTTTCTTTTTTAGCAATAGAGTTGGAATCATTCTTGATTTCAACAGACAAGTGATTTTTCTTATTTACTATTTGTAATAGCATGTGTTCCAGCACTGGTGAATGTGTGGAACCAAAAAACCTTAAACTCTAAATTTACTCATAATGTAGATATAAAATTTTTCTCCAATGATAAGAAAATCTTAAATCTGCTGTTCCTCAGAAGGAGGAGAATAACTAGATTGAATTAACTAAAAACAATCCTTATAGCTCTCTGGAAGAGCTAAGGAAAGTTAAAAACCTGAAAACTACATTCACAGAATGTAAATTATTGCAACTATTAGCTTTTATTTTTAAAAATGTATATTTATATATTAAGACTTATCAGCTTGAAATTGGAATCTAAATGGTTTCATATCAGTAAATCAAAGATCACAGAATCAGATAAGTGAAAGTATAAAGCATGTGGAAAATATGTTTCAAGAAACTATTTTAGGTCTTGCCAGAAAACTCTTCAATAACAATATCTGTAATATTAAGTTGAAGTTTACAGTCTTAAGCAATCAAAATCTACTGTTCACATTTCTTTTAAATACCTCCATTATCATAATTTGTGATTCCATTTTACAGCTACTCCAACAAAACTGCTACATTTCTGCTTTCACCAGTCTTGAACTCCTCACTTTAAATACCCTATCAGCTCTAAAACTCTTTAAAAGTCTAATTTTCTATCCTTGAGTTTGTTTTACCTCATGCTGTAAAATAATGGCTATGTCATAAAATGAAGCCTGAAGTCTAGCTAAGAGCAGCTATAAATGCAGTGCAGTCTAACCAGAATGAAGAAACATTTTTTAGATAACCATTTTATTAAACTTGTTTTACACAAACAAAACAATATCAGGAAGATATTAACATAAAGGTATTTTACACCTTTAATCAATGAAATATTGCATACAAACAGCCTTGGTAGTATTGGAACTGCCTCTAATCTGAGTATCCAGTCAATATCTCCTTTTAAATTCTATTCTACACAAAATATTGAAAATATAATTTCTGGGTAAAATTTATTTTAATAAGACATTTGCCAAGTGATGAACTTTAATTTATTTTGCCTTATTGTATAAAACTATTATATCTACTCTTCACTTATAATCAGAAGTTTGGTTTGAAAAGGACCTTAAAGATCAACCATTTCCCACTCCCTCCTCACCATGGACAGGAACATCTTCCACTAGATCAGGTTGCTCAAAGCTCCATTCAACCTGGCCTTGAATCCTTCCAGGGATGGAGCATCCACAACTCATCTGGGCAATATGTTCATGTTCCTCATCATTCTCATAATAAAGAATCTAAACCCATTCTCTTTCAGGTTAAAACCATCTTCCAGCTTAGCATGTTTAAGTTTTCTTGATGAGCTTCATCACCATTATAAAGAAACAACTGTCATAGCTTTGTTGCTGTGCACGAAATGTGAATGAAAGTATTTTGATATGGAGAATATTCATTGAATTTTATTAAAATAACCAGCATTTTGAATTCATACAGAAGGGTAGAACCATACAGATAACAAGCATAAACTTTCTGTCTCTAAACCCTATTAAATCATCATTCATTGCTGCTATTATTTTTTTTTTCAGTAAAAAAATTAAGTATTACTTTACATTCTAACTATTCCCTAGCTCACTCTCCAAACCAAAGTTATTCAGATGATCTCAGAGAAAATTAATTATTAAGAAAAAAAGAAAAGGTGATCCAAGAAAAGTAATAGCAGACATAGTTCTTAACTTCTAGGATTAGAAGATTTTACCTAAACTGCATTAAAATATAATATCCCAAAATATAATCAGTCATCAGAAAAAGCCTGCCAAAATTATATTTAAAGATACATGAAGAGATTACTTCTCTTCCTCTTTCTTTCTCTGTCTTCTGCCCCTGAGAATTTCAAGGTGCTATAATGTTATACGGCTTGGAAAAAAATATTCACAAAACCATCTCCAGCTTCTGAGAAGAAAACTCAATTAACTTGCTGCCATACTTGAAACTCAGAATAAATAAGTGATTCTCAACATTATACAAATAAGGCAACACCAGGAAGTTGTGAAGTGCATCAAAGAAAGAAAAACTGTGATAGAGATTTTTAGATTAAAAAATGAAAATGTTTGTAGAAGTCCCATACACAACAACAAATGAAAAATGAAGACAACAAATGAAATATGGCAACCCATCCTGACCCAAGAGAAAAAATGAGACTGAGTGCTGAAATTTTATTCATTGATTTTTGGAAAGCTACCAAATATAGTGCAGTCAGTAGGATACCTCTACAGCTGCAAAGAGGTGCACAAATGCAAATTCACACTCATATTATCACAACCATATATTTCAAATTCAAGCAAGCACAATACTTAAGATTTCTCCCACATGTTTAGACATGATTCACAGTGAATAAATAGCCAGTGATAAATAGAGAAAACTAAAAGTTTCTCCAAGCTGTTTAATAAAAGAGTGAAAGACTATTTACACTTGCATAGTCCAGATTAATTTTCTGATTGCTGTTGTTTTATCGGTTCATGGAATATTCTAGCCATCTGTCTATCACTCTTTTAATAAAAGAAAATTAACTACCAGGAACAATTGCAAACCACTATTTCAAGTTTTTCAATCTATCTTTTCCTAAATGTTTCAAAAAGTGGTCTGACTGTAAAGTTTTAAAATTGCCTTTGAATCATTCAGTATGGGCCTCATCAGAAATGTTACACTTCCAGAGGAAAGTAAAGGAAACATTTCTTCCTGACCCCCATTACTGAATAAGCTGTGTTCTGAAACTTGATTGATACCCCTTAAAATTTTATACTAGAATTACTAGGAGAATGCTTTTCTCATTTTTGTGATGCTGAAATATGCTTTTTCAATTACTAGGCTATATGCCTATCTCGTGTTAATGAGCTCCACATAGTAACTCCCCATGTAAAACTTTGCTTTCCTCTACATTTTTAAACTGTTTTAACATTGAAAACCCTCCCATGCTTTTACCATGCTTTTACTATGGATGGAAGTAAATGCATGCAACTGATTGACTTTTCTCTGTTATTTTTTGTTACTATGGATAACACCCCAAAGTGATTTATATACTAAATAGTAAAGCTCTATGCCTACTTTTGAATGTGAGAACTCAATTCAAAGAAAGTCAGAGTGAATACTCAAACGTGTTTAGTCAATCTTGATCTCCTCCTTTGAAATCAATTAAGGTTTCCCCACAGGTCTCTTGGGAGAACTGCTAAGCTACAAAGAGTATAATTGTTCAAAGATACTGCAAGCCACACATGAACATGGACATCAGGTGCTCTACTATGGGAAGTCTAAAATAAATAAAAGCATTTCATTTAGGGTTTATTTATAAATCATTATTATTGTTTTTGTTGTTATTAACAAATCTTCCCCATTATGAAGAATTTTTTGCCTTTTGTAATGATACACCTAATACATTTTAAAATACATGTTCTGACTTTTTACGTATGATGCATTTACAAGAGAAATTATTGTGCTCAGATCAGAACTCATATTAATCTATTTAAGGTATTGTAATTAAAAAACTTTCAGCAGAATTTTTAAAGGAATTTTCATGAATAAAATTACTTTAATTGAAAAAATATTATATTAACAAAACTGTTTTACCATTATAAAGTGCATTTCTGTTTTCTGATGTACACAGATTAATTATTTATTCAGATGTCTATTGCATTATATTCACATGACTCTATGAAGTGACATGGTTTATTTTTCCAGTGTAGATATTTACATTCATACACACTTCTATAAGCCTCAATGAAGAATGGAAGTGATAATTCTAGGAATTCATGTTGGGTTGCCTTTTGCGTATTCCAAGTAGTGGTAAACCGAAGAGCCTGACGGTCATCTGAAGAGTGTGCATCCGCTAAAGCTAGTCCTGACAGCAGTTGGTGAGTGTCATGCCTGTGGCTCTCCAGGCTGGCCTAGTGCAAAGCCTCAGAGCTTCAGCCAGCTTTGGGGGAGTTTCTCCAGCTACACCTCCATGTGCTCTACTCTGGTGAAAGAGAACTGAGCGCTATAAATAAACTTTCTCCAAGTAAGTCATTCCAAGCAGTGATAATCTAATATGCCCTTACTCCAAAATTAGGGATTAAAGATCAACCTTAACTGTATTTCATACTTACATATCTGCTATTTCACTTAAGTCTGAAGCTGTTTTTTCTGTTTCCTATCAAGTTACTGTCCTATAATTATTCACATTACAACACTGTTTGCCTAAATATTTTTCCCTGATATTAAGCTATCATTTCACTTGCTCACTGCTGTGGGTGTCTTTTTGTCTCTTCTCAAGGCAGTGGACCTGTGAGCCAGACTCAGAAGCGATATGTAAGGTGCTGTAAGATAGATCACATAATATTAATTTGAAATCCCTCAGTGTTTCCTACTCTGTTCTTCATAATATGAAACAATATAACACAATATAGTTCTCATACAAAGTAGTTGAAAGGAGTCGGGTAAGCTAAAACATCTCTTTCAATAAATTTTCTCCTATCTGTTTATTATGTGAGCTAACTGATTTAAGTACAGGAGGTGTGAGAGAGAGTAAAGCAGTAGACACACATCTGAGGTAATTCTGCTTGTTGTGGTTGCACTGACAAGTTCATAGATAAACCATGTAAAAGTGTGGGCTCTGAGTGCTAGTTCACCTCAAAGACAGTTTAGCTGTATTAATTGAAGGTCTGCCTGGCTCCATGTATTTATGAAGATGTACTCCCAAGTTAGCAGAATCGAGCCATCCAAAAATCATTTTTTGTGGGAAATACAAATGAGACACTCATGCTGACTCAAAGGAAGAGTATAACAAAAAGCCTACTGATCTCTCTGGATTGTTTCTATTATTTTTAGTATCTCATCTTCTGGGTAAATAAAATGGAGTTGGCTATGAGACAGTCTGCATTACTCCTCATTTTTACCTTGTGCAACACCTCTGACTTCCATCTACCTTTCAACTGAAATACATACATATGTGCATGTATCAAAGCACTAGTGTTTTGATGGCAGTCTTACCTATTAGGTACAATAAAACACCCTCTTTTTAAAGCTAACTTTGTATTAGAAAAACAAGTTATGGGGTTTTTTTGTTGTTATTGGGTTTCTTGTGATTTTTGTTGTTGTTGTGTTTGTTTGTTTTCCCCCTTTTGTTGGGTTTTTTTCCTTCATTTGTTTGGTTTTCTTGTTTGGGATTTTTTCCCTGAAAGAGAGAGATTTATTTTCTGCCATGATATAAGTGAAACAGTCCAAATTCTCAGGACACAGACGAAATTGTAGCACACAGTGGCTGGTGACAGAGAGAACAAAATGTGAATCAGGGTGTCCAGAAGCTCTGGATAAAATATAGAAATAAGTTAAAGTAAATATATTGGGGAGGTGTAGTGGAAACAGAATATGAGCATTAAGGTTGAAGAAAAAAAAAAAATTAAGTAGATAGTTTCTCTGAAGTGTATTGGTATTGCACTTGCTGTGAAAAGAAATTCAAGCTCAGAGAAAGCAGCCAGGTACTCCTGCCTCAAATGTTACTAGAGGGAGTGGCAGGAAAATGGAATCTAATTTTTAAAAAGAAAAGCAGGTTTGCAAGGGTGAGTTTCTGCAAGCTCCCACCAGACTCATGTCTCAATTCAGTCTGAATATTTCCCCCAGGCATTCATTGCCTTTCATGATGCTTTACTGTGTCAACTCACATTATACTGCAGAGTAGCTAATGGGAACTGAAGAATACATTATAGGCTTTCCATATTCATTTCTCCAGAAGGTGCATGTGTTTGAAATAAAACCTTCATACTCAATCCTCTTTGTCATAAGACTGCAACATGTCTTGATAAATTCCAATGCTATTGTGGAATTTTCAGCAGTAAAAATTTCTGTGTTGCCAATATGACTAAGTCATGAAAGAATGGATAACAAAAAAAGAAATGGCACTCTAGATTCATGCAAATTCTCTGTATCTGAGAACTTCATACCATATATACATAGTCATAGAAATTAATGAGCCATGCCTTTTCATTCCACTTGAACATAAAAATATTTGAATGCAAAAATTACTTTGTGTTTAAATTAATCTCCACCTTCTTTGCTAGTCAATTTTCAGTCCATGATTACAGAGAGGTCCTGCAATAAATGTCTTGATCAAGCATCTTGTAGGCTTTGCCTATCTTGGAATTATTTCTGGAGAAGTGTTAATACATTAATTTAACATGAAGTTCCACTGCTAAAAACCATTACTTTTTTCATATTTTAAACTTTGATCAAATATTAAAAAGGTGAACACTTGCGACCTGCTCAATTTCAATGCAAGTGTCAAGATTTAAAACAGTTTTAGTGCAGTTTTGACTGCATTATAGAAAAAAATATATAGAAGTATATAGAAATAATAGTATAGATTTGTTTTGTTTTGTTTTCAAAGGAAAAAAAGGATTGTGCTATTGCTTTGGGTTGTGATTCTTTATTAAAAATCTACATTGTTTGCTAACTAATAATTTACTGACAGTTTTTTATCTGTGACTAGACACAAAGTACTTCTCTGGAAGCAACATGCAACTAATGAGAGCTGACATTTTGTGCATACAACAGATCTAGAATTTTACAAAGTCAGGAAGATGAGAAATTCAATCTCCTTTGCTGAATTGATAATGTTGATGGGAAAAGTCTGCAAGCCACATAAGTACATGCCTAGTTCTAATACTCTTGTCAATATCACTTTCTCCTTGCATATATATAATTCTTACAAATATTTCATGATAAAAAAATCTAATATTTTATTACATATCCATAGGTGTTTGAGCTCTATAATTCTAAAAGTCCCCTTTCTCCTATGTGGCATTCCCTTAGTGTGTGTCGGGTTCAGCAAAGGAAAAGTCCCATTATATGCTCTGGTTTCTATTCAGTCAATTAGTATATACTCAGGAGTTATTCTTCTGTGATAGACCTACCCATAATTGAATTTATGTCAGATAAGATGCTGTACTTACACATCCTCTGGGAGAAGAAATGAAGACATCAGCCATAAGGCACACAAAGATTTCTCTTCCCTATAATCTCAGTGAAACACCTGCTATAAGTTGTAGAGTGTGGTGCACACACTTAAACAATCCAGGGACTACTTGACCTGACTTCTATTCATTGCTCCAGATGATAATATATGAAGTCAGGCCATCCCATGGTATGAAGATGATAGATGAGGATGTTTTGCTAACATCATTAACACTGATGTTAGAATGACCTATGTACCTTTTCAGCAATTACAAATATCAGAATATTAACCTCTACAATGGGTTTGGGGCACTGTTAATTAACTTATACAACCTCTTACTCAAAACTCTAATTGGTATATTGAAGTGGCTCTCTCTCTCTCTCTCTCTCAGAGCCCATGCTCCATTTTAGCCTCAGCTAGCTTGAGAGAGAAACCACGCCAGAAGGAATTTTCCTTCAGGGTCCCAAAAATCCCAGGAAGGCAAACTTTTTTTTTTTAGAAAGAGCAGGAGTCCTCCCTGGCAAAAGGAAAAAGTCTGCTCATAGTCCAGGGTGGGGAATCACGCTTTATTCTGGGGGCCTGTCCCCGCAGAGTCTGTAGCTCAGTCTGATCCCTGTCCTGGTCTGGGAGATGGAGAAAGCTCCCCAGGCAGTCCCAGGGGGGACGGGGCTAGAGGCAGGGAAAAGCCACTACCCAATCAGGGATAAGGTGGCAGTAGAACAGAGTTGGGTTACATTCCAGTGTGGGAGGATGGGTGGGATGGAGAAGCAGGGACAAGACACGTGATACATTTTCCAGGGGAACAGGCTGGTACAGAAGAAACCATTACAAAACCTAATATAAAAATGAAATACAATATAAACCCAAATAACGCACTACAACATCTCCCCCTTTCTTATTAAATCAAGAAGGAGGAAGGCTCAGTCTATGGGAGATGTTCAGAGTTTAGATCTTAAGTATCTTTAAAGCTGAAAAATAAAAAAATTACCTCTAGTGCAAATAAACTGCTAAGAAAAACACTGTTAAGGGAAAATGATAATTAGAAGGAGAGGGCTCAATTCTTTCTCCTCCTCCAGGCAGCACTGGCACTTGTGGGGCTTCTGCATGTGGCTTTGCACTGTTAGGGATGAAAGGTTTCACCCACTTGATTGGCACCCACTTGAGACCTGAGGGAGTGGACACACAGATGTACCCATGACACCAGGTGACTAGATCATGAGGACCTTCTGTTTCCCTAGGTTGCTGGATCCTTTACCATTACCGGTGGCTTTGCTGTTGGAGCTGCAGTTGGCAGTTCTCTCTGAAATGGTGCACAATCGGTGGGTTAAGATTTTCAAACGTGCAATTTAAAAAGTTCAGAGTGAACAAGGCTTTGGATAACTGGATTTGGGGTGTTTCTAGTTTTAGAGACTGATGTTGTTGGCTGAGGAACCTTTTGAGATTTTGGTGGGCTCTTTCCATGATGGCCTGACCTGTCAGGGAGTAGGGGGTGCTGGTTTTGTGCTCTACTCCCCATTGCTGCAGGAAGCTTCTGAACTCCTTGGATGTGTACATGGGTCCATTATCAGTTTTCATTGATTTGGGGATGCCCAGGAAGGAGAAAGTCTGTATTAGGTGTTTCATGGCATCACTAGACTTCTCCCCTGTGTGGGCAGAGGCATAGACAGCTCCAGATACAAGATGTCCACAGATACATGGACATACTTTTGCCTACCAAAGGACATGACGTGTGTCATGTCCATCTGCCATACCTTACAGCTGTTCAATCCCCTGGGGTTTGCTCCTGCACTCAGGGCTGGGAGTGCATGTTGCTGGCACAAGGGACACGTTGCCACAATTGCCCGAGTCTGTTCCCGAGTTAGGTGGAACTGGCAGACTAGGCTTGGTTCATTCTGGTGAAAAAGCTGGTGGCTGATTTGGGCTTGTTCGAAGATGTTTGGGAATGGGGCCATCTCCACAGGCGCAGCAAGAGCATGAGACTTTCTGTTGCCCTTGGCTATGAACCCTGGTAAATCGGTGTGTGATCTGATGTGCATCACATAAAATTGTTGCTCTTGGTGGGAGATCAGATTTAGTAGTTTTGAGAGCAAATTGAAAAGTGCAGAATTGGAGACCTCACCCAGTATAGCCTGCTCAGCTCTGGATACTACATCTGCTACATAGGCCAAATCTGTGACCAAATGGAATGGTTCAGGAAACTTTTCAAAAGCTCTAACTGCAGCCAACTCAGCTACCTGAGGTGATCCTTCCTCGACAATATCTTTCTCCCACTGCAGAGTCTTGTAGTATTACCCCACGAGACTAGACAACTGCCGATGGCAAAAGTAAGAGTCTGCTCTCTGGCACCAGGTGGGATTTTACAGCTTTTATTCTCAAGTCCTGCCTGCTTTGCTGGAGACCTTTCCCGATGGCTCTCCAATGCCACAGACACATAGCACCTCCCCTGTCAGGGTTTTTCCCCCAGGGGGCAGGGCCCAGAGGCAGGGCCCAGAGGCACCACCCAATAAGGGAGAAGCGGGAGGGGAACAGAGTTAGGTTACATTTCAGTGTGGGAGATGGGCACTGCTGGGCAAGGACAGATATATAGAAAAAATTTGACAAATCCGATGAAATACAAACCCAATTAAAGTATTACAACAGAGTTTGAGGATCTTTCCATGTTATTACTGACTTGTGGGATGCTCCAGATGCATCTGTAAAAACGGTTAGAGCCTTTAAAGGCCTCCTGCTCTGAACACTTTTTAATGACAATTTGAACTGAATTTGTTCTCTAAATAATTTGTGAGCAGGCCGATGAATTGAAATTTGACCTGTGTAGCTATCCAGAGCAAACTGCAAAGCTTCATTTTCATGAAGCAGGTGCTCCAACATTGCTTTTGTGATTTGGCCCAAGTCTACCTCAATTGGGACATGAATACACTCAAAATCACATCCTGACAACTCCCTGATCCGGGTCCTGGCTTTCCGGATCAATTCTGCTACCAGTGTCTGTGGCTTGGTCATTCTTTTGGACCAGTGGTGACTGAGGAAAACCCACTCTATGATTAAGAGGGGATCCCTACAGTCTTTGTCTTTTTTTGATTTTTCCACTCTTTCCCACTGAAAAATCATTCTGTGTAGGTGTGGCAGTTTGCCTAAAATGACAAATTTAAATGGCAAATCTGATTTGCCCCGTTGGCCTATCTGGTGGCCATACATGTAGCTTTTCTAGGGCGGCTTGTGCCTCTTGGTTAAGGGTCCTAGGAGAACTCTCCTCTCCTCTCCCCCTTTTAAAAGATTAAAGAGGGGGTTTAGGTCCTCAGTGGTCAGACCTAACCAAGGTCTTACCCAGTTTAAAGACCCACACAGCTGCTGAACATCTACTGAGGTCCTGATGTTATTTTAGACAACCAATTTTTGCGGCACAATGGCCTGCTTACCAATCTCCAGACCCAGGTACTTCCAAGGCAGCATCCTTTGAATCTTTTCCTCCTGAAGGTCAAACCCCACAGCAACCAAAGAATTGATTGTAAGGTCAAGTGCATGAGACAGTAAGTCATCATTGGGGGCACACACAAGCACATCATCCATGTAGTGCAGGATGATGGCTTCTCCTACAGCTGCGCGCACTGGGGACAGCAGGGAAGAGAGATACCACTGACAAATAGATGGCGAGTTTTTCATCCTCTGGGGAAGAAACTTCCAGTGGTATCTTTTCCTTGGGGCTTCTCAGTTGAGGGTAGGGACTGAGAAGGCAAAACGTGGGGCATTGTCAGGGTGCAGAGGAATCTGGAAAAAACAATCTTTGATATCAATTATTGCCAAATTCCAGTTTTGAGGGAGCATCGCTGAGGATGGCATCCCTGGTTGGAGAGAACCCATGTCCTCAATGACAATATTAATTTGACGGAGATTGTGGAGGAGTCGCCACTTGCCTTTGTTTGCCTTTTTTATAACAAAGACTGGGGAATTCCACGGAGACGTGGTTTCCACAATGTGGCCTTTAGCTAGCTGTTCATCCACTAGCTCCTGAAGCGCCTTCAATTTTTCTTTATTGAGCCCCCACTGCTCTACCTAGACTGGTGAATCAGTTTTCCAATTGAGTTTCTGGGTAGGGCGCTCTTCAGTGGCCAAAGTCTGAAAAACCAGGGGGCTTCTGGGATGCCAATTGTGACACCCCCCACTGAGCCATCTCTCCCACAAGGGCTCTGAATAATCCAAAACAAATGGACGCAGTGTAGCAAATTGTCCGTTTGGCCCCTTAATTTGCACAACACTTTTGATTGTTTTGCCAATTTCATTCCGCCTACACCTTCTACGTGCCCTGCCATGTTTTGCAGTTCCCAAAGTGAGGGCTGCATCCTTTCTGGTACAATCATTACATCTGCGCCTGTGTCCAAAACCCCCTTGAGGTTTATTACTTCCCCACTGTGATGGACCTGGCACCCTATTATGAGTTTGTCCCTCCCAAAAACTCGTGTGGGGCAAACCTCAAGGTGTTTGTTCCTTGTGATGTTTTTTTCAGGGAACAGGTTAGGGGTTGGAATTGCCTGAGCTATTATCTGCCCCTTCGGCAGAAACAAAGGTGGGCGGACACAGTGCAGCCAGAGAACTAGTTGTTTCGGGTTTGATGAGACAAGACCCAGAAGGATCTCAATCTCTCTCGGTGTGTACTTGGTGTCCCCAAGTATGACATACTTACTGCCAACATGTTGCCAGGAGCCTGGCACTTGTAGATCCAATGAACCTAAATGCCAGTTTGTGTCACTTAGGTGCAAGGATTCTGTCAGTTGCAACTTAAAAGGCTGTTGGAAACATTCAGTGGTTAGACAGGGTCTGCTTACGTCATGATCTGAAAGGTCCATATCTGATGATTTCTGCTGAAAGGTACAACTGGTTATAACAGGATTATTTAATTTAACATTTGCATATTTTAGTTTTTTCTCCTCCCCCCTTGGATTTGCCCTATTTATGTCAGCACACTGGGCACGTAAGCGCTGACATTTTAGTTTTTTGAAAAATTCCCTTTGAACTCTTGAGACCTCCCACCCCCATTTTCCCAAAAGAAAGTACTTTGAACGTTTTTTACTCTGAAAGCAAAAACCTTCCATGAAAGGAGAAACTCTTTTCTCTGAGGTTTAATGCCCCTTAAAAAGACCTTCCCTTAAAAAACCGAAAGTGGTACTCACTGAAAATCCAGCTTTCCTTTCCCTTCTTTCCCAATCACTCCTTTTGCCTGAGACAGAACCTTTTTGGTGCAAAAGAACTTCCAGTCTCGGTTCCCAGGGTTCCATGAACATGTGGTCTCTTTCTCTGGGAGCAGCGTGCCATTCGGGGGGCTTCTTTGCAGCACTCCCATGGTTTTTTTGAGTCCAAAGGAGAAAACTGCAGCCCTGGCCTGTAGATTTCTGTGTTTTGGAGACTCCACAGTGAATGCGAAGCCTGACGGGTCTGTCTCTGCATGGGATTCCTCGGCCATGTGCTCCCCGAGTGGTTCTTCCAGCTTTTTGGGAACCTTTTGTGGCTTCAATCTGCACGTAAGGCGCCAGTTGTGGTTTTTCTCCACGAGACTAGACAACTGCCAATAGCAAAAGGAAAGAGCCTGCTCTTTGTCCAGGGGGAAAATATTGGTTTATTTTCTAGTCCTGCCCTGCTGGCCTGGAAATTTTCCCAATAGCTTGCCAGTGCCAGAGAGGGCTCAGCCCCGCCCATCCAGGGGCTTTTTCCCCAGAGGGCAGGGCCCAGAAGCAGGGACAAGACACCACCCAATCAGGGAGAAGTGGCAGTGGAAGAGAGTTAAGTTACAGATGAGTAAGGAAAAACCACACGATACAGATTACAAATCCGATAAAACACAACATAAACCCAATTAATGCATTACAACACATCTCTGGAACTGTGGCTTTGGTCAGCTGGCATGAAGAGAACCTTCCTGGCACACACCTGGAGCATGTCATCTAAGGTTGGAGCCGGTTCTCTGGGAAGGCTGAGGATGGCTGCCTTGCACTGTTTGTTTGCATTGGTCAGCGCCATCGCCTCCAGGACCTGTTCCTGGGCTCCTTCTTTCTTAACTTGTAACTCGATAGCTCTGGTTAATTGCTTCACAAATGTTACAAAAGGTTCTGATGGAAGCTGCTTTATTTTACTGTAAGGTTGGAAAGGCCCATTGGGGGGCCCAAAGAAGAATTCTTTGGAAGCAGCATCTTTAATGTGCTCCAAAACAGCTAAAGGAATTTCCTGAGCCTGCTTGAGTGCTGAGACCCATTCACCATCACCACATACATGTTCTAATTGAATTAGCAAATTGTCATTATCAACAGCCTTTTTGGGATTTTGCCAAAGTTCCTGAAGTAAATCTCTTAATTTTTTGTCCATGTAGACTCCCAGTGCCTGTACTGTGTGGACAAAAGGAGGCAAGTAAAAAGCTGCCAGAGGTCAAAGGGAACTATAGGATGCCCTGCTAAATTTGCTTTTAAAAGGTTGCGAAAGTATTCACTTTCACATCCAAAATTAATCTGAGCTTTGAATAAATCCTGAATCGCTTGTTGGGGGAAGGAGTCCCAATCACCATGGACAACACCCACACCCCCGCCTCCCCCCCCCCCCCCCCCCCCCCCCCCCTTTTTGATCGTTGATATATGACAGGGGTGGCAAAAAAGCTGGGATCGGTTCCTGCTTCTGGGTTCCCGGCTCCACCCCCCTTCCCCCCCCGCCCCCCCGTGGGAACTGGGATTGTGGGTGGGGAAACCATGGGAACCAGAGGCAGGGAGGGGCTGGAGAGTTGTCTCACAAGGGGTGGAGTTGGAGGGCGGAGGTTTGAGGGTAGGGGTGGAGTCAGAGGAGAAAGCAGTACTGGGGGCAGCACCAAAGGGAAGTAGGGGTCTAGGGAGAGGAATGGGTTGCAAAAGGGATTTTGGAAAGAAGGATAGACAGACAAAGAAAGAGGCTCCTCATGGCTTGGGAGAACCTGGCTTCAGCCATTTTGGGGAACAAAGGAGTCTCCGCCATCTTGTGATCCCCCACAGAACTGAAACTAGCTTGGGGATCACTAAGATAGGGGGTTTGAGCACCCAGACTGTCTGCAAAAGTAAACCGGACTGGGGATTTACAAACTGGGGAAGAAGGGAGGTTTGGGGAAAATTTAGGGGTTTCTCAAGCAATCTGGCCAGAATTACTTGAGCAGGGAGACTCAGCAATTTGGAGAAAGCCAGGGAAGCTGCAGCTTCCCTGCCCTGTCTGGTGGGCTGCTTTCCTCAGAATACCCGAGCTTGGGGAAGGGATTTTGGGGTTGGGAGAGGAAGAAACTGAGGAAACTGGGGAAAATCCACAAAGAACAGCCTTATTTTTCCTTTTCATTTTGCTTTTGAAATGCAAACCAAATTTTCAAGCTCCAAAAAGCAAAATTTGCAGTTGCTTTATCTTTAGGGGAGCCTGATTCAGCCAATTTATTTGCAACAGCCTCCCAAAATTTCAGGAGGCTTATTTGCTCTAATGATACATGTGGAGACTGAGAAGACAACCACAGAATTAATTTTTTCAGCTGTTTCTTTGAGCAATGGCTCCTCCCATCATCCAAGGCACTTAAAATTTGACAATAGACTCTTTTTTGAGACACAGACAGCATAGCACCCATTTTTGGCTCAGATTTTAAGTTTCTGTGTCCCCTTTGACTGGGAAACTGAAAGTTAAAAAACCCTCACTGGAGAGAAAAAAAAAAGCCAGAGGTGAAACTTACTTTTTCCACCCCCTGGGCTGCACAACCAAAACCAAATTTGCTATTAAAGCACCCTGAAGGTTTGCTCTGACAGCGAAAACCTTCCCCCAAAGGATAAACCCCTCCCTGAGGTACAGCGCCTCTGAAAGACTTTTCTTAAGATCCCAAATTGGTAATATTCACCAAAAATCCAGGGTGCAGATGAAAAATTTCTTTCCCAGTCACTCCCCTTTGCCTGAAATTGACCCTTTTGGTGCAGAAAGGGCTTCCAGTCTCAGTTCCCAGGGTCGGCTGTCCACGAACATGTGGTCACCTTCTCTGGGAGTAGCCTGCCATTCAAGGGGCTTCTTCGCAGCACTCTGATGGGTTTTTTAAGTCCAAAGGAAAACCACAGCCTTGTCGGGGCTTTCCCCGGCATTCAGGTGGTTTTAGAGTCCTGGCCCTCTGCAAAGCTCTGTGCCAAACCAAAGGAAGAGATGGAGTCTTCAGGTTTAGATTTTTCAAGGTTGCATACTTCGTTTATTGTTTCTTATCTTACAATTTTCTCAGTCCAACAAGATGTTTGCCACGGCTTCGACTTCTCACGTCTCCCCACGAGCTGGGTTGACCTTATCTTTTATACTAATTGCTATGTATTTCTTATTTACTATTTCTTACCAATGTCTATCACTATTACTAAAAAGGTCATCTTTACTCTGACCCAATCCTCACTAGCTACTTTGTGCCAACATCACTGCAGAAATGGAGTGAGGGAACAAGAAGGAAGAAGAAGGAGACAATGCCCCAAATTCTCCATCTTGCCCCATTCACTTCAATGCCAAAAATCCCAAACCCACTGTTTTTTCACCCTGTGATATACTAAACTACTATTTTTCACACTTTTGTGGCCTGTAAACCCTCTTGCAGTGCAAGAAGCCTTTCCCATGGACTGAAATCAAAGCCAGTGTCTCTCTGAGCTCTGGGCTGGGGTCCCAGACCCCCCTGCCCATGTCTCTGACCCTCCAGGGCAACCAAAGGAATTCCCTGGACTCCAACACAGCCTGTCTCTGTGGAGGCCGGTATTTCAGATACTCCACAGCGAACGCCAAGCCTGATGGGTCTGTCTCTTTTTGTGGATGGGCCACAATTCTGGATTCACGTGACTGCGTGAGGTTCCTCAGCCACGTGTTCCACACGTGGTTCTTCGAGCCTTCTGGGAGCCCCTTGTGGCTTCGGGCAGCACCCTTGGGCACCACCTGAAGCGGCTCTCTCTCTCCCTTGGAGCCCGCGCTCTGTTTTAGCCTCGGCTAGCTTGAGAGAGAAACCACGCTGGAAGGAATTTTCCTCAGGGTCCCAAAAATCCCAGGGAGGCAAACCTTTTTCTTTAGAGAGAGCAGGAGTCCATGATGGCAAGAGGAAGAAGTCTGCTCATAGTCCAGGGGGGAGAATCATGGCTTTATTCTGGGGGCCTGCCCCCACAGAATCCGTAGCTCAGTCCGGTCCCCATCCCTGTCCTGGTCCCGGAGCAAAAGAGGGCTCCTCAGGCAGTCCCAAGGCTTTTTCCCAGGGGGGACGGGGCTAGAGGCAGGGACAAGCCACTACCCAATCAGGGATAAGGTGGCAGTAGAACAGGGTTGGGTTACATTCCAGTGTGGGAAGATGGGTGGAGTGGAGCAGCAGGGACAAACCACGTGATACAATTTCCAGGGGAACAGGGTGATACAGACGAAACCATTACAAAACCCAATATAAAAATGAAATACAATATAAACCAAATTAATGCACTACAACAGTACATCCCTACCAGTTTTTCAGTTCTGGATGATTGATTTCTTAGCAAAATTACAAGTCATTTTACAGTTCTAAACTGAGAAATACAGGAAACAATTTTTTATAGAGTACTGTGTAATTTCCTTTTCTGGCTGTAAATTTTGTTCTGAATAATCTGAATGGAATAAAGATGCTACCATTAATAAATTATATAAGGGAAAGCCAGCATCTAATTGAGACATGTTCCATTCATAGGCCTTCCATTTCTAACTCACAAAGATTGAAGTCAACTGAACAAGTTAATACTGATTTGTCCATATGTTTCTCAGAGAAACACAATATTTCCTTGTGGCTAAAGAATCACCACTTGCTTTTCAGTTGTTTCTTTGCAGCCTCTTCACACAACTCTCACAGTGCAAAAGGGTAATGAACAAGGTTAGAATCCAGTCCTTGGTACATAAGGTGATGTACAACCAAAAGTAAAAAAAAGAACTAAAATCAAATCAAATCAGATAAACTTAGTGAAATTACAAAAGAGCTACAACCATTACAAGAGGGCATTCAGTTAGCGCCCAAGGAGGTAAGTGATTAACAGATCCATATAGTACTGGGTCGTTTTTCTTGCGTAAAAATTAAACAGTGGAAAATTATAATGTGTCTTTAATACTTACCATATTGAACAGTTACATACTTTCATATTCTGAAGGATTTATTCAATTATGGGAAAAGACTTGTTAAAATAAATAGAGAATTTTAGCTCACCCTGTGAGAAACTCCTATTAAGGACAAATGCTTGAGTCAGAATATTTCTTAAGCTTCAAAAATAAACTGTATGGCTAAAGGGAATTCTTCAAAATGCACACTGAAAATGTTTGATTCCCTTTCTGTTTTTACAGATGTAAATTGTATTTCATTTAAACTGGCAAAAGAAAGTGCAGAATTCAGGCCACACTGTCTGACCAGGGGAACTCCAATTTTCAATCTACATTTTTTTATTTTTATCTTTAATCTCTTTACTCAACAGAGTAAAGCATTTACAATAAGCCTCAGCAGTTAGAATCATAAGGAAATACTCTATAGTCAGTGACTGATAGTCTCTTGATTAGATGCTCCTCCAGCCCGCATTTGTTCACACCACTTGCTTCTTTCTATTTTCAGGATCCACAATTGCAATCAAACATCAGACATAAACAAATAATCACTGTCTACTTTATCTGAAAGGAGAATTCTATTTAGACAGAGGGGAGTCCTACTGTCTTTTTCAAAGCATAGAGAAGCGGGTTATGCCACAGGCATAAAAGATCTGAACTTTTAATTTTTCTTTAGGACTTAGTGCCACACAGTCTGCAGAGTGATGTTAGATCAAGTGTAGAGTGTGATACCTTGTAATATCAACTCCCATCTTAAGTTTCCAAATTCTAGTTCAGTTCCTACAGAAACTTTGCCAGGCTCAGGTGTCACCTGCTTGTAACACTACTCAAAGGTGTCTCTCAGGCTGATCTGAGCCTAATCTAAGAAAATTTAAACTGCTTTGCCTTATCTAATATTACTAGCCAAAGCAAACACTTTATAAGCTATCATGAAAATCATCTTCTTAAAGAAATTGACTTTCAATTTTTAGGACAATACAAATTGCTGTAGACTATTGTCATGGTTTAACCCCAGACAGCAACTAAATAGCATGCATCTGCTTGCTCACTTCCCTTGCTTTCTGCCCCCATAACAGGGAGGAGAACTGAAAGGGAAAGGTAAACCTCATGAGTTGACATAAGAACAGTTTAATAATCAAAACAAAATATAATAGTACTATTAATAATAGTAATGATAAGGAGAGGGAGAGAGAGTAACAGAACACAAGAAAAACAAGGGATGCATAATAAAATTGTTCACCACCTGTTAATGGAGATCCAGACCATCCCACAGTCAGCCCCCCAATGTGTAATTTTCCCAGTTTATATGCTGGGCATGACATTCTATGCCATGAAATACTCCTTTGGGCTGCTTGGGTCAGCTGTCTTGGCCATGGTCCTGCAGAGTTTTTTTATGCAGCCCCTTACCAGCAGTGCATGAGATACTGAAAAGTCCTTGACTTGAAGTAAGCCCTGCTTAGCCACAACTAAAGCAGCAGTGTGTTATCAACACTTTTCTTACACTAAATCCAAATGCCACTGTACCAGCTACAAGGAAGAAAATATATTTTGTTCCCAGACAAAAATAGAACAACTAATACTAGTCCAAAAGAAAAGGTTCTGCAAATCCTTTCCCTCTGGCAGTAGTATAATTTTAATACCTTTTCTTATGCGTGAAATAAAGTATATTCTAGGATGTGAGAATTTTACTTAATTAACACATTCTGTTTTCCATATGATCTTCAATAACTGTCAAAAGCTGAGACTAATCTTTTGCTAATCATCATCAAACACAAACCCATCAGACCATAAAATAACTTGTAAAAATTAGCAAGGTCTATAGATTTAGCAGGCAGTACCACAGAATTAGTAGTAGACCATCTTTAATGGCCACATGTCGTTATAACTGCATTGAAATTTCTATGCCAAATCTATGATTGGTCCATTTTACAAATGTATTAAATCCACTAAAGTAGCTTGCTTAGGAGATTAACAGAAATTAGATAACAGACCAATGAGTTAAGAATTAACTTGTTCATTGAATATACTCAAATAAATATGGAATTGCCATGCTCATAAAATCCATTAACTTCAGTACATAGCCTAGTTAATCATGGAGCACTACCAATATTGCTCATTCTCTGGGCCTGGTCCAGGGAAAGAAATAAGATGGAATGTCTCTTCTTTCATGTACAGACAGTTTTCAGACCATACCCTGTGGGGGTTCTTTAGAGAGACCTAGACGACCATTGATGGCAAAAGGCACAGAGCCTGCTCTCTGTCTGAGGGGATATCAAGGCTTTATTCTTAGGGGTTCTTCCCCTGTCCCAGCCGGTGCCGGAGGGAGTGAGGCTCCAGCCGTCCTGGGTTTTTTTCCCAGTGGGGACAGGCCCAGAGGCAGGGACAAGCCACTACCCAATCAGGGATAAGGTGGGAGCGGAACAGACTTTGGTTGCATTCCAGTGTGGGGGATGGGCACTGCTGAGCAGGGACAAACCATGTGATACAGTTTCCAAGGGGATACAATAGAAACCATTACAAACCCCAATATAAAAATGGAACACAATATAAACCCAATTAATGCGCTACAACAGTACCCATATTCTGAAGGAAATCAGACATTTCAGAAGCATATATAACATAGTCTACTAAAAATCTTGTTAGAAATTCTCTTTAAGGAGATTATGGTCCTTACCTGCAGAGCACTGTTACATTTCCCAGGCTGCCAATTATCCTTTCTTGGTCAAACATACAGTACAGGTCAGATTTTAGCCAAGAAGCTGGCTTCATTTACAGCATATACTGGAATAAAACATCACACTCTTACCATGCCAGCAGAAAGTTGTATCAATAGCAACTTATTTGACAAAAACATCTCAGACCATGATTCCTTTAAAGAATAAGGAATATGCAGTGTAAAGTGCATAACTGCAGATACAGAACATAGCATTTCTATCTTTGATTAATAAATTAATCAGAATCCTAGAGCCATAGAGGCAGACCACAAACAGCTTACTCCCCAAGGGAACAGGGTCAGCCAAGAGAATTAGCTGCCATGTAAGGGGAAACACTGACGGCAAACATAGAAAGAGGAAAGAACATGCAGGAGCAAGACATGAACTGAAAACTCTGTAATTTCAAAGGGCATGAATTGAACTGCATTGTAGTGAGAAAAATAATTATATTTTGCCTATTTTGACTGATTGTATATGGATGTGTTTTGCTACGTATTATACTAGTAAAGCATAACTGGAATCACCAGCATATGGTTTTTTTGTTTAGTATTTTCTTCTGAAAAGTTAACCCATGCAATCTAAAATTTCAAATCAAGGGGTTCATACACTTCAGGGGGTATTCATAGTATCAGGGTCATGGGTTGCCAGCTCCCAAGCAAGGATACACCTTCTGTCGCTGACAACAGGGAGGCAGGGATGCATAGAAAGAGTTTGAGAGCAGCACTTCAGCCTCTGAAGTATCCAGCAAGGAGAACTTCAGCACAGTTCTCACAGGGTCCCAATATTCCCAGATGCCTTAACACATTGTGCTTGGGGAAAGAAACAAAAGACTGATATTATAGTAAGAACACAGGATGACCACAGAGACTAACACAGTGAATGCCCTTTTAAATGTCATTAAATCAATTCTACACAAAGCAATTCTTATTGAAATTGCATTTATATAGCCTGCTGTTCACTCTCTTCTGAGCAATAATCCTATTTCCTGCTATTCTCAGTGATTCCTGTGATAATAAAGCTTGCTTTGCTTGCTCCATATATCTCTTGGTAGTAATGAGTTTCCCTGTGCATGTGCACTTTTAAACCCAGGGTTAATAAGGAAGTCACTAGTTTATAAGAGACAATCATATTTGCTCCTGTCACTTGATGTTGTACTGTGACTTATTTCAAGAGATAAATTTCTTTTCCTGGGAGCAGGTAGAATTTCAGTATGTTCAGAAGTTCTGATTCACATATGTCACTTAGGTTTCCCAGTTTTTGATCATCAGGAGCCATAGGGCAGGGGACAAGTGGTATTTATTTTGTTTCTCCAGATCCAGAAGGTTATCTTTTGAAGACTCTAATTTTGGGGTTAGCAGATAGAAAGCTGCATTGAAAGAAAGGGAGTAAACATGAGTCAATATTTTATGGGGCATGATACACCATCTCTGGTTTGTGGATGTGAGACAAACTTTTACACTATAGGTCATATGCATGTTGAGGACAATGGCACATTAACATTTGATGTCAATCATTTTTGTGTTAGAAGAGGTCTTCTGCCCTATGAATCTTAAACAGATTTTCTTTGCTGGATTATAATTGTATTAATTAATTTAAAACTTTTTTTTTTTTTTTCTTTCTGAGTTCCCTTTAATAATGATAATTCACAGTTTCCTACCTTAAGCTGACAACCTTATGAAATAGCCTCAGAAAATAAGTCATTGTTAATGCAAACAGTTCTTTTCCTTAGAATGACATGAGAAATCATAAGAAAGAACCAAGGACTTGCATTGAAAGAAAGGCAGTCCCTTTTTCTATGAGCTAATTTCTACTAAAGCATATGAAACTGTTGCAGTACCATTGGTAAATTATTTTTCTAATGTGCTAACTCTGTTCATCTGACGTGTGGCTGATAAGCCATACAAAAACAGTTTTCACAGTCCCTAATATCTGTTCTGCAAGGCAGAAAAAGATAAAAAATTGTTCTTTATTCCATATACTGGATCACAGATCAGAGCAATGCTTGCTCAGGAAGACTATGGATTTTTCCTTCACTTTACCTTTTCTTTCCCTTTTATGTCTGATGTAGAACAATTCAAAATTCAGTCCTTATTCATAGCTCTAAAGTACTACATGCATATTTATAAACAAGAATATATTATTCTTATCTTTACTGACTCAAACAGTGCACCTAATAGTGAGTATATTTCTAGTAGTTAAAATGCTAATTATTTTTAAATTATATACATATTTAAATATATATAGGAAAATGGTTAGGCTTCATCATCTTGAATTTTGCAAGTCTTCTTGACCCTTTAATGGAAATTTTAAGCAGTTAGACAGAAAATATAATATTTGACCTAAAACCCATGATGTTTCTCTGACATCATGAGCATAAAGAACAAAATTAATTTTTTAGCAACAAAAGTCTGCTTGTACACATACATAAACTGTGTAGCAAAAATATGATATTTTCCCCTATTTCACAATTTTATTATAAAATTATTAAATTTTATTATAACTACAATTCCTTCCTAATTTTACTCTGAAAGATACAATACAAAACTGAAATGTTATGTCTACAATAGGAATGTTGAAGTGTTAAACCTGCAAAATTCCATCTGAGTACAATTGTATCTGTCCATAAAATAAAAATTAAAAAAAAATCTAAGTTGAAAGTCCTGAGAAGAAAATGAACTGACATTTCAGAGTTTTTAGCATGTGAGTTGTATCTGCTCATGTAATAAAAAACACCAAAGAATTATAAGTTTAATATAAATTTAAATCCAAAATTACAAAATAACCCCACTACTTTTGTCCTTGCTTAATATGTCCTCTTCTCTGACTCTGGTAAGGGAGTCAGAGACTTAAAGGTCTACCTTTAAGTTTGCACTTTTGCAAATCACCTTGCAGTATTAGGGCTGATTTTCTGACGAAGGGTTTTTTTCTGTTATGTAGCAAATGACACTTGTATTATACTGCAAATCAAAATAATGATCAGTGTCGAGGTAAGAGACTATTACTATGCAGAAAGGAAAATAAATATATTTTTACACTGAAATTTTAGGTGCTTAGCAATTTTGGAAAAAGTGTTTTTTCTTTCTATAGCAGTATCATATTCATGTCATTTACAACATTCAGTAAATGTTGTAGAACAGATCTCTAAACGTATTAAACTGAAGGGTGTGATTTACAAAATTTGCATGGAAAATACGTTTTACTAATCCCCCCCCAAAAAATCAAGTATTCATGGTAAGAACTCAGAGAATATTGTTTCATGTACATCATAAGGGATCATATCCCAGCCTTCATTATTACAGTCTAAAAAGTTGTTTTTACTACCCAGAACACCCCCTCAAAATCAACAGAATTCAAGTCTAAATAACTATACATCTCTTTATTTTATAACATTTGGTCAGAATTAATTTTTTTCTCACAGGACAGCAGAACAAAAGCTATATTGATAACTCACTATAAACACAGTGAACCACTGATTTTTACTTTGGTTTTATATAAATAAATTGCTTCTGTGTCTTTACATAGCTTCTAGGCTTGGCAATAAAGCCATCAGCTTAGAAGGACACTTTTGATACACAGTTATCTACAGTCATCAATCATTGGAAATAAGCGCAAAAAGGATACTGGAATAAATTATTAATAAGCATCACCGTGAGCCAAGCTCTGACTTTTTTCCTCAGTTTTCATTGAGTCTTCATTTAGGTAGATCTCCTTTGAAGACTGGAATTTAGAAAGAAATCGTTGCCTACAGTTCAGTGTTTGGTTTAGCTTCTGCTGTCTGCAGGACAGTAAGACTACCAGTTCTTCTTTCCTCACATTGGAGAATGGTTGGTAGGACTTGCAAAGATAGGACTTGCAAGATTATGTGTCCTTTTCACATGAAAGGAGGGTTTTCTCAAACACTTTGAGGAGAGGGTTTTGGTTGATCTGTCAATGCCCCAGTGTGGCTGTGCCTTTCCGCGCCAGGCAGACGCAGGCCCCTGGCTGGCTCAGATCTGCACAGTGGCCAAAGCGTTTTTGGTGCGGGTATGCAAGCAGGCTATCTTTACCTGCTGGACTCGGCTTCTCAGCAGCGGATGGTCCAAATTGTGTTGTGACTGCGGCAGTAGATAAAAGGATGGCTCTTGGCTAAGCAGATTTAAAGATGGTTCATTCAAGCCGAGCTGCAGGAGGCCCGCAGCTCGTCCAAACTGCCGGCCAGAGAGATCTTTTGAATTTCCCTCCCCGATCTTATAAGTGGGGGAGGAATCAGGGGAGGTTACAACAGGATAGCAAATCAGGGAATTCGGGGGGTAACAGGGGGTGTCCACTTCTAAGCCTCTGACCACTGACAAAAAGGGAAAAGGGGATTCCCCCGGGCACCGACCTATCACTCGACACCTCCCTGGGAATTTCCCAGGCCTGGGAGGGGTCTTGAAGTGATAGACAGGATGCCCCAGAGCTGGGGGAAGAGGGGATAGACAAGGATAGGTGGGGGGTGGGATAATTGACATGAAACGACTCAAAGGGGATGGACTGTTACAGAACTGGGGGCACAGTGAAATGAACCATAATATAAGACTTCTTGTAAAAACTTGATAAAACAATTCTTGCACTGCCACACCCCAGGAGGGCTGAAAAGTTTGTGCCTAACCAGTCTGTCAGTGCCCCATTGTAGGGGTCCCAGTGAACAGCCTGCTGTACCCAAGAGCATCTTGACTGACTCGTTCAGGGACATGCGCCAATAGCGTATCAGAGTGAAATCTTTGTTGCAATTTATAGAGAGAGCCCCTCCTGCATCTCCCTGCTCTTAGTCAGGTATGCTCTCTACTGCCAGCAAGAGCTGGTGTTCTTGAAGGACTCACACTAAACACTTCACAAAATTGCATACTTTATTAATTAACACGATGATAATAGGAAATGGTGACAGGCTAAGGTTTAAAGATTGACAGTAATAGTGATTGGACTGCAAAGATACATTTAAAGCAACATACAGACAAACTAGACAAACTCTAATCATTACTGAAATATAGATCAAGAAAATAATTTAGCACCCATAGATTATGGTTCTTACCCAATAGGTGTCCCTATGTGCAGGAAAAAAAGTTCAACCAATCAACTGATCCCCAAAGCTATAATGGAGTCATCCCTAACTTTTCCCTAACCTTATCCCAGTTTTACACTTTGTCTTTACATTTAGGTGGCGCTTTAGTGGCCCTGGTCACACATACTTTTATTATTGATTGTTATAAAATTCTCTTGCTTCACTCTAAAAAAAAATATAGTCAATAAAATATGGGGTGCATGCCCAGTGTGGTGGTCATACCTAGGAGGTGGGTAGCTTTGTAATGGAGGTGTGTGTTGGTATTGCAATCAGATTATCATGGACCAAGGAAAGCTATTTCACCCCAGCTGCTGGTTCAGCAGCAAGATGCTTTCTCTCTTCCTTGGGTGGCAGCTGCTGTGCAATTTATTGGCTGCATGGCACCATTGGGTTCCCATCCCTGCAAGGATTTCAACAGAACCTGGCCAAGGTGCTCCACCCTCCATCTCATCCCTCTTAGCATATGCTTAAGGTTGTGGGCTCTGTGTGTGGTGAATTATCATGGAATGGATTTCCTGCATGCCAATTGCATTTAACCCTATAATTTCCAAGATGTTATAACTTCTGTTGGAATGTGAACATAACTTCCAAGTTTTCTAATCTTACTCCCAATCACATTCCCAGAGTTCTAATTTATCTTTGTTCAGATTTTCCATATTAAATAAAGTTATACTTCTACAAAAATGTTACATATTTTAGTTTGAGAGCCATCACATTTTCAGCAGATGCATTTTCCCCACCACTTGCGTTGGAAATTATAAAGGTCCATAAGTCGCCTGCAGCTTCCCTCTAACCTCAGTTCTGTGAAACTGGAGGGTAAGGTGCAGTAATTCCCACTGCTTATATGACAGGATTTGCTTCTTCTGGTCTGCTGACAGAGCCACAGAAGATATATGCTATTAACAGAAAATCTGAGAGTTAATAAGATGTTTCACTCACCAAGGATGTGTCATAGGATCATTCCTGGCATGCACAGTGTCAGTTATTATGGGAATTCAAGGCATCAGTGGGACAGACTTCAAGAAAACACCCAAATGACACAGGCAGCAACTGTTGAAAGAAATAATGAATCCTTTTCCAAATCAGCAGAGATGGGCATATGCCTTCAAGAATACTCTAGTTAATCCATCCAAGTGAAATGCAAGATATTTATATGGAAATATCTGCTGAATGCTGGCTGCTGACAGCAGAGTGATGTCTTCAAATATTCCTGACTTGGAGGTGATACCTAAATGTAGGTTTTCTTCAGCTCCTATTGTTGGCTGTTCTTAGATGGATTTATTTTCTAGAACTGTCACAACCTGTAGAAATAGTTTCAGGAGTGTTGCAAGAAGGATTTGAGTCTCAGATTCCAACATCCTGTGTTCAGAGCTCTGAGGTACAGATTCACCCCTTTTGGCCTAAATATTAATTACTTGTGCAGCTCTAAAAAAAGTGTGAATAGAAAAAGTCAAGAGACTTTCACGAAAATATGTGAGACTTTGGTGATTTATGAAAGAAGGCTGGGGAAAACAGCAGCATATAGGGAATAACATGCTTTCAAACCAGAACAGGCAAAACAAGAGATCTATTTTAATGACTGTTGGGATGGTTTTAGGATACTGTTTCTCTCTCTTTCATCTTTGCCAAAACACCAAAGTTGCATGCTTCTTCTCTTTGTATCTTGCTCTATCTAGTTAATTTCCTTGCACTGAGTACCTTGTCCTTTTGCATTTCTGTCTTGCATACTTAATACCCCCTCTGCACAGTGTGGCAACAGAGAAGACCTGAGTTAGGTCCTACTCAGCAGCTCCTACTAAACAAAGAAACTTGAAATAATAATAGTTTATTATTTTATAATAAATAACAATAGATTATCTATATTAATAGTTTATTAATTGAGGCTCTCTACAATTAAGCATCTCTCTGACAACGGTGTATAAGTCATTAATTGACATAAAATTTTTGCATCTTTGGCTCCTGACTTCAGTGAGGGATGCAGGTGCTCAGCACTGTCCCAGATGAGGTCAGAATTCCTATTTTTTTTCAGAAACTGCACTCAGTTTCTTCAGTCACCTTCAAGGTCTTTGGGAAGCAACATGCATTTTAAAGGTCAAAGATGGAACAAATCTAATATACAGTAGTTTTTGCACAAAAATGGAAAAAAAATAGTTTATTGTAACATCATTGCAGCTTTTTTATAAGAAAAGCTACCACCACATGTTTTTATACTGGAAATACATCCAATAAAAAAATAAGCTAAAAGTCCAGCTTACACTATACCATTATTTTCTCTTTATTTTTTCTATTATTCCTCTCACTACTCAACAGGTCAGTTAAACAGTTCACCTCATTGAACCAGCTACAAGATTGTTCAAATTTTTAAAGCACCATTTGGCTCCATTTCTGTCAAAACTGCCAAAGTCACATTTGCCTAAGATCTAAAAGAGACTATTCATAACAAATGTATTGATCCATATAACCATTTTAGTTGAAAGACTGTTTCGTAAAAGGAGCCTCCACTGCAGACTTAAAACTCCCTAATCATGATATGTTTGAACTGCATAAGAGACAACCAATGTTTTTTAATTAACTCATTATTCAAAGCTGACTTACTTTAAAGTGGTATGTGGAATGGAATGAAACAGTTTAATTTTATTTGTCTTACTCAAAACTTTCCATTTATCTATGCAACTGAGAGATTGAAATCATGGTTTTCCTATCACATCCCACAAAGCAAATCCAGTAGCATAGTCTTTCTTAACTGAAAAAGCATATATAGCACATCTGTTATATTGCGAAATCTATTTTCAGCTGAAGCATTTCAGCAAAATCTCATGCCAAGTTCAGTACCTTTACATATTTTTGTACTTTTCTCACACCACTTATTGGAATACTCAGACATTATTCTTAAAGTTATGACATGTATTTTGATATCCATCCATCAGACAAGGTGATCAGAAAGCTTCCATTCCCTCTACTGCTTTTTCTGCAGAAGAGAAGTAGCCACCTGAACAATGTGAGCAGTCTAGTATTGCTCTTCTTTTGCTGGGAGGGAACAGTTAAAGTCCTGCAACCCCCTGCCAAGCCTCTACAGGAGGATGGGGAACAGGAATCCTGTTGTATCAGCAGCTTTATCTCCAACCCACAGTATTGTCAATAGCATTTAGGGCAAGATCTCCAAAATAGATCAGGTCCTAGTGGTTTATGAGGTGAATTTGTATATAAATGCTTGTATGATGGGGTGATGCTCAAAGAATCTGTTCTGTGCCAGCAGAAATAGTGCCTGAAAATGGAGGGTGGAGGAGGTTTATTTTTTTAGAGGAACAGATTTTGAAACACCTCTTGCAACAACAATAAATCCCTTCATACCCTGACCATCATGGGAGATTTAGAGATGTGTGACCATCTGGGGCTAAGCAGTTGAATCTTTAACCCTGGCAACAGAGATTTCAGCACACTACAGACTTGAATATTTTCTCATTTGTTTGATTATGGGGTGTCAGGCTTGATGTGTATTAAATCTAATACATATTGAATTTGACACAGTGTGTTTTAGATCTAGGCTTTTAGAAATCACAGGCTGTTGTGGTGTGATTTGTTATTAATGGATTGTTCTTTATCCCCCCGCGTTGTTGGTTCATCCCAAGGTTGTGTCCTCCCACTGAGTTGCCTGTCTTGTTGTAAACGGGCCCCTTGTTCCTGAATATTCCCTGTCAATCCTTTCTTGTTTCAATACCCTGCTTGGAAACGCTCTCTGGAAATACCCTAACTTTTGGCACCCCGTTGGTTAATGTAAATTGTCCCCACTCTCTAAGTTTCCCCATTGTTTTGTGTATAGTAAGCCCCACCTTGTAATCCCCCCCTGACTTTCCCCTATTGATTGAAAGTTTGTACCCTCCCCTGAGACCTCCCTTGTTTATAAGTTCATGCACACCCGTGTTAGGTGTCTTTTGTCGCTAGACCCTCCTTGAGAATAAACCCTCCTGGAACCTACACAAAAGACCTCTCCCCAGTCTTTGCCTCTGCCTGCGCCTTGTGCCAGCCTTGTGCCATAGAACATCGGCTCTAAGCCAGATCTCAGGTCACCTGCTCCTGAGGTCTGTCCCACTCTTGGCATGCTGCTGAGGGCTGGGAGACTCTGGCACCGCGTCAACACATTTCCAAAGGAAGACTTTTCATCTAAAATTGCGAAGAGACAAAATGTTGTTTTAATCTCACTTCACCTGAAAAACGTAACAGCTGAAACTCTACTACAAGCTAGGACTATTATTTAAATAAAGCATATAATTTTAATTGTTTCTGACATGGGTAACATCAATAGTGGTTTCACTGAGAAAAAATGAGAATGGAGGAGAGAAGGGGAAGAGGGAGATAGTATTCAGTGGGGAACTGGTTTTGTGCAATAATTCCTTCTATTTCTTCTCTGTTTTCCAGCTTGACATTTCCAGAAACTATTTCTGACAGGACAGAGTGGTGGACAATTTCTTAGAGTTCACTAAACTCTGATTCTACTTTGATTGCTGTGAAGGGTATTAATGTGAAGAGCTTTGGTTCAGCACTACAGACTGCGAACGAAACAATTTTTTATTTTAATTTTCAATAGTTCTTATATATTTGCTTGTTGAAATATTCCATTTGCCTCAAGATAATTTCTTTTGTGTCCACATTTAGTGAACAAAACAAGAAGGAATTAACTTGGAGTCAAAAGGAAGTCTTTAATAGTTCCAGGATAAGTGACATTTGGTTTTCATTTACTCTGCTTTAAGTATTCTACCCAAAATCTATTCTATGTAAATATAATGAAAAATAGAGAGCCACAGAAACAGAGACCTACAAAAATTAAAGTTACCAAAGGAAGGACACAAAACAGCAGCCAGTGAAAACAGAAATACACTTTTTTATTAATCTCTCTCTCTTGTTTACCCTTTCTTTTTCTTCTTTCATTCTGCTTTGGTTTATGTATTCCTGACATCCCTGACTGATGTTCTTTGGCTAGCGAGAAGATCATACCCACCCCCCCTCTTGCACATAAGCTCTATTAAAACAATCATCTGCAAAGCCAAGTAACATTCAACAGGGTTTTTAAAGAATAAATAACTTCTTCACATGGAAGCATCATGAACTAGGTTTTCACATCTTGAGCTTAATTGACTCTGAGTTTTCATTGTTGAGATTCCTGAAACAGTAAGGGCATGAAGTTTTTCCCACTGATGCCAGGATTTCCATGTAGCACCTCACCATTTGCAGATCCTGTGACAGTTCCACCATGAAGTCTGCCAGACAGGGCTTTCCCACCAGAAGTCAAGATTATACTTTAATCACAACTGCTAGACATCTTCACTTTCCCCATTCTTCCCTCTTCCACGATATATTTCTTCACTGAGTCTCTTTAAACATCTGATTACCATTTATGAGGATTCTGCTGCTACAAAGAATTATTCCACCACAAGTGAACAACACTGGCATAGTTAGAAGGGAAACTAAGTTATTGCAGTTAGGTATTATTATGTGTTAGCTGAAATGATGACACGACTTCTCCTCTGGTTTTGTATCTTTGTAGGTACAATTGCTAGAAAAATGAACATGTTTACTCTGGAAAGGTAGTACAATTAAAATTATTACAAAAAATTCTATAAAAGGTGGTAAGGTACAATTGAAGAAATTAATTCAAAAGGTTGTTTATTACAAAGGCATATGTGTTAGATTAGTTCCCAGGTGAAATGTTATCGGCATCTCCAGTGATTAATGGTCCAAATTCCAGAGATATCAACATATGAGGAGTTCTAATGATGCACTAAAAGCTTAAGAATCGCACACTGATAGCCTGCGAACTTTAGGAATATTCCTATCTCCACAGCCCAATCATCCAAGCAATGACCACAGCTTGTTTTCCTGTGAGTTTGGACTGAAATGGAACAGGATTAAAGACAGAGGTTATTGGCAAGTGTAGACAGTAAAAATATCAGAGCACTGGGAGGTTTTGTTGGTAGTTTATTGTTTTTTATCTTTTGACTCACAAAATATCTCAGAAATATTCTAGTTATTACCAACTTGGATGCATTTTATGAAATATATATGAGTTTTATGAATTGAGCTTCTAGATTTTAACATTCATTTTTCAAAACAAAATCAAGTAGTATTTCACAAAAACTAAGTGCAAAAGTAAAAAGGACCATCTTGCAAGGATTCCATCCGCAGTTTTCTTTCCTTTTCTCCTCCTTTCTAGCCTAAGCCCAGCTGTGCTCTGAAAAGGGAAACCAAGATGAATAGAAAATGAGAGTCAGAAGTGGATTTAAAAAGTCTCTATTTTCTGCCTTTCATTGAGAATAAACATTTATCACATCCTATCACTACCTCCTTCCCTGAAGAAAATGGAAGAAAAACCAGCCTTTGTCACAGCTCCTTCTCAGGCACTGGAGTTCTACCTTCTCATGGAGATAACCATCATTCAAGCTAGTTGACAGCTTGAGGAATTAGCTGATCTGTAAAACCAGCTCATAAATCATTTTTCCATCTTCCTTCAGCCTTACACAGATAGGTAGCAAATAGCCTGGATCTCCTCAATTTTCTAGAAGAATCAAAGAAAGAAGAAATTATCTAGCTGTCTCATACCAACAGCAGCATGAGATAAGAGTAAACCTGAATAAAAGAGGCTTCCCTGGAGAAAAATCTGCTTTCCTTAGATACTTGGATTTTTATGCAAATTTTTGGCTTGGATTTAAGGCTATCATGCCTGTAACCCAGTAAATACATTATTGTCATTGCTGAGAACAGGCCACAGGCTCTGTAAGGGTTATACAAGGTCTCAGGGCTATGGCTTGTCTTAACTTTGCAATTTAAATGTGACAAATTGCTGGGTAATGCAGTCAAGCTGTCAGCAATTTTACCTGGCAATTGTTTGAGGCCCTCCTAGGAAAGCTTTTTGGAGATACCAGGGTACAGCCATGAAGACCGACAGAACATGTTCTTACTGTACTATCAAGAATAATGCTTAAAGTACCTCACCTCCAAGCAACCTAACATGTCAAAATTTAATGTAACAAATCAGTGGAGAATGTAGGGCAATATGGATTCCAGTTTGAGTATAATAACCTGAAGAAGACCAAGGGTCAGTTTCATTACCTTATTCCAAAACTGTCTGATATTATGACTACTACCATATTCTCACAAATCCCGATCCAAACTAGAGTCCTGACACACCTTCAGAATGCATAATAGTTATAAATTTTCTCTAATAATTATAAAATTTCTATAGGAAGACCTGGTAGTTTTCAAGATGAGGAAGGCATAGTAGATCTGGGGATGATGACCAGAGCCCAGACAGTCAGGTAGCAAGGATGGAGGTTCCAGGTAAAGTCAGGGAGTCAGTCCAGAAAGGATGGATGCATCAAGCCAGGGAGATTAAGGGCACAAGCACTGGCACAGGCAGAACTGCAATGTTGCTCAGGCAGGAATCAAGGATGTAAATTATCCTTCTGCCCTCACTTCTTCTCACAACTTCTCACTCTGAGGTTTTCTTGTGGTCAGATCCAAAGTTATGTAGTAGTAAAACTGGTCTTGAGTATCAGCAGCCAAGCCCTTAGGAGGGGATTGCACTTGGCTACTTTTGGGAACCTGTCTAAGTTTTGAAAGACAGTTGTCTGCCAGGGGAAAGCTAGAGCCTCGCTTGTAATAGAGAATGTAAACCCCCTTCACTCCAATTATTATAATTTTTCAATTAGGGGCTTTCAGGCAAAGCTATGGGAAAGAGGAGTAACAGTTCTTTAGTAGGAATATTAAAAATAAAAAGGAAAATACAAATGTAGTAGTATAAAAAATAAAAGAAAACAATCAACAACAACAACAACCAAAAAAACCGACCAAACAACAACAAACAAGCAAGGAAGCAAACCTTGACAGAGTCAGGGATACGACCTGGCACCCTGGTAGTCAGGGTGTTAGAAGCAGTCCAAATAAGTCCTCCTGGAATAACAGATGTGGTTCTGTGGAGTAGAGATGGTCCTGTAGAAATTCCAGTGGCAACAAGATGCATCCAGGCTTCCTCCGGGAATATAGTGGAAAAACTGGATACCTTGTGTCCCTCAGTCCCAGTTTTTATCTAGCGAGGAACAGCTGGCTCCTCCTCCACTGTGTGAAGCATCTCACAATGGGATGATGGAATGTGTCATGTCATTGGTGGGCCCTAATGGCCCATTATCAGAAGATGTCCCCTTGGAGGATGGAGGGATGATGAAAGAAATAAGAAACACTACCCCACCTGGATTTAATGGCTGGGCCATTATTAGGAGGCATCCTCCTCCTTCCCCCCTGGAGGAGCAAGAGAAAAGACAAAACATCTCCCAAGAAGCCAGCCTTCAACAGATGAAATAGAACACACATTTCTTGGTTACTTAATCCACTACAGAATCCCACAAAGATCATCCTTTGAGGTCTACAGTGATGGCAAACATAACTTTCTCTGTTTTCCCATGCATTTCTCACTTCTTTTCATTACTGAGACTCTCCACATATAAAAAACCGGTAAAGAAAATATGTCCTTAATTAGCAGAATTCACCTACTTATACAAATGGATATGGAAGCATCAGTTTCTATGAACACTTCTGATAGCGAAAACTAAGTGAAACACCCTTGAAAATTCAGTAATACTACTACTCAGTATATTGGCAGCACATACTGTCACAGAGACTATAGCAGTAACAACCTCTTAGCATCTTACTTGTAAGTAATAAGTAATTTTTCTTACTCTACAGCAGAACAACTAATAGCTAAGTATTCATCAAAAAGCTGCAAAATTGGGTCTAGCTTAAATCCCTAAATATGAATTTTTATCCCAATCTCATACAAAGCTCCAGAGCCAGCAAAATTTGGCAGAAAAATGTACAGTATATTTCAAATTTTTGTTGGTTCCTATAATTACAGAGATATGCACAAATGATAAATTGGGAATGCTAGGTAAGAAAAGGGAAATACTATGTTTCAGAACCTGGAAATATCTAGCTTTAGTATTGGTAGAAATAAATATGGAAGGGAGGGATTTCATTTAAACAAGTTTGATTAGACATGGTCTGTTTGAGTATGGATTTGCATGTATGAAAGTAGACAGTAAGAATCAGTGTCTTGTAGCCTTCTCCACGAGACTAGACGGCTGCCAAAGGTAAAGGAAGAGTCTTGACTCTCTGACTTCGGGTGGGATAGTTCTGCTTTTATTCTTATGTCCTGCTCAGCTTTGGAGACCTTCCCGATGGAGAGCCAAAGCCAGAGAGTGCTGGCCCCTCCCCCGCTGTGGCTTTTTCCTCCAGGGGGCAAGGCCATAGGCGAGACCCAGAGGCTTCACCCAATCAGTGATAAAACAGCATTAGGTTACATCTCAGTGAGGGGGATGGGCACTGCTGTGCAGGGACAGATAGAAAAGAACATTACAAATATAAACCCAATTAATGCATTACAACATTTCCCTTTTCTTATTAAATTAAGAAGGAGGAAAGCTCGGTTTGTGGGAGATGCTCAGAGTTTGGATCTTGAGTACCTTTAAAGTTACAAAAGAAAAATGACCGTTAGTGCAAACTGTTTAGAAAGATGCTGTCAAGGAATAATGATAATTAAAAGGAGAAGGTTCAGTGCTTTCTCTCCTCCAGGCAGCACTGGCCACTTCTGGGCCCTCTGTAGGGGGTTTTGCAGTTTTGGGGATGAAAGGTTTCACCCACTCAGCTGGCACCCACTTGAGATCTGGGGGAGTGGACACATAGGCGTACCCACGACCCCAGGTGACCTGATCATGAGGACTTTTTGTTTCTCTGGTCCCTGGATCCTTTACTATCGTACCTGGTGACTGTTACTGAAAGGCAGAACTGGTTAATGCATGATTACTTAGTTTAACATTTACATTTTCTAGTTTCTTTGAAAAATTCCCTTTAGCTCTTTGAGACCTCCCACCCCCATTGTCCCGAAAGTCCAGAAATGGCTTCTTCAAAGGGCATTGAGTTGCCCAATGTCCAGCCTGATCACACAGGAGACACTTTGTTCCTCTTTTGGGTGGTGGCTGTGGCACACGAAGCACAGGAAGCACGGTGTTCACAGCAGCTTTTTGTGGTGGCTTGACTCTGGAATTGTGGTTTTGATGAGCTTTTATGAAGGGAATCTTTCTGGCACACACCTGGAGCATGTCATGTAAAGCTGGAGCTGGTTCTGTGGACAGGCTGAGGATAGCTGCCTTGCGATGTTCGTCTGCATCAGCCAGAGCCATCTCCTCCAGGACCTGTTCCTGGGTTCCCTTATTCTTAACCTGTAACTCGATAGCTCACATTAAACATTCCACAAATATTACTAAAAGTTCTGATGGAAGCTGCTTTGTTTTATTATAAGGTTGGAAAGACCTTTTGGGCTGGGTTGCTAATTGAATGGCAGAAAAGTCGGGATCGCTCCCTGCTTCCGGGCTCCACACCCACCCCACCACCCCCCCACCCCGGCCCAGGGCACGGGAACCAGGACTGTGGGCAGGGAAGCCGTGGGAACCAGGGGCAGGGAGGGGCTGGAGGCTTGAGTCACACGGGGAGGAGTCGGAGGGCAGAGGTTTGATGGTAGAGGACAGAGTCAGAGGAGAGGGCGGTGCCAGGGGCAGCACCGAAGGAACAAAGGGCTCCTCATGGCTCTGGAGCACATGGCTTCGGCCATTTTGGACAAAGGAATCCCCTCCAGCTTGTAACCCCCCCACCCGGGGACACCCTAGATGGGAGGTTTGAGCACTCGGACTGCCTGCAAAGATACAAGCTGGGGAAAATTCACAAAGAACTGGCCTTTTTTCATTTTTATTTTGCTTTTGCAATGCAAACTTATTTTTTAAGCTATAAAAGGCAAAATTTGCATCTTCTTTATTGTTTGAGGAGCCAGATTCAACTATTTTTTTTTTGTTATAGCCTCCCAGAATTCTGGGGAGCTTATTTGCTCTAATGATAAATGTGGAAACTGAGAAAATAACCAGAGGGTTAATTTTTTCAGCTGTTTCCTTGAATAATGGGTCTCACCCTTATTCAAGGTATATAAAATGTGATAATAGACTCTTTTGTGGGGAATAGACAATCTTGCACCCATTTTTTGCTCTGATTTTGAATTTCTGTGTTCTCCCTATTGTGACTGAGAAACTGAAAAGAAAAAAAAACTTGCTGGAGAGAAAAAAAGCCAAAAGGGGTTCCACCCCACCCCAAGCGTGCTAAAGCACTTTGAAGGTTCACTCTGAAAGCAAAACCTTCCCTGACAGAGGAAAAAACCCTTTTCCCTGAGGAGTTCCACCTCTGAAAGGGATTTTCCCTTAGAAAACCGAAAGTAATACTCACCAAAATTCCAGCCTTTCTTTCCTTTGTTTCCCAATCACTCCTTTTACCTGGAGACCCCTCTTTGGTGCATAAAGAGCTTTCAGTCTCTGATCCTAGGGTCATCTTTCCACAAACATGTGGCCGTCCCTAAGCAGCTTGCCGGTCGTGGGCTTCTTTGCAGCACTCCTATGGGATTTTTGAGTCCAAGGAAGAAAACTGCAGCCATGGCCTGTAGAGTCCTGTATCTGGAGACTCCACAGCGAACGCCAAGCCTGACGGGTGTGTCTCTGCGTGGGTTTCCTCAGCCACGTGCTCTCTGAGTGGTTCTTCCAGCTTTTTGGGAACCTTTTGTGGCTTCAAGCCCCAGTTCGGGCACCAGTTGTTGCCTTCCCCACAAGACTAGACAGCCACTGAAGGTAAAGGAAGAGTCTTGACTCTCTGACTTCGGGTGGGATAGTTCTGCTTTTATTCTTATGTCCTGCTCAGCTTTGGAGACCTTCCTGATGGAGAGCCAAGGCCAGAAAGTGCTGGCCTCTCCCCCATCGTGGCTTTTTCCCCCAGGGGGCAGGGCCATAGGCGAGACCCAGAGGTTTCGCCCAATCAGTGATAAAACAGCATTAGGTTACATCTCAGTGAGGGGGATGGGCACTGCTGTGCAGGGACAGATAGAAAAGAACATTACAAATATAAACCCAATTAATTCATTACAACAGTGTCTGAGCACAAAAACTGAGGGGAAGCATGGTAATCTCAGCTGTGTATATACAATTGATTAAAGAAAAAATAAAATTATGAAATAAAGTAGTCTTTAAGAGAAGTTCCTGTGTTAATTTCAAGGTGTTTGAATTACATTTCTTATTAAATATTTTTAAGGCTTCCTTGCTCAGGAAAGATGGGAACTTTTGAAAACATCTCTTTAGCTCATTTGAAATCAGGATTGTTCTTAAAATCCTCAAGTAGTATTGCAAAAAAAAAAAAAAAAAAAAATTTGATTCAACTTTCCCTGAGATCTAAGCTAATTTTAAATTCATTTAATAATGCTCTTGATAACTTACTTTAAAATCATCCACATAAAGTCACAAAAAGTCATGACTCTTCAGCAACACAGGATACTAAATTTATAAATGGTGTTTGTGAAACTCAAATTTGATGCTTCTCACAGTGCTGAGAGAAGTTCAACAGGTCTTTTGTCTTCAGCATCTAAGGGTGACTGGGCTACCCATCACATGCATAAGCCCAGAGAACAACTGCAGTTCACAGTTTTGTTCATCTGTCGATCAGGCCTTTCAAACAATAGATCTCTCTGCCCTTTGAAGAATGCTAGTCCAAGTCTGTTGCACAAGGAAATGAAGACTTCTTACATCTGAAAAATGACAGACATCTGGAGTTACTGAATTTTATTATTTTCCCCCTCCTTAGAAGAACTTGGAAAAAAATTACATTTAACTTTGTCTCTCAGGAATCTTTAAGAATCTAATAACATTTAGCAAAAGTTACAGAGCGGCACATATAAAAAAGCAAGGGAAAAGGTAAAAAGAAAATAAAAGGGAAAAGCAATTTATAAAAAATTTCAGTAGCCTAAAGGAAAATCAAAGAAACAAGCAGAAAATATCCATCTTCCATATTATTTGTTTTAATGATATCAAGAAAAAAAATATCATAACTGTCTAATTTAAACCCTGAGGAACAAGACAAACTTTAAAAATCATAATTTTTTAAAAAGGGTTTAGATTTTTTTTTTTCATTTTAATCTGTTCCAGATAGAGTGAAAAATAGTCTGTAGTGAATGAGATTAAAGAGATGTCACTGGATAGCAGTTGTCTTTTCTGTGCCTTGTTCATCTGATGACCCTTCAATTGAAGTTATTTTAAGTTTCAACATGAGTAATAGACTGAAAAGGGTTTCCAGTGTCATCTCCTCAGATGAAATTTCACAACAGACTCAAATGCATAATTTATAGAAACAGCAATATCCAGTATTTTTTATGTTGTTTTTATAGTACTAGTAAAAGGTTGGTGTATTTTGGAACATATTTACAGCCCCAAGGGTGTCTTGCTACAGTACTTCTGAATCTGTATGTTTAGGGGTATTTCTATTTTCCAGGAAAGCCCTGAATCTTACTTCATTTTATGTGAGTCTGGATTCTCCTTTTTTATCTCACTGCTTTCCAGCACCGATATTCTCCAAACTTTTCTTCAGCCTTCCCAGTCTTAACATAAGGATATGGCTTATCCTTGCAGTTATGAATAGCATTATGGTGATGCTATTGATGACATTTCCCCCTCCCCTGGCAGGATCCCAAAACTCAGCCCGCACTGCAACAATGCACAATTCAGTTTAAATTCTCCTCCCAAACTGGAGTTAGCTTTTTTTTCTTAAAACTGATGTAACATTGAGACATCACACCTCCCCCTACTTTTTATGACTGAATGGGAAAACATTCCACCTGAAAGCCTTGGATTCACAAATCATCAGACCATTTCACCCAGCTTTCTACCCTTGGATTCGGCCTCCTGTTTCCATCCAGTTTCCAGAATTTAAAGGCTTTGGGCAGCTCAACCAAATCAGTCCCCAGGCTGCTCTGAAACCAGCCAAGCTCCAGGAATCCTACCTACATATTTAAGGTTTCATACAACAAATGGGGAAAGGAAAGCAAAGTAGAGCTGACAGGTTAGCAGGGCTTCCCATTATGATTCCTCTGGGGAAGAAAAATAACACTCTAATGATTTAAACAGCCTGATGTGTGTTGTCAAGCCCATAAGTCAGCACCAAAGAATTATATGTTATATACCCTATAGCAGCTAAAAAATGCATTTGCCACAAAGCAATACTGTGCTATTCACCTAATATGCTCCATAAATCCAGCTCAGGCCCTTTAGTAGGTGACCAGTTTAAATAAGGTAAAGCTCTGGAGACTGGTTATTAACATATATTGCATGAACAGCTTGCAGAACAGCTCTATAATAATGATCTGCCTGACAAAAATCTCCTTTGCATATACTCTTTTTTTCTCAGAATTCTAATTTCCACAATATCAAGGTATTTTAGAATGCAGTTCATTTTCACAAAAAACAAATGCTTCTAATTTAAGAAGTCTCCACAATGTTAAACCTGCATGAACTGGAATTAAATGTTTATCTCACAGAAAAGTGACAATCTAAATGACATTGTTTTAATTACAAACTAAAAACAATCCTATATATGCATACTGGATTGAGTTTTCTAAATGTCATCAGGGAAATTATTAATCTGTTGGCAAAGATAACTTCACTGTGTCTGCATCCACCTATTGTTGTTTAACCCCAGCCGGCAACTAAGCAACATTTGTGTTGAATTAAGATGAGTTCAATAATTTAAAAACTCAAAAAATATTAATAATGGGGGAGAGAGAGAGAGAGAAAGAGAGAGAGAGAGACTGGTGATGCACAGTACAACTGCTCACCACCACTGTCTCAGCCAGTCCTGAGCAGCAGCAGGCTCTTGCCAAATAGCTTCTCTCATTTATATAGTGAGAATAGTGATCTTTGGTCTGGAATATCCCTTTGTTTAGCTCAGATCAGCTATCCTGGCCATGCTCCCTCTCAGTTTCTTGTGCACCTTCTCACTGGCAAAACATGAAAAACTGAAAAGTCCTTGGCTTAGAGTAAACACTACTTAGCAACAACCAAAGCATCACTGAGTTATCAACATTATTCTTGACTCATTTCAAAATATAGCATTGTACCAGGTACAAAGAAGTAGGAAGAAAAATATTAGGTGTTTGAAAGGATGAAACAGGAAAACCTTACAAATATGATTGCTCGGCAGAAGATTCTAACAGCATGAAACCTATGAGTGAAATAGAAATAAAAGCAAGCTTTGAGATGTAGGATGCTAAGCGGGAAGACAGTGATTGAGTTAGCTGAAGACAAGATCCCTGGTATTGAGCAATACCCCTAACAGACAAAAGGATGCCAAGGGTCCAAGAGGGAGGGTCCCTGCCAAGGTGGCAGGGAAAAGGAGTCTAGAAACTAGCTTTTAGGGTTTGGAATGTGGCACAGTATGGTAATGCAGTAGTTCCTATAGGCTGTATGTAAATTCTGTAGCATTTGTGTCTTGTATTGGTTGGTTAGTGTAAACTAGAAATATTCAACACAGAAGGAGATATAATGTATTGTAACAAAAACTGAGGTCTCTTTTGCTCGGGCGCGCTTTTAGCTGTGGCCGGCAGCTTAAGCAAAGCTCTTGTACCAACGAACTATGCAATAAACCACGTTTCAAGAGCTGCCCTGGACTCCAGAGATCCCTCCTCACTGTCCCTGCTCTCTCTCTCACAGTTAGGTACTAGGAAGAAAATTAATTTTATCCCAGCCATAACAGGAACATTATCTGAAGCTAGCACTTCTGTTGTCTCTAATGCACAAGACTTGTTAAGGAGACAATAAATTTATCCTCACCCCTTTTTCAAGGAGATCTGACATAAATAGATTCCCAAACTTCAGGATGCAGAGATCTGTGTTAGTTGTTCCTAGTAAGGTGCATCCATGGCTATCCGTCACTGCTGCTGCCTCCTGGAGGCACTTGCCATGTCAATGTGATATTTGCTTCCAGGGCGTGTTGCCACCCAACATCTGCTCTGGTGCAATCCTCCAACTGTCAGATGTCTTTCCCTACCAATGACCTGAGAATCTGCTCAGGATTTGCCATAAAGACCAGCTGAATTTGGCTCTGATTTGAACAGGACTATTCTTTATCCTCAAGTGAAGAATCATGTCAGGAGCCAAGGTTAGGGTTTGGCCCTAATTTTTCAGCCTTTCTGAAATCACATCTGATCTAGCAGGAGATGAAAATCTGTAATAATGCTTTCCATGTAACTGATTATTTTTGCTGTCACTTGGCCAAGCAGAGAAGTTGAGGATCACTACATTTTAATACAGGTTCTCTTAACTTTCAGTGTTATTAAGGCCTCATGAATCACTCAAGGTAGTTATTCCACATGAGGGGAAAAGTAAGGTAGATAATGGAGACAACAAGCATGGAAGAGATTTTATTATTCCTGGGAGATACTATCTAGAAATGTCAGACAGAACACCTACTGAAAACTGCTGGAAACAGTGTCTTTACACAGAAGTGGGTAATGCTCAAAATAAATTCATTAAAATAACATTTATTTTATTAAAAAAGAAATTGGGGAGATGGAAGATTCCTATCTGATATTTATTCTGGTCTTTATTTTTCTGAAGATTGAAATGAATGAAAAGTAATTATATTTTGCTTTTACTTTTGGAATCCTTAAACACTATAAAAGTACTATTCATCCGAACTTAGGTGAGATGAAGTGCAACAACCCTTCTGGTAACTACCATATACCAGAAACTCCCACTACTACCATGACCTAATTTTTCCAGACTATTTCCCTTTCTTCCTTATGAAAGCTCTTCCCTACAACTTCAGTATGGTTTGTCTTCTCAATATTAGAAAAAAGTGTCCTTCCCTGGAAACAAACTCGGGTTCCAGAAGTAGAAAGCAAGCCTTCTAGGCAAGAAGGCAAGAAGTAGTAGCTTAAACACCCATTAGATTCCTCAGTTTAAAAGTCAAAAAATCTTAATTAATAATGTAGTATTAACACTGCTAAAAAATCGAAGGTCAGAAACACCATGTTGAGATATAAGTATCAACTCTTCTGAAAGTCTGACTATATTTGCATATCTAGCAGAAACTAAATTTAAGGACATTATTAGAAACACACTTGCCAGCTCAAGAGGTAATTTATTCAAAGAAAAATAGTCTGTTAGGTTTATCAGCAGAAATGTGAGGAAATCTGTCATAGTCATGGATAAAGGCCCAATATACTTCTGATAATCATTTGGTCTGATCTTTTCTAGTCAGTGTTTCCTCTGCTTCTGTTCTGAAAGTTGATATTTAGAAAGCCAAATGGAATTTTTTTTTTTAGGTTTGTTTGTTTGGTGTTTGTTGTTTTGGGTTTTTTTTATTTTGTGGGGTTTTTTTTTTTTTTTTTTTTTTTTTGGGGGGGGGGTTTTGTTTTTTTTTTTTGGTAAGAAGTCCCTTTAATATGCACAGAATAGATATGATAGGGATTTTCTGGTTATGGTCATCAAATTGGTTTTCTTTTAACCAGAGACATCTAATTTCTTGTCTACTGTTGATCTACCCAGGTGCAAAATGAAGTTCAAAGAAAGTCCCATTTCATCCCATTTCATTACAAGTCAGGTTTGTGTTCCCAAATTTTATAGGAGAAAATATTAGTCACACAGGTCCTTGTGGCTGATTACTTAATTACTCAAACTTGAGGATTGTACTTGAGCCAGTCCTGAACAACCTGGAAGTTCACTGCACCATTATTTAAAGATATGAACTGTGTCTCCAAAGTCCTGTCCTTACATTTCATGTCCAGTTTACTTTTTATTCATATAAAAGTAGATAATCTGTCAGGCAGGTTACCAGACTGCTTGTAAAACTTTTTCTGCCTTTCTTTTTTTTTTTTTTTTTTTTCTTTCCTCTGAATAGTCTCTTTAGGTCTAACAGAAACACAGAATCATCAGGCTGGAAAAGATCACCAAGATAACCTCTTCCAACTTCAGTCTAGAACCACCAAAATCACTCCTAAACCATATAGCTGGATGTCACATTCAGAGGCCTCTTGAATACTTCGAGAGACTCTACCACCTCTGGACAACTTATTCCAATGCCTAACCACTCTTTTAATGAAAAATATTTTTCTTATATCTAATCTGAACATGCTCTGGATCAATTTAAGTCCATCTCATCTCATCTATCATCTCATCTTTTCACTTGAGACAAGGCAGAAGCGACGGACTCCCACCTGGTTACAAACTCCTTTCAGGTAATTTTAAAGTGTGAAAATGCTGCCTCTGAGCTTCCGTTTCTTCAGACTAAACAAATCCAGCTCCTTCAGCTCAATTCTCATAGTGACTAGACACCATTGGAGTGCAGTTCCATTCACTACCACTCTCTGTGCCCAGCCATCCAGCCAGTTTTTCATCTGTTGAAGAGTATATCCACCCATACCATAAGTATCCAGTCTCTCCAGGAGAATGCTGTGAGAGATGGTGTCAAACAGTTTACTGAATTCAAGGTAGATGACATCCTCAGCCTTTCCTTCACCTACTTTGTGGAGGCACCTGAGCTTGTCAAGGAAACTTCTAGGCCAATGCCTTGGAAGAATCTACCATAGATTTCAGGAAAGCCTCATAGCTTGGGGTGAACAAAAAGGCTTCCCCCCAGAGTGCCCTGCAATTCGATGTTAATCTTCCTCAGTTTTGCTCTTTCTACTGGCCCGTGGACCTTGCCCACATCTATTGCTCATATTATGTCCCTGGTTCTCAAGGTTTCTCCTTTCCCTGTTTCCTCATTGGTTGTGGTATTGCTGATTGTCTTGGTTTGAAAGACAGTTGTCTGCCAGGAAAAGATAAATCCTCCCTTGGAATGGAGAATGTAAACCTCCTTCCCTCTAAATTATTATAATTTTGTAATTAGGGGCTTTCAGGCAAAGATATGGGAATAGAAGTAACAGTTCTTTACTAGGAATATTAAAAAAAAAAAACAAAAAACCAAACAAATGTAGTAGTACAAAAAAACCACAAGCAAGTAAGTAGACAAAAATCCTGGAAAAAACCTTGACAGAGTTAGGGATATGACCTGGCACTCTGGTAGTCAGGGTGTTGGAAGCAGTCCAAATAAGTCCTCCTGGAATAACAGCTGTGGTTCTGTGGAGTAGAGATGGTCCTGTAGAAAGTCCAGTAGCAACAAGATGCATCCAGTCTTCCTCTGGGAATGCAGTGGAAAAACAAGATACCTTGTGTCCTTCAGTCCCAGTTTTTATCCAGCTAGGAACAGCTGGCTCCTCCCCCACTGTGTGGAGCATCTTACATGGGATGATGGAACGTGTCATGTCATCGGTAGGCCCTAATGGCTCATTAGCAGAACATGTCCCCCTGGAGGATGGAGGGGGGGTGAAAGAAATAAGAAACACTGCCCCACCTGGTTTTAATGGCTGGGCCATTATTAGGAGGCACCCGCCCCCCTCCCCCCTGGAGTTACAAGAGAAGGATAAAACATCTCCCAAAAAACAGTTTTCAACAGATGAAATAGAATACACATTTTTAGGTTACATAAAATCCAATACAGTGATGCTCCATCCTTATATCCCCTATAGGTCACTGCCCTTTGCCTCGCTGCTGTACTGCCCCTTGTCCTCAGACCACTGGGTCCTGACCCTCATACTTAACCCTGGGCACTCCTTTGATCTTGGTCTTTCTGTCTCTGAAACCTTCAACGAGCGTCTGCAAAATAAACTTTGCTGGAACTTTGTACAGGAGACCCTTCCTGCCTTTCTTCACTGAGCTAGCCATGGTATGTGCATGTGTGGTGTCGAGTGCCTTGCTTGTGTGCCCACCCAAGTGGCTTCTCCAGAAGAGATGCTTTTCGGGCAGAGATAGCAGTAATCACCTTCCATCTCCACACTGCTACACTACTTAACATGTCACTTGATCAAGAAAGGAAATAACATGTGCCAAGCAGGACCTGCCTTGCATAAAACCATGCTAGCTGGGCATGATCCCCTGGTTGTCTTGCATATACTGTGGGATCACACACAGGGTGACATATTCCATGACTTTCCTGGGTACTGAAAGGAGACTGGCAGGCCTGCAGCTCCCTAGGTTATATTTCTGACCCTTCTTGTACATAGTCATTACATCTGATAATTTCCAGTCATTTGGGACTTCTCTGGTCAACCAGGACTGCTGGGAAATGATTGAAAATGGCTTGGCAAGCACTTTCACAGCTCCCTCATTGCCTTTCAGTGCATCCCATCTGGGTGTATAGACTTCTAGGTGTCTCATTGGCATGGCAGGTCATTAACCATTTCCTCCTAGATTTTGGGGGCTTCACTCAGCCCCCAAACTCACTTCCCATCATTAATTTCCAGCTTTGGGATGTGGATAACCTCAGAATAACTGGCTATGGTATTAAATTTGGTATTTTGCTTATTTCATGTGGATTATTTTTATTTTAGTAGAAATGAAAACTATTTTGCACATATGCAATTGGGATTGCTTTTGTTCAGACTTGTCTAGAACATAGGGAGTATTTTGCTTCATACTGCAATGCATATTGTTTAAAAAAGCCACCTGCTTAAAAAGTAATTTATTTTCTCTAATGAGTTTTTCTCCTTTCAGAAAATAATGTAACTGAAAAAAAACAGTGTGTCTACACTTCGGTGTTTTAGAGTGTAAACATGAAAATGTGACCTCTGGCACCTGCTCACAGAGTGACAGAAAGAAAAAAGAAAGGACATACAACTTTTATTCACTGTAGTGTGGCTAAGGATCTGCACAGATCTGTGATGGTCAATCATCAGCATTCAGAGGAGCATGAAGCATCATTCACAGAGGTTATGGGCAGAAAGACCACCGTGGTCTGAAGGTCTGCACCTTCATAGGACATTTGCGCTTCCTTGGTTATCCAGATTTGCTGTTCATCTCTTTAACTTCACCATTTATATGTACAATTTCCACAATATTTTTGCAGATAGATTTCTAAATATACTTCTCCTCTTCACACTCCTTTCTTTGTTCAGGCAGCTGTATAAATTTCACTGTTAATAAGATTTTATTTTTCACCTAGAGATTCACTTCTGTGTCAAGTGGTATTTCAGCAAAGAGGAGACACATTTCCAAAGCATGATGAGAATTCAAGTTCAGAAAGAAGGAAGTTTTGGGGTTTGTGTCCTACAAGCAGAAGAGATTGAAAACTATTACTGACTCTGAGCACAGAGCACTTACCAAAGGACTCTTATATTTGTAGCTGGAAACAACCTAATATGGCCCTGATATACACAAAAGCAAAAGGTATAAAATTGTTTTTAACCTGATTAGATAGGAAACAGTAAAAGAATGAAAAGCTTATAGTAGGTGCATGAAATAAGTATTGACATATTATAAATCTTTGTAGCCCTCCACATCCCCACAATTTAAGGCAAGACAAAATATTTCTTTTCAGTTATGAAAAAATTGCAAGTCCCTCAGCCTGTTTGTCTTTCCATCTAAGACATGGGCTTAGCACACAACTGACAGAATTTTAAAAAAGGAAACTCAAAGTACTAGTTACCATTTTATGATTTGTTTACTTTGGAAAGCTACATCCAACCACAAAAAGAAGAAAAAGTCTACTTAACTAGAAACACTAAAAAGAAGGTGTATCCTAGGAATCTGCTATTTGTATGAAAATATGTTTTCTGTCATGAGGATGAAATTGTTCCAGAAACTTGCTATGATTACCCTTTTGTCCTAGGGTAACTTTATGATGCCTGTATCCCCAATCGTCTGTTCTGTTTGTGCTGTATATTGAGTCCTGTGCCTTTAAGACTGGTTCTAAGAGCAAGGAGAAGCACGGAGTTTGTTTTGAGAAAACTGCCTGACTCCTCCACATTCTTCTGCGGACGGGGTGTTCGGCGGAGGCTTGGAGAGACTGCAGGACAGAGATTTTTTCTTTGCTTTTAGTTAGTTTCAGCTAGCTAGGGCAGAGCATTTCCCTGGACTGTTTTTTTCCTTTTTCTTGGAACTGTTTAAACCTGCTCTGGACTGAAAACCCAGGGGAGCACTGGGGGCTGCACCTGCGGCCCATCGGGGCCTGGACCTCGGCATTTTCCAGCAGCGCCGGAGAGACTGGGACTGAGGAGACGCTGAGAGAGAGAGAGCCGAGCTACACCCACGGCAAGGACTTTCTCAATTTGCCATCTCACTTCAGAAGGAGAGGTTTTATTGTTTCATACTATTCATTCTTTGTACTTGTATGCACTTCATTTGTTTAGTAAAATAGTTTTTTCCACTTTTCTCCAAAGAGGGTTTTGGTTTTTTTCCGGACCGGTTGGAGGGAGGGGCCACTTGGGTTTGCTTCCTTAGAGGGATCCTATACAGGGGTTTTCTCCCAAAATTGTCCCAAACCAGGACATATTTCTAACTGGTGCCCAACGTGGGGCACGAGAGAGTGGAAAAAACTTGTATTGATTATTATTAACTGCATTTTTTGGTTGTCCTTTGGGTGGGGATTAAACAGTCAGTGGCCATGTTGCTTCTTGAATTCCTAATGTCTCTTAGAATGGAGTCTTTTCTGCATTTCTGTTCCCTAGGCTTTTTTGAGGTTTTAATACCTTTCTGGTCCCTAGGTTTGTTTTCTTACCCAGAAATAGCTCCAATATTGTCCCTAACATACAGCTTTTACACTAGGGATGCACAAATTAGAATAGTTATTTTGCTGGGTTCGGTGATTATGGTTTACAAGAAGCTTATAAAGATACTGGAGTTTGTTCTGGGTATGTTCAGTTTATGTTTTTTTGTCCTACCCTGCGTCCTAGTTCCAGCAGCATGTTTTGGGGATTTATCAACAATTGCACCCAGTTTGTTAGAGGAGGAGTAGGGGATGAGGCTCTTCAGCCTCTTCTTTCCTTCTTCTCTTTTGAGTCAGTTACATCACTTTTGGAGAATGTTCAGGGTCTCCTGAATGTTAAAGACACCACCTTCCTGGTATTTCACCTGGTGAGCTTCCTCTATATGGTTTATAGCTTTTCTAGAATGCGTCACACACTGCTAAACACTGTAGGGCAGCAGATAGAGGCAAGGGAGCAGGGAGATAAATCAGTCACTCAGGCTGCAGCCAACCCCACAGCTATTCAGGCTGCAGCTAAACCAGACAGTGAGGCTAAGACACCGGCAGTTGCTGCAGTAAAGAAGGGAAAGAAGCACACGGACAAAACCGATTGACCAGTAGACGATGATTCAGGTGAAGGATGCTCAATGCCTCCTGACACCCAGTCAGGAGTCAAACCACCTGACACACAATCAGAAGCTGAAGCAACTGATGATACACAGTCAGAAGCCGAACCAACTGATACAAAATCGGAAGCCAAATCAACTGGCACAAGATCGGGAGTCCAACCAACTAGCACACGATCAGAAGTCCAACCAGCTGCTACAAGATCAGGAGCCCAACCAACTGCTACAACATCAGGAGCCCGACCAACTGCTGCAAGAGCAGGAGATACTATTGAGTCCTTTTCCCTGAAGGACCTTCGTGGCCTAAGAGGATTATACTCGACGACCTGATGAATCTATAATTAATTGGTTAGTCCGTCTTTGGGATGCTGCAGGCGAGGCTACAATACTGGATGGCACTGAAGCGAGACATCTGGGATCCCTGTCACATGACCCAGTGAAATGATGAGGGAGGCTAGTCCTTGCAGTCTCTGGGAACGGGTCCTGGGAAGTGTGGCACAAAGATATCTCTGTGCCGACGATCTCTATATGCAGCAAACCCAGTGGAAAACCATTGAACAAGGGATCCAGCGCTTGAGGGAAATGGCAGTGGCGGAGATTGTCTTCTCAGATGACATAAACACTAGGAACCCCGACTTGGTACCATGTACACCTGTGATGTGGCGAAAACTTGTACGACTTGGGCCACAAGAATACTCCTCTGCTTTAGCAATAATGAAGTGGGATGAGACAGAGGAGACCATGCTTGATATGGCGAAGAAGCTCCGAACATATGCAGATGCTGTGCATGGTCCAACACATGCAAGAATTGCAGCTCTGGAAACACAGGTGCGGGGATTAGCAGACAAGATGGAGGAGAATCACAAAGAACTCAAGCAGGACATTCTCCGGATCTCTGCAGTACAAGTTAGGGGCTCTGGCACCACACGCAAACGTTCCCTAGATAGAGAGGGAAAAGGCATCCCACGGGCTAAGCTGTGGGTCCTCCTGCGTGAATGTGGAGAAAACATGAAAAGATGGGATGGAGAATCTACTGATGCTATGACACAATGGCTGCATGAATTGTTGGATGGCAAGACTATGAGAGGAAGTTCCAGCAAGAAGGAAGCAGCTCCGGTTACCCAGGGAAATAAGGATAATCAGGCTTAGAGGGGCCCTGCCTCTAGCCAGGTAGAGGCTAGGGAAAACCGTGTTTTTTGGACTGTGTGGATTCGTTGGCCTGGCACATCAGAATCACAAAAATATGAGGCCTTAGTTGACACTGGTGCACAGTGCACATTACTTCCATCAAGACCTGTGGGGGAAGAATCTGTTTCCATTGCTGGGGTGACAGGGGGTTCACAAGATTTTACTTTGGTGGAGGCTGATGTGAGCCTGACTGGAAATGAGTGGAAGAGACTCATATTGTGACTGGCCCAGAAGCTCCATGCATTTTGGGCATAGACTTCCTCCGAAATGGGTATTTCAAAGACCCAAAGGGATTTAGGTGGGCATTCGGGATAGCAGCTGTAGAGACAGAGGGTGTTAAGCAGTTGAATACCTTGCCTGGACTATCAGAGAACCCATCTGCTGTAGGTCTTCTGAAGGTGGAAGAGCAACCATTTCCAATTGCCACTTCAATAGTGCATCGCCGACAGTACAGAACAACTCGAGATGCTGTGATCCCCATCCACAAGATGATCCGTGAGCTGGAGACACAAGGGGTGGTCAGCAAAACCCACTCACCCTTCAACAGCCCCATCTGGCCTGTGCGCAAGTCTGACGGAGAATGGAGATTGACTGTGGACTACTGTGCCTTGAACGAAGTGACTCCACCATTGAGTGCTGCTGTGCCGGACATGCTGGAACTCCAGTATGAGCTGGAGTCCAAGGCAGCAAAGTAGTAGGCCACAATTGACATTGCTAATGCATTTTTCTCCATTCCTCTGGCTGCAGAATGCAGGCCTCAGTTTGCTTTCACCTGGAGGGGCGTGCAGTACACCTGGAACCGACTGCCCCAGGGGTGGAAACACAGCCCCACCATCTGCCATGGACTGATCCAGGCTGCACTGGAAAAGGGTGAGGCTCTGGAACATCTACAGTACATCGATGATATCATTGTGTGGGGAAACACAGCAATGGAAGTGTTTGAGAAAGGAGAGAAGATCATCCAGATTCTCCTGAAGGCTGGCTTTGCTATCAAGAAGAGCAAAGTTAAGGGACCTGCTCGAGAGATCCAGTTTCTGGGAGTGAAGTGGCACGATGGAAGGCGTCAGATTCCCACTGAGGTCATCAACAAGATCACAGCAATGTGCCCACCAACTAACAAAAAGGAAACACAAGCTTTCCTAGGCGCCATAGGTTTCTGGAGGATGCACATTCCTGAGTACAGCCAGATTGTGAGCCCTCTCCACCTGGTCACCCGCAAGAAGAATGATTTCTACTGGGGCCCTGAACAGCAACAAGTCTTTGCCCAGATCAAGCAGGAGATCGCTCATGCAGTGGCCCTTGGCCCAGTCAGGACGGGACCAGAAGTGAAGAACGTGCTCTACTCTGCAGCCGGGAACAATGGCCTGTCCTGGAGCCTTTGGCAGAAGGGGCCTGGGGAGACTCGGGGCCGACCACTGGGATTCTGGAGCCGAAGCTACCGAGGGTCTGAAACCAACTACACTCCCACAGAGAAGGAAATCTTGGCTGCCTATGAAGGAGTTCAAGCTGCCTCAGAAGTAGCAGGGACTGAAACACAACTCCTGCTGGCACCTTGACTACCAGTGCTGGGATGGATATTCAAAGCAGAAGTTTCCTCTACCCACCATGCCACCAATGCCACATGGAGCAAATGGATTGCCCTCATCACTCAGCGCGCCCGCATTGGAAACCCAAATCGCCCTGGGATTTTGGAGATAATTACAAACTGGCCGGAAGGTGAAAACTTTGGTCTCATGGATGAAGAGGAGCAGGAACAAGTGACACGTGCTGAAGAAGCTCCACCATACAACCAACTGCCAGCAGAAGAAACACGCTATGCTCTTTTCACTGACGGTTCCTGCCGCATCATTGGGATGAAACAAAAGTGGAAAGCAGCTGTATGGAGTCCCACAAGACAGGTTGCACAAGCCACTGAAGGAGAAGGTGGGTCAAGCCAACTCGCTGAGCTCAAAGCTGTTCAACTGGCTCTCGACATTGCTGAAAGAGAGAAATGGCCAAAGCTCTACCTCTACACTGATTCGTGGATGGTGGCCAATGCTCTGTGGGGATGGCTGAAGAAGTGGAAAAAGGCCAACTGGCAGCGTAGGGGAAAACCAATCTGGGCTGCAGATGAGTGGAAGGACATTGCCACTGGGGTAGAGAAGCTACCTGTCAAAGTCCGTCATGTAGATGCCCATGACCCCAAGAGTCGGGCTAATGAGGAGCACCGAAACAACGAGCAGGTAGATCAGGCTGCAAAGATAGAGGTGTCAAAGATAGACTTAGATTGGCAACACAAGGGAGAGTTATTCCTACCTCGATGGGCCCATGATGCCTCAGGCCATCAGGGCAGAGATGCCACCTATAAGTGGGCCCGAGACCAAGGGGTGGATCTAACCATGGACAGCATTTCTCAGGTTATCCATGACTGTGAGACGTGTGCTGCCATCAAACAGGCCAAGCGGGTGAAGCCCCTATGGTATGGCGGGCAATGGTCCAAGTATAAGTATGGGGAGGCCTGGCAGGTTGACTACATCACCCTTCCCCAAACCCGCCAAGGCAAGCGCTATGTGCTCACAATGGTAGAGGCCACCACAGGATGGCTGGAGACCTACCCTGTGCCTCACGCTACGGCCCGTAACACCATTCTAGGCCTTGAAAAACAAGTTCTTTGGAGGCATGGTACCCCTGAGAGGATTGAGTCAGACAATGGAACTCATTTCAAGAACAGCCTCATCAACAACTGGGCTAGGGAACATGGCATTGAGTGGGTGTACCATATCCCCTATCATGCACCAGCTTCAGGGAAAATAGAAAGATACAATGGACTGCTAAAAACCACCCTGAAAGCACTGGGTGGGGGATCATTCAAAAACTGGGAGCAGCATCTAGCAAAGGCCACCTGGTTAGTTAACACCCGAGGTTCCACCAACAGAGCAGGCCCTGCCCAATCTGAGTCCCTACATACAGTAGATGGAGAGAAAGTCCCAGCAGTACATGTAAGAGGTTTGTTAGGGAAGACAGTTTGGATCAATTCTGCTTCAAGTACAGACAAACCTATCCGTGGGATTGTCTTTGCTCAGGGAGCAGGCTGCACATGGGAGGGTAATGCAGAAAGATGGAACCACACGATGTGTACCCCAGGGAGATTTGATTGTTGGGTGAGAACCGTGTGTAATTATCACTGTGTGCTGAATGGTACTGCCACTGTATGTAGCTGTATATTGCATATTGTTTTTATATAGATGTATGTGTGTGTAGAGCTGGAATATATATTAGTTTTAGTAAATTGACGATATGGGGATACAAGGGGTGGAATGTCCTAGGGTAACTTAATGATGCTTGTATCCCCAGTCGTCTGTTCTGTTTGTGCTGTATATTGAGTCCTGTGCCTTTAAGACTGGTTCTAAGAGCAAGGAGAAGCGCGGAGTTTGTTTTGAGAAAACTGTGTGACTCCTCCACATTCTTCTGTGGACGGGGTGTTCGGCGGAGGCTTGGAGAGACTGCAGGACAGAGATTTTTTTCTTTGCTTTTAGTTAGTTTCAGCTAGCTAGGGCAGAGCATTTCCCTGGACTTTGACACCTTGGAGATAAAAATATGCAGAAGGAAGAAATTTTTAGAAGAGATTACAATAAACACATCCATGGCCTATGTTTGATTTCTTAAATATGCAAAGTAACATTAAAAACTATTTTCTTCTATATCAATAAAATCAATAAAGTATAAAAAAGAGAGAAGCTTCTGAGATAATAAGCACCACAAATCTCCAGTTTACTTTTATTTAAAATGTTGTGTTTACATGTAGACACCTTACTGAAAGAAATCATAGGATCCACGGAATGCTTTACATAAAACACAGCCATTGCAAAAACCCATAATGTCCAAAAGGACTTCAGTCAAAGGGATGACTAAAACCAGTGAAAGTTGCATTGAATTCAGATTTATATAATGTAAGCAAAATCTACACTTCAGAATTGTTCAAAATGCCTGAGGTAGTCCTTCCTCTAAGGAAAAGTCCATTCATTTTGCCTGGCTGGGAATATGGATACAGACAGGGATTTTTTCAGCAGATCCACATCAGAAATTACAAGAATCAAACCTGCAAATATTCCAGAAGGAGTGATGCTAACATCAGAATTTTTATTATTTGACAAAGAAAAACCAGGATATAAAGTCAGAATTCCCATATCACATGTCCTTTGTGAGACAGAGAGTACATATCTCCCACAAACCAAGAAAATATCTTGGTGTAATATTACTGCTACTCTAAGAAATAAAAAGATACCATGAAATGTAGGTTTATGTATTAAATTGAATCATGATCTCTGGATCTGATGCGCATTTAAATATTATTTAATCTTTGACAATGTAAAAGGAAACTACAGTGCAGCAAATATCCTATGAACACCGTGGCAGAAGAAAAGGAATCAAGCATCAAATCTCTTTCCTTAGGACAGATTTTTACAGTGTTAGGTTCTTTACTTTAAATAAAATTTTAAAAAAACCCAAACAAACAAACAAAAAAAAAAAAAACCACCCCACACACACAACCACACACACACCCAAAAAAACCCTAAAAAAAAACACCAAAAAAAACAGGTGCAAAAGCTGACTATGAATTATTCTGCTGCCATACTAACTTCAGAAATTTCATAGTCTGAAGCAGGCAGAAGTCAAGACACATAGGAAGTGTCAATGCCTTTTTTTTTTTTTTTTTAAATTTTAGTGATACCATAAAAATTTTTGACAATTTTTAAAAACTAGTTAAAGACTAAAAATGACTAATATACTAGTTTCTCTAATACATTTTTCTAATAAAATACATTGCAGCAATAAGAGTATATCTTTATGGCCTCCATCAAGTTATATATTTTTGTACTGACAACTATATTGTATCATAGACTTTTTACACAAAAACATCAGGAAGTAAGCATACATAGCTGTTTGTTCTTATGGCAAACATTATAATTAACAATTAAAAACATTTATAAGCTTAGTAATTCCCATGAAGGTGGTTCACACATCAAAAATAGTGGTTTAGATTGTTGCAGATTCTGAGAAAATATAATTTCGTCAAATTAGTTGGTTTTGGAACAAAATATAATATAGGTGAAGTCCATTAGACAACAGTGTTAAGGAAGAAAGAAAACACTACTACTAATGGCAAAAAACCCAAAAGGACTTGTGTCACAACACACAATCATGCTCCCTTTGGAAATGAAACACTTTAAAATTAGTCAATTTTGCAAAGATGGAAATAAATTTACTTTTGAGGAAAGACACCATTATTACATAAAATTAGGAGGGCATTACATCTTCCATTTAGTATTGGAAAAATTTACGTAACACAAAAAGAAAAAAGAATCACTGGAAAAGTGAAAAAAGAAGGTGCTGTTTTAGCCAAATGATGAAGAGCTGTACAAATGGGAAATTTCTGTCCACCTCTGGACTAAGCTGCAGTTAGTTCAGCTAAGAGCCTGAACATAAGAAGGAGCTCAACATACCTACACTCAGATCAGAACTCTGAGGGGCTTTAAGTCCACTACATATATTTTTTGTATCAGATGCTCAGATGCTCAAAAAAGACAAGTGTCTTGAGGAGGTTTTTTTACTTCTGTCCTCAAAGATGTCTTTGTGTTTGCATCTACATCATAAGGAGAGTATACTGCTAGTAACTGGAGCACTTCCACTTACATATTGGTCTGACTCAAAGGATGGGAATAGAAGATATCAATATAAACAGAGAAATGCTTTTTAATCAATCAACAAATTACAGGAAAAAATTAAAGAGATCAAAAATCTGCTAAAATGTGATTTAACTTAAAGTGGCAGTAATTTAATATATTTCATTTTGCAAGGAGGAATATGGAAAAACTATCATGCTATAACCCATTTGGTATATGAGAATACTGAAAGGAATAAAAAGAGAATAATTGTACAGGACAGTATAATTTGAACTTACTGTCACAAGAAAAATAAAAAATATTTGTCTTGTGATATTAAGTTCAATAAACAGCATTAATGTGTATTTTTTTTAATTGCCATTAATTTTACAATAAAACACATAAACAAAAGCTGAGAAAGACCCAGGAGTCTGTGGATAAGCAAAGGGTTTTTCAAAGAACTGAATAAGGCATAATTTGGCAAACACTTATACTTCTATAAAGGCTCACAGCTTTTTTTCAAATTCCCCTTTTAATAACACTAGAACAGCCTTCAACATTCAAGAGAAGGCAGCAATGGCTGGTACAGTTTTACAGAGATGTTGCTGAACCTAACTGAGAAGACTTTGTTTTGGGGTGCAGGGGGTATGCTGGGAATGTGCACAGGAACAAGATGAAGCTGAGGTGGTGGGGGAAGACAGAACAACATCTTGTGCTTGTGGTATTATGAGCATGCCTCCATTTATCTGCTATATACTATTTTGTCTCAGTGCATAAGCTGAAGTATGAAAAACATGATAGGAAGGACAAGTAGGAGCCTGAGAGCTGAATAAATATTGAGTTCTTCTTCCTCAGTTTCTGACTAGCATGTTTCTAGAAAGACTGCAGGCTAACTTTTCCATGGCCAGAGAAAAGATAAGAGAAAATTAATTGCTCAATTGCTTCACCACAAGTGAAAAAAAAAAAGAAAAAAAAAAAAAAAAAAAAAGGAGAAGAATAGTGGCTTATTAGAAAAAGAGGCTAGCAAAATGTCCTTAAGATCCTTTTGAGACAGCTGAGCTCATTTAAACTTTGAGCAGGTGACAAGCTGCAGGCAATTGATCTAATAGGATGAACCCTGCCTGTTGCCTGCATATGCTAGGTGAATAGAAAATAGGAGTGTTTGTTCCCAGCCTAATAACAGATGCTTGAATGGTAGGACCTGACAAGCCTTAATTGCTGTTTTGCCTTTGCGTTGATATGGAGGGAAGAAGTAGGGAGTATCATTTTAATGTCTGGTTCTAAAAAATTAAAATGTTTCTTTTCTGGCAGATGGTTATATCTGAAGGACATGTATTTGACCAGCAGCAAGTTGGGGCTGTGGAAAATGGGAATAAAGGCCTCCTCTGAGTCTCTCAAAGGATGGTAGATATTGGAATTTTGTGATCTTTGTGGAGCTGCCCAGTAGAATTTTCATCTGGATAAAGGCAAGCAACAGTTTTTCACTGGGAAGATTATTTACAACAAAACTGTAGTTATTGAGGTTTCACTGTGCTCTCAGGTAAACAAGCATATTTCTCTAGGGATTGTTCCAAAATATATCCTGCCATGTAGAATTTTTGTCCAAACAGGCATCTATAAGAGAACTATTTCTTCCATTTAGGAAAAATTACATATCATGTTGTAACTTCGAAAAATTTAAAAGATGTGTGATCTTTGTGAATGTCTAGTACTCTTTTGAACATATGGAGCAGTTAGCTCATCTTCTCCTGGAAACAGCTGAGCTTCTTTTGGTTTTGATGTGAATCATTCTCCTAAATGGCTGATAACACCCGTAAGTAGATATTATTTGCTATGATTTTTTAAAAACTAGATGTAAAAAATACAGTTCTGACTGGCATAGGATGAAATCAGCATGAAGGAGAAGCTGAGGCAGATGTCAGCAGAGGACTGCTGAGAAGTATCCTGTTGCTGCCCTTGTGAATTAGAGACTGATGTCTTTAGGTGGTCTGTTTAGATGGACTAGGCAGTAATTTTTTCCCACTGTGCTTGAATCAAAGAGGGTGGAGATTAACTTCTACTCTGAACATTGCTCTAAAAAAATGAATTAAGTGTTTGGCAGTTTGATGATGAAAGAGGTTTTACAATATTAACATACTAATCACACTCTTTCTAATGCTGGTGATATTTCAGACCTGTTATCAATTCAACAAAGTTATTAGTTGTAAAAAAGGACTGTTTAGAATTTTTACCAAAAAACAAGAAAATTGCAGAAAAGGGGAAGAGGGAAGGAAGACTGAAATGGACTCTTTCAGACTGAAATTTTCAAGGTGTTGATCAAACAAATGCAAAAAACCACTGGAAATTTCAGGGCATCCTTGGATTATTTCAGGGATGTTTAAACATTTTGTCTTCTTATTTTCTACTTTATGCATGTAAGTCTGAAAAATATAAGTGGTTAATCAAAATTAAAATACTAAGTATTTCAATCTTTGAACACTGCATAAATATTTACATTCTTAAAAAATGAAATATTCTAATGTAAAAATAAATGAAATGTTTTGTTCCTTACAAAAACTTCTATTTTATTGTTTTTGCTGATTTAAAACAAACATTGTCCTAGGTTACAATGTAAGATGTGCCCAAAGTATGTATTCTATCACGATCTACATGAGATGTTGAAACTGTGTTGGGCAGTATTTCCCTTGCCCCCTGCCTCCAGACTATCTTCTCTTAATGGCCCATCAATGCCCTGCTGCATGACTCATAGATAACTCCCTCTGGGAGCTATCTCTGTTTAATGGGCAATCAAGGACACATTGCAAGGCTCATAGAATGATATCAGCTCATTGTGAGATGCTCCACCCAGGGGGAGGAGCCAAGCATTCCCACCTGGATACAATCTGAGATTTGCGACAGCACAGGCAGCCTTACCCACTGGATTCCCAGAGGACAAGAGCTACCAGACCTTTCTGCAGGAACACTGCTTCAACAAGACCACTTCATCTGGATTGCTACCATTACGGTATCAGGTTGTATTCTGACTCTGTCAGTGATCTTTTGTACTATTGCATGTGTTTTATTTTATTTTACCTTTTTTTTTTTCTCTCCTATTAAATTGTTTTTTTCTGACTTGGAGTCTTTCACTGGTTTTGCCTTCAAGCCAGCACAACATACAAATAGATACTGAATCTAAGCCTTAATTCAGTCTCCAGTTACAGCATTTTCCCTTGTATATGTATATGTAATGTATAAAAACTGTTCCACTCTAAATGCAAGAGTTATTTTGATTGTCTTTCATGCTTCTATGCTTCACTCCCCCTCTCTGAGGCATGCCAGTGTTCATGGTTGTCACTTCTAGCCTTGGCTCGCAATGTGTAATGAGAGGTGGACTACACTACAGCAGAAACCCGAAAAGGGCAGAAATGTAAATTAGAATGGCAGGTTTGCCACCCTCTGAAGAAATGTGATGTAATGCCTTCACAGCTTTTGTTTCATGTAGGGGTGGCATTCATTCTGAGCAATCCTCCTGAATTTGTTGTGGCTATCTGTGTGTACAGATCACATCACCCATGCAAGAAGATGTCTAAGCCCCCTTCTTTTGTCCTGAAGAGGGAGTCCAGGACAATCCAGCTATCAACATAGACCATGTAGGTTTTCTAAATCTATAGTTATTCTGTTCTTATCAATCTAGTCAACACCATCATAACAGCTGTAACCAGTGCCAGCACAAAAGACAAACATTTTAATTTTAGCAAGGCCAGTTACAGATGGTGCAGGATGTCCAAATCCAGCATGCTGTATATGAATCAAAATGAGAGCCATGTGTAGACATACAGCAGGATGTCTGCTATGCTGCAAGCACTAAAGCCCATATGAGGTTAATTGCTTTTCAGTTCAAAAATACCACTTTTCTATGTGCATTATTATTTGGTTGAAGAGAAATGAAAAGAAGGAAAGAGGCTGTGCAGAACAAAACAATTTAGTTAGGAAATAGGCATCAAAAACTGGGATATATGCCATACTGCATTTTACCAACAGGGTGTTTGAAAAAATACAATGAGCATGTCTTTAATACATATGAGTCTTGAAAGAAACAATAGGGTATAAGATGTCCTGTGGTGGGGGATAGAATAGAAATCCCTCTCCCTTCATCTAGGGCTGCAGGACAGCCAAACCAAATACTCAGAGTGCCAGATCCTGTGCCGTTATGCCCTGCCAAGCTCTGATTTTGGAGTGGTTTACCTCTCTGTCTGCCTCAGTGTTTGTAAAATGAATCACTGAACCAAATATCAGACTGATTTTTTCAGCTTGTGGTAAAACAATGGGGTATTAGTAATTCTATTGGTTCCTGTTAGAACAGCATTCTTTGTACCCTCCCTCAGCCTTCCTACAAGTAGTGAGAAGGAAAGACTATAGATGAAGGAAAAAGGCCTCAGATCTCTCCTTAGGAAAACTCACTCATTTTCTTCAACTATATTTTGTAAGCTGTTAGTTTTAATTTCATTAATTTAGCTTACAAAAAATATTTGCATTGTTCTTTCTCTAATAATATTCTGATATTTCAAGTTTCTTTGCACTATCCAGATATGGCTGAACTCATAAGTAACAAGAATACAATTAATACAGTCAAAATCTTATGGTTGTATCTTGGCAACCTACTGGAAATTTGGGAGGAAAGCAGAAGCAAAGGTTGCAAGAAGAAAGGGCTTGCAAAAGGCAGCTTAAAGTCACGGAAATTTAATATAAATAAAATAGCTCCCATTTACCCACAGGCATCAAAGCTGTCAGAGATGGGTTTTTGTCTGGTGATTAAGACAACTCCTAACCACTCTCCCAGCTTCTATCCTCTCCTAAGATATTATTTACTGAAGAGCTAGGAAGAAAATTAGCTTGAGGAGAATGGAGATGCTCTAATTCGAACTAAACTTCACAGGAAATTTAAAGATAGAGAGCAGAAAGAAAAAGTTTGTAGAAATCTGCAAGAAGCAATTCTGTCTTACTTTTTAATTTCATTAGCAGGAGACACAGGATCTATAAACATGTCTTTAAAACTGCCATTATTCTTCATACAAATATGAATATATATAAATATAAACACTTTTATACACATACACAAATAGATATTTCTGGTTTTACCTCCCATCTGCTGTCAAAAACCAGACTTGAGGTATCTAAGTGTCTTTGGCAATAAAAAGCCCCCAACATCCCCCTCCTTGTCAAAACAAAACAAGAAACTCTGAACAATCAAGCAAAATAAAATAAAAGACCAACCAACAAAAACCAAACAAATCCCCCCAAAACCCTACATGAAAAAGATACTGCTTAACCTCAAAAATTTCTACGGTGTCAGAGCATTACAACTCTTACGCACTACAGACTCAAATGTTGATCTTTAATTCTTCAGATTCCCAGAGAATTTAAAGCTCTATGTAGAAGGATTTCAGGAAGAATTGCGAAAGGAAAGACTGAAGAAAATGCTTCCCAGAGAAACAATGTCCACATAGGTACTACATCAAGTAATGGGTTCATTATACAAGACATTATTTTTGTCACCCCCCAAAATTATATTAAGTTTATGGGGATTTCTGCAACTTCCAAAGCTCACTGAAAGTTTCCAATCAAAAGTGCTTTTTTTTCCAGTTCATTATGAGTTCAACTTGCATAACTTTTCTGACCCCATTGCACATTTTCTTTCAATAATTATTATTCTAAACAAGTTTACAGATTAAAGTGACTTCTCTTGTACCTTTCAACTGCTTTGAATAATGTGTTACTTCATAGTAGCATTTAAGATATCTCTTCCTCCCTCATTTATCTTACACGCTGATTGAATTAATTTCAAATTAGGATGCAGGCTATTTTGGGCAAAGGTTACTTCCAGCCGGGTATTTGCAGAACATTTACTTCAAACAGATCTGCTACAATTGGGCATTAGCAGAGTACAAAAGCGTTATTAACAACAGGAGATTTAAGTTCAAAGATCACGTGAGTTGATGTCTGAAAACAAATGAGACAATTCCATTCTGCCGGCTAGTGAATAGTGATCACTTCACAAAATGAGTTCTGTGTTTGCAGCTTCTCCAGAGAGTGCCTGATTGATGGCAGTCCTGGCTGGTTCCACTTATCAGAGCATAACCTTGACGTGTACATTGCAGCACTGCCTGCTTCACTCTGTCACTTTCACCACATGCAGAGGTGTAAATTTGTTGATTATAAATTGATGGTCATTTTTGGCATTACTGATTTTTCTTCATTTAACATTCTTGATACTGTCTCTCCTCTCTGATTTCTATGCAAACACCAGAGAGGTACAAAGTAACAGCTGATAAATCACATAAAGAAATTTAGAATGCATAGTTGCAGAATAGTAACTTGAATTAAGGTAGGATATTTCCTCTTTTATGCATGATTATTTTCATTTTTTTGACTCAGTAATTTTCTAGATTGAAATGAATTGCTATAAATTCAACTTTTAATACAATCCGTAAGGTAATATAAAAATTTTAAGGCTAGAATGGAAGCATGTTAAAATTTAAGGCCTAACTTATAGTGAACATCAGTCAAGAGATATATGTGTGAAGATTTTAATAACATCATGCAATGTGCTATCTATAATAGAAATAACATGATGACTCATGGCAAATTAATGTATTTATTAGTCAGCAAAATTGTCAGTACAAAATTGCTTCAGAAATTCAAATAATGTAATGGACATATATAATGACACTTAAACCAGATGGGATAATACAAATGAAATAATATTGGAATTAATTAAGTTTTGTAACATATACAATATTGGAAAAGTGAAAGCATGCCTTGAAGGTAGACTACTTGATGCACAGTAATTCTGAGAAACTGTAGAGATTTTTATATCTTCTGATAATAACATAAACATTTAATTCCATTCAGAGAGGAATGCTCCTATGTGACTTACATAGCAAACAGTTCCATAGAAGAAAAAGAATAGATGTCATATCATATGTTTATTTTTTAAGAGGTGTGTTGTGTCTGGTTCTGTTCCCGCACCGGGTGGGAGCTGATCTCCGGCTAGCTCGGGTCAACACAACCACAGAAGTTCCCAGTTCGTTTCGGCTTCTCAGCTTAGCAGCTGGACCCAATAGTGTCGTGACAGCAACAGCAAGAGAAGAGAAAAGGCTGGCTCTCAGCTTAGCAGGTTAAAAGATGTTTTTTAGCTGAAGAGCTGAGGAGCAGAGAGAGCGCTCCAAGCTGAGAGGCTGAGAGAGTTTGAATCTCCCTCCTACCCCTGATAAGCAGGGGAGGGGTTCCAGGGAGGATACAACAAGACAACAAATCAGGGGATTCAGGGGGTAACAAGGTGTGCCCACCCCCAAGCCTTGGACCACTAAAATCCAGAGCTAAAGGAATTCCCCCCAGGGGACCTATCACCTGAAGCCCTCTCCCTGAGATTTCACAACCTGGGAGGGCTCCTCAAAGTGATAGACAGGCTGCCCCAGAGAGGGGGGGATGGGGCAGAGGGGATGTTACAAGTCAGGTGAGGAGTGGGAGGACTGACACAAAACACCTTATTTTACAGACAACACAAAAGGGATACAGAATTGGGGATACAGGGAAATGAACCATAACATAAACTTCTTTTAAAAACCTAATAAAACAGTTCTGCACCACCACAGTGTGTATATAGTCCAGTCTGTAAAGTGGAGGAGCTTCACATCTTCCAGGAAGATAGGAACCATTATAGCTTGGTAGACACACTATATTTCATATGTCTAACAGTAGAAAATTCTTGTAATTTTTGACCTTAGAATAATCACACAGGACTAGTTTATGCAACATATGCAACAAGAGATACAGGTCCTTTGAGGATGCTGTTATACATGAGGGTTTTATATATCACCAAGGAGTTGTGCTGCATCCAAGGAGATCTCAATAGGCTGGAGAAATGAGCTGAGAGGAACCTCATGAAGTTCAATAAGAGAAACTAGTCCTGCACCTGGGGAAGAATAGCTCCATGCACATATATATGGTGGGGGCCACCCAGCTGGAAAGCAGGTTTGCCTAAAAGGACTGAGGGTCATGGTAGCTCCTAAGCTGAGGATGAGCCAGGAATGTGTTCCTGTGGCAAAGACAGTTACTGCTGTCCTCAGCTGAAAATATTCAAAAGCTGTCTGGCCATGGTCCTGGGCAATAAGCTCGAGGTGACTGGTTAAGCAGGAATTTGGACAAGATCTCATCTAGAGTTCCTCTCCAAATTCAAATTTTCTAGAATTCTGTGAAGGGAAAATCAAAAGACCTCTTGATATAGCAAACACTCAAAGCACATCTCTATATACCTCACAAAAAATTACATCATTCAAGTCCACAAGCTATGAACATCCTAGCATACGAATTTGGGAGTCTATAACTCTGAAGTCTCTCTCAACACACAGGACTGTGTGCAAGCTCAAATTACACATAAGGAACTATGTGTATTCCTGAAGATGTTCTGGAGAGACTCATGCATTGCTACAGATATAGGCCTACCTATGAATCAAGCATATCTCCACAGTACTGTATTTATTTAACAGAGATTAGGTAATAGTGTAAAACTCTCAGCTCTATGCATAAAATTAAATTTGTAGGATACAACAGATAACATGCATACTTTAACATGCCTTGAATTGCTTTATGTTTTAGGCCTCTCTCGAGATTAACAGAGATCCATGACTAGCTCCACAAATATTTCAATTAATGTGGGACAAGTTCCAATAAAATATACTGTAGCACTGTCATTAATTTTATGTCAGTGGATTTGTGGACACTACATTAAAGCATTTTATCTTCTGTTTTTGTGCTGCAGTTCATTAAACACATTTCTTCTTAGATCCTGTTTTATTCATTCTGATTCACTAAAGCCCTCTGAGATCAAGAAAAACCTCTAGGAAATATATACTTGAAACAAACCTGAAACTCTGGAGAATATTAATTTTTTTTAATATCAATATACTCAGCTCAATTTGTTAAAGTAATACTAAAATTTAAAATGCAAAAGCAAGGAACTGTGTGGGAATTATTCCCCCTACACACTTTCCTTTTCAAAAAGGTAAATTATCTCTATCTTTTTATTTGTAGTAAAGAACAAACCACAAAAAATTCTTACAATAGTGTAGCCTTTCCCACGAGACTAGATGGCTGCCGAAGGTAAAGGAAGAGTCCTGACTCTCTAGCTTCAGTGGGACAGTTCTGCTTTTATTCTTATGTCCTGCTCAGCCTTGAGACCCTACCCAATGGAAAGCCAGTGCCAGAGAGTGTTGGCCCCTCCCCTGCCATCGCTTTTTCCCCCAGGGGGCAGGGCCCATAGGCAAGACCCCAGAGGCTTCGCCCAATCAGTTTTCAGTGGGAGGAAACAAGATTAGGTTACATCTCAGTGAGGGGGGTGGGCACAGCTAGACAGGGACAGATAGAAAAGAACATTACAAATATGAACCCAATTAATGCACCACAACACAATACAATGAACACTAACCAGCTGCTTACCTTACATATTTTCCTGCCACATTTGCTGTAAAATGCATGAATAATTTTGCAAACCAGTTAATGGTTACAGAAGGAAACCATGTTTTATACATACTTTGTCAGCTGGTTAATAAAAGAAGAAAGATTTAAAAAGCCATGCTTTCAAACATAATAGAAGATATGTCACATCAGCCAAGCTCAGACCTGTTAGACATTTGACAGGTCTCAATATTTATTGAATCGAAGCAAGTGAAACAGGGGTGATTAAAATTTTGTGAGTTTATAATTCAAACACCCTTGTCATGGTTGATTCTTTCATAAAATTTTTCACTTTCTTTCAAGACAACTGAAAAATTCCATAATCTTGAGTACTTGATTTCCACTTAAAAAAATAAGTGTTCTGAAGCCATGTTTGGATTATGTTTGAGTCTTAGAGGAATTTATGAAAGCAAGTTAATTTAGGTAGAAAGGAAAGAGGAGAATAGTCCAAATGCTGTACCTCTCAAATATAAAGGAAGTTGACAATGGCCTGTACTACCATTCACAATCCGCATCTGAACTTTGATTATAAACAAGTTCCTAGACTGCCTTTCATATTAACAACAGAAGTTTTTGGGGAACCATGTATTTGTTGTTCCTTAGTTCATATTTTCAGGATTCAGATTTAATTTACTTATGGAAATGGATAAACAGAAAACAGTACCATCACATTTCTTTTAAATCACCTCCCCCTTATTTTTGAAGGTTGCAAAATGGAGTACATACTTGTCTGCACTCCTGCAAATTCTTTCCAATGGGTTTTTACTGATTATAGACCCCTATGTGCTATGAATTATATCTGTAACCATGTCTGGTGTCTCACTTTCATTGTGGAGCAAGTGGGAAAAAGTGAGCCTGAAAAAGCAACTTCTTTTTTAAGACATAAAGGTAAATGCTGTCTCTCTCTCTCTCTCCCAGAGCCCCTGCTCCGTTCTTGCCTCGGCTAGCTTGAGAGAGAAACCACAGCTGGAAGGATCTTTTTCCTCAGGGCCTTAAAGATCCCAGAGAGGCTGGAACCTTTTCCTTTAGAAAGAGCAGGCATCCATCGATGGCAAAAGGAAAGAGTCTGACCTTGGTCCAGGGCAAATCAAGGCTTTATTCAGTCTGTGGTCCTGCCCCCACAGAGTCAGGAGCCCAGTCCAGTCCCCATCCCAAGAGCTTAGAGAGGGTGATCCACGTGCTCTCCTTGCTTTTATCCAGGGTGAAGGGGCTAGAGGCAGGGACAAGCCACTACTCACTCGGGGATAAGGTGGGAGTGGAACAGAGTTGGATTACATTCCAGTGTAGGAGAATGGGAAGGGAGAAGGAGCAGGGACAGATCTCATGATGTTACATTTTCCATGAGAACAGGGTGGTACAGAAGAAACCATTACAAAACCCAATATAAAATGAAATACAATATAAACCCAAATAATGCACAACAACAGGTAAAGTAAATGTAAAGTATGAGGTTACTTTAAATTAAAAAGATATTGAAGAAAATAGTATGAATTATTTTGACACGTTCTTCAAAAATTTTTGCTATTTCCAAAACAAAAAAAATATAGTTAAAATTTGGCCAGAGTGCGTAATTTTTGCAGGAAAACTGTAAGTATTTCATCCTTCTCTATCAAGAACTTCTAAGAAGTAAAGTCCATGTGGCATACCTGAAATTTTCCTCTTGGACTATTCATAAGGCATCTATGCCTATGACTGTCCACAGGTCATATAGTAATGCAACAGGAAGTTTCTCATTCACTCACTAACATATGCTTTGTGATTTTTCCAAGTTCTGACAATTTACTCAGTCTGCTCCTATGGAGAATTTTTCTCTTCTGTTGAACCTCCAAGAGACTTACTTTGACTTGAGAGGGAATACTATGTAATTTTTCTCTCTCTCTCTCTTTTTTTTTTTTCCTGTGAGCAACAGACATTATTTTGCACGTTGTTTAAAAAGTATCTTATTACAACATATTATACTGTTATGTTTCTGTGGTGGTGCAGAACTGTTTTATTAGATTTTTGTAAGAAGTTTATGTTATGGTTCATTTCACTGTATCCCCAATTCTGTATCCCTTTTGTGTTGTCTGTATAATAAGGTGTTTTGTGTCAATCATCCCATACCTCACATGACATGTAACATCCCCTCTGCCCCAACCCCCCTCTCTGGGGCAGTTTGTCTATCACTCCTGGGGTCCCTCCCGGATTGTGAAATCTCTGGGAGAGGGCTTCAGGTGATAGGTAGCCTGGGGGAAATTCCTTTGGCTCTGGATTTTAGTGGTCTGAAGCTTGGGGGTGGGCACACCTTGTTACCCCCTGAATCCCCTGATATGTTGTCTTTTTGTATCCTCCCTGGGACCCTCCGCCGCTTATAAGGGGTAGGAGGGAGGAAGAGGCTCTCTCAGCCGCTGGGTTCTCAGCCTGGAAGCTCTCAGCCGCTGGGTTCTCAGCCTGGAAGCTCTCAGCCGCTGAGTTCTCAGCCTGGAAGCTCTCAGCCGCTCGCCTTGGAGCTTGGAGATCTCTGCTAATAAACATCTTTTAACCTGCTAAGCTGAGAGCCAGCCTTTTCTCTTCTGCTGCTGTTGACTGTCACCTTTGGGTCCAGCTGCTAGGCTGAGAAGCCAAAACGAACTGGAAACTTTGTGTCTGTGTTGACCCGAGCTAGCTGGGGGTCAGCTCCCACCCGGAGCGGGGACACAACCGGACACAATTGGCGTGCCAACGTGGGGCACACCACGCCGGCAGAAGCAGCTTGGACCACGTGGAGCACGGCTCCACGGTGACAGAGCGTCCAGCGCCCACGCAGGACCCCCCCGGAGACGAGGCGGACCCTGCGAACGGACTGGGGCTGATTTAGCCCTAAGAACCGTCTCTGGGCGTCACGCACCCCTGTGAAATTGACTTTTAAACAAGGCAAGTTCCCGGGGAAAGAAGGGGAGCTTCGAGCCCCGACCGGAGTCCTTCTTGCAGCAGAACATCCAGACCCACGCACCCCCCAGGCACAGGAACAGGTAAGTATACCCACAAAGGGACATACTTACTGGTTTTAGGGTTCCCCTGAGGGAGGGGGATCTATTGGGGAGGAAAAAATCCTCCAAAAATAGCTGCGCAGCTAAAGGGTTAAACCTCCTGTGATTTTGAGCGAACGGGGTCCGCGGGGGGAGTGCCTTTCATCTGGGTTTGGGTTCAAAAGCAACTTAGTATCAAAACATGGGTGGAAAGCTAACAGTTGCTCAGAAAAGGTTGTATTATAACTATGCGTCAGTAGTTAACGAGGCCAAATTGAAAATCTCAAAAGGCGAGTTAAGAAGTTTTGTTCGCTGGGTTCATGTGCATTTTCCCCAAGTCTCTCCGGACAGAGTCTGCAGCCCACATTTCTGTGGCACTGTAGAAAAGGAATTAATTAGGTTGATTCAAACTGGGGACAAAAAGGCTACAAAGTATTTTACTGTAGCAATGAAGTTAAATTCGGCAATTCAATTTCAAAAGGGAATGCCGAAAGAGCCCAACGGAGAAACGTGTTCTCCCCCTCCTCCCCCCACCTCTTTTCCCCGGTCCCCATGTCCCCAGGAAAGCGTTCTCGATGGAGCGGCAGGGGTCCCGCCCACCCGCTCTGCCTCCGGGGCACCCCAGCCTCCACGCCCGTGCTGGCCCGGTGGGGCTGGGAGGGAAGTCTCAGGAAGCACTGGCCATGCTGCACAGGACAACCCTCCCTCCCCGCTTTTCCCAGTTCAAAAATGCCACGTTCGGTTTTCTGTGGGGGGTGAAATCGGGTCCAAGTCCACGTGGTCCTCTCGGGGTTCCCAAGATGGCGGAGACCGCATGGCGGGGGACTCCCCTGCCCCCTCAGTGCCGCCCACCCCTCCCTACCCCGGTGACGTGGTGCCCGCACCGCGCGGCCCCGCCCCCTTCCCCGCCCCGCCTTACCCCTGTGACGTCGGGTGCCTGCCGCGTGACCCCGCCCCACCCAGCCCCGCGCCGCGCAGCCCCGCCCCCACCCCACGTGGTGCCGGCCCCGACCCGCGTGGCCCCGCCCCCGCCCCGCGTGCCGCGGCCGCGCTGCCCCCCCCCAACCCCCTGTGGCTGCGCGTGTGCACTGCGGCACCCCTTCCCCCCCGCAGCCGCCGTGCTGCCGCCCGCCCCGGAGCAGCCCGGTCCCGCGCGGCCAGGGCTCGATCCCGCTCCCCCGGGATCCCCCCCGCCCCCCCACTCCTCAATGATGTCACCCCCCGGGCAAGCCGCGGCCCTTGCAGGGACTCGGTTGCCAGGCAACCAAGTGCCTCAGGGCACAGGCGTCCCAGCTCCCTCAAACCCGGAAGTGCCCGAGCAGGGAACGGGAGCAGAGACAGCTGCCAGCTCCTGCTCCATTCCCACCCTTGCCCCTGTTACCTTCCGCAATGCCCGCAGTGGTAACAACAGGGCAGAGTACCACCTATTTCCCCGAGCCACCATCAAAGAGATCTGCAAAGCTCACAGGATATATGGCCGTGATGGACCATATTTCAGAGGGCTTCTCAGAGCAGATCTCTCTGCAGAAGAGGTAGTGCCTGCTGATTTAAAGTACCTGTTTTCTTGCTTGCTGAACCCAACAGAGTACATCCTATGGGTCACAGCTTGGAAAAGGCTGCTCCAGGAGGCCTTACCAGGGCTCCTCAACCATGTTAACACCAGAGTTGATGCTCAGGGAATCCCTCTCACTCTCGACCACCTGGCTGGGGAGGGGCAGTGGGCAGAAGCCACTGACCAAGTGGTCATTCCTGTCCAGTGCCTCCACGTAGTGAGAGAGACAGCCCTGACTGCATTCTTCAGCATGCAAACACAAGGTCCTGCGATTTCTTATTCGAAAATCAGGCAGGACCAAAGTGAGTCTTTCACAGATCTTGTGGAAAGGCTGTCCCAAGCTATTGAAGCTCAGGTCAAAAATGAAATGGCTCGGGAACACATTTTATCGGAGATTGCGTTTTCAAATGCAAATGATTTATGTCGTGCTGCAATTTTAAGTTTACCCCTACACCCCAAACCAACCTTACCAGACATGATTCAGGTATGTCACGTAAAGCTGCCTTTTATGAGCTCCTCTACAGGTCCACGGCCCAAACCTCATCAAGTTGCAGCCATGGAAACTGAAGATTCCCGAAAAACACCGAACACCGGGAAGAAGCATTCTGCGCAAAGCTCCCAGAAGTGTTTTTTGTGCGGGAATTTGGGGCATTGGGTTTCCAAATGCCCCCTCAAGAAAGAAGTAGAGGACCTCAAAAACAAAAAAGGGGGAGGGGAAGGGGAAAAAGGGAGAGGGTTTAAACCCTCACAAAAAAACTGGTGAAAGAGCGCAGGTCCGCCCTGCGTGAGGAAAAAAATGGGGTGGACCGGGCAGGAGGGGAGGGGAAAGGGAGCCAAGGGAAAAAGAAGGAGAAGCTGCAATGCCCCATTCAGGGTGGCAGCAAACATAACACACTGGAAATGACTTACACGGACCATGACATGGCACAACCAATTTTGACAACCAATTCTAAATATACCCCCTACAGGTTGCAGCTCACAGAGGGTTTGCACCTGAAAGATGACAACTGGAATTTTGTATCAGTTGACAACAGTGAGCAGGGTACCTGGCCAAGGGTCAAAGGTAAGCTCATCATTGTGGGGGACTGCAAACACACCCCAAAAGAGATCGAAATTCTTCCAGGAACATTTGATAACAATCCTGGAAAATTCGTTCTCTGGCTACGCTGCACTCACCCACCAACATTCCTACCTAAAGGGAAGACAGTTGCCCAGATCATACCCACCTGGGAACACCTGGAAGAAGACAACATACCAACAGCTTGTCCTGTGCACAACATCACAGAAGTGAAACCCCAGGTGGGATGTGAGTTACAGGTGGGTGATGAGGCCATTAACATCACAGGCCTGCTCCACACGGACATGGATGTGACTGTAATCCCAGCCAAGCACTGGCTGTCACGTTGGGCCTTGGAAAATGTGGCAGGACACGTGCAAGGAATAGGGGGAATGCAATTGGCCAAACAATCAAAGAGTGTGGTGCAAATTAAGGGGCCAAAAGGGCAGTTGGCCAGTTTACGCCCTTTTGTTTAGGATTATAGGGAACCCTTGTTGGGGAGATACCTGATGGCCCAGTGGGGAGTCACGATTGACATCCCAGACCCCCCACAGGATTTTTGGGCGGCGGTCGCTGAGGAGCACCCTACCCACAAGCTGAATTGGAAAACAGATGCACCAGTGTGGGTTGAACAGTGGCCGCTTTCAAAACAGAAATTGAAGGTGCTCGAAGAGCTAGTGGAGGAGCAGTTAGCTAAGGGTCACATTGTAGAGACCACTAGCCCTTGGAATTCGCCGGTTTTTGTTATCCGGAAGCCGGGGAAGGACAAGTGGAGACTCCTCCAAGATCTCAGACAAATTAATAACGTGATAGAAGACATGGGCTCTCTTCAACCTGGGATGCCTACCCCGACCATGCTCTCACAAAATTGGAAATTGGCTGTTATAGATATAAAAGATTGTTTCTTCCATATTCCCCTACACCCTGACGATGCACCACGTTTTGCATTCTCGGTTCCCACTGTTAACCGAGAGGCCCCGAGGAAACGCTACCATTGGAGGGTTCTTCCCCAAGGGATGAAGGTGTCACCTATCATCTGCCAGTGGTATGTGGCTTCCTTGCTGTCCCCGGTCCGCATAGCCACAGAGAAAGCAATCATCCATCATTATATGGATGATGTGCTTGTGTGTGCCCCCACCGATGATGTCTTGTCCCACGCACTTGACCTGACAATTAATGCATTGGTTGTTGCAGGGTTCGAGCTGCAGGAAGACAAGGTTCAAAGGATGCCACCTTGGAGGTACCTGGGCCTGGAAATTGGCAAGCGGACCATTGTGCCGCAAAAATTAGAAATCAAGGCCAAAATTCAGACCCTTGCAGATGTCCATCAGCTGTGTGGGGCATTGAATTGGGTGAGACCCTGGCTGGGCCTCACAACTGAGGACCTAGCCCCTCTTTTCAATTTATTGAAAGGGGGAGAGGAGCTGAGTTCTCCCAGGGAACTAACCCCAGAAGCGAAGGAGGCGCTGGAAAAGGTACAGCATCTCATGTCCACTCGGCAGGCTCACAGGTGTGATCCAGACCTGCCTTTCAAATTTATAATAATGGGGAAATTGCCACACCTCCATGGAGTCATTTTCCAATGGAGAAATAACATCAAAAAGGACCAGGGCAGAGAGGACCCACTTCTAATCATAGAATGGGTCTTTCTCAGCCATCAAAGGTCCAAGAGAATGACACGTCCACAGGAACTGGTGGCTGAACTGATCCGAAAAGCCAGAGTTCGGATCAGGGAATTGGCAGGGTGTGATTTTGAATGCATTCACATTCCAATTGGATTAAGATCGGGCCAGATTACAAAGGCAATGTTAGAACACCTGCTTCAGGAAAATGAAGCACTGCAGTTTGCTCTAGATTCCTTCACTGGGCAAATCTCAATTCATCGGCCAGCCCACAAAATTTTTAATCAGGATGCCAAATTCACACTGAATTTGAAAGATGTTTGGAGCAGGAAGCCTTTAGAGGCCCTGACAGTTTTCACGGACGCATCCGGAAAGTCCCACAAGTCAGTTATGACTTGGAAGGACCCTCAGACTCAGCAGTGGGAGGCAGATGTTGCTGAGGTGGAGGGATCACCTCAGGTTGCTGAGTTGGCCGCTGTTGTCAGGGCTTTCGAAAGGTTCCCCGAACCCTTCAATTTAGTAACGGACTCCGCTTATGTAGCGGGGGTGGTATCGAGGGCAGATCAGGCAATACTGCAGGAAGTGTCTAACACCGCACTGTTTGAGCTGCTTTCTAAGCTTGTCAAGCTTGTCTCCCACAGGGAGCAGCCATTTTTTGTGATGCATACAAGATCACACACCAATTTGCCAGGGTTCATAGCTGAGGGGAACAGAAGGGCTGATGCTCTTGCTGCTCCTGCAGCGATGGCCCCATTGCCAAGCATTTTTGAGCAGGCAAAGCTCAGCCATCAGCTTCATCATCAGAACGCGCCTGGCCTTGTTCGCCGGTTTCACATCACCCGGGAACAGGCCAAGGCAATTGTGGCTACGTGTCCCTCATGTAATCAGCATGCACTCCCCACCTTGAGTGCAGGAGTAAACCCCAGAGGTCTGAACAGCTGTGAGCTGTGGCAGACTGACGTGACACATATCCCCCAATTCGGCCGATCTAAATATGTGCACGTGTCTGTGGACACTTTTTCCGGTGCAGTTTTTGCTTCTACCCACGCAGGGGAGAAGACCTTGGATGCGATTAAACACCTCATCCAGGCTTTCTCCTTCATGGGCATCCCAAAAGAATTAAAAACTGATAATGGCCCAGCGTACCGTTCCAAGGAATTCTGCAGCTTCCTGCAACAATGGGGAGTGAGTCATAAAACCGGCATCCCTCATTCCCCAACAGGCCAAGCTGTAGTGGAGAGGACCCACAGAGAAATCAAAAGGGTCCTTAACCAACAACAACCGGTGTTGAAAACAGAAACACCACAGACCCGATTGGCCAGGGCTCTATTCACTTTGAATTTTTTAAACAGCACCTTTGAGTTTTTAAACCCTCCCATTGTTCGTCATTTCGGGGCAAACCCTCAGCTAAACATCAAAGAGAGGCCGCCAGTCATGGTCCGGGACCCTGAGACTGGAAGGACAGAGGGACCTCATGATTTAGTCACGTGGGGCCGTGGGTACGCTTGCGTGTCCACCCCCACGGGGCCGAGATGGTTACCATCAAAATGGGTGAGGCCCTATGTCCCGAAGGTCTCGGGGGAGAAAAAGAAACTGCCACAGGTTACTCAAGCAGCTTTTAGGAGGAAAAGGAGGGAAGATTTTTCCCCGGATGGTTTCGCTTTCCTGAATGACCCCTGCTCGAATGCTGATTGTTTGTTTTAGTTCTTCTAGTCCCGATGGAACCTGTCCAGCGCCAATCCCCTGTGCTGAGGAAGTTTCACCTGCTCCTTAGTGTCCTCCTGCTTGCCAGTCTCACTGCACCTGTCTCCGGATGGTTTGTGCCCCAGCCCAAAGCCAACATTTGGGCAACTCTCGCCAGGGCAATGGGGCAGGACCACATTTGCCAGAATATCCGAGACATGGTGAATGACATCAAGAGAGAGACTGGTGACTGGCTGAATGGATTGTTTTGGGACTGGGGAATTTCGGGCTGGGTGGGTTCAATTTTGAAATCAGTTTTGTTATTTTTGTTTGTTATTCTGTTAATTTTAATTGGATTTGGAATCATCAAAAAAATGTTAAGTAGATTAATTTCTAGCACCACACATGCCCCCTCTGTGAACCATGTTGCTGTATCATCCGTGCCTGGATGGGAGGAAGACGTGGAACTGGAGGAAGACCCAGAAGACAGAAGACACCCAGAGGATGAACCTCAGATGGAGTGGCCCACTCAGCCAGAATGGCTCACCGAGAGTTACCCGGACTTCAAATATCATCCTCCTCCGTTCCAGCCCTCCTCCTGTCATTAAAACAAAAAAGGGGAAGTGTGGTGGTGCAGAACTGTTTTATTAGATTTTTGTAAGAAGTTTATGTTATGGTTCGTTTCACTGTATCCCCAATTCTGTACCCCTTTTGTGTTGTCTGTATAATAAGGTGTTTTGTGTCAATCATCCATACCTCACATGACATGTAACATCCTCTCTGCCCCAACCCCCCTCTCTGGGGCAGCTTGTCTATCACTCCCGGGGTCCCTCCCAGATTGTGAAATCTCTGGGAGAGGGCTTCAGGTGATAGGTAGCCTGGGGGAAATTCCTTTGGCTCTGGATTTTAGTGGTCTGAAGCTTGGGGGTGGGCACACCTTGTTACCCCCTGAATCCCCTGATTTGTTGTCTTTTTGTATCCTCCCTGGGACCCTCCGCCGATTATAAGGGGTAGGAGGGAGGAAGAGGCTCTCTCAGCCGCTGGGTTCTCAGCCTGGAAGCTCTCAGCCGCTGGGTTCTCAGCCTGGAAGCTCTCAGCCGCTGAGTTCTCAGCCTGGAAGCTCTTAGCCGCTCGCCTCGGAGCTTGGAGATCTCTGCTAATAAACATCTTTTAACCTGCTAAGCTGAGAGCCAGCCTTTTCTCTTCTGCTGCTGTTGACTGTCACCTTTGGGTCCAGCTGCTAAGCCGAGAAGCCAAAACGAACTGGAAACTTTGTGTCTGTGTTGACCCGAGCTAGCTGGGGGTCAGCTCCCACCCGGAGCGGGGACACAACCGGACACATGTTTCCAAGAAAACTTGTGCAGCTCTAATGTGCTGATTCCAGGTTTGTTACTTAAAAATAATATTTTTACATTTTTATACCCTCTTATTTATATAAAGGTGTCATGAATTGTAGCTGTTTAGTTAAATATGTGTCAGACTATCTATGGAATGTAAGTAATAGACAAACAGGACAACATAATACAAGCTATCAAAATTAACCAAGAAAAATAACTGAAAATTGCTCTTATCTTCTGCCAGTGACACATAATTTTTTGAGCAGAGCTGCAAAGGAACAATTTAGCAGTAATTTATCTGGGTGATATTTACCTACAGCACCCTGAACATCTGAAAACTGAAAGGCAGTAGACTTTTTACTGCATTTTGCTTTACTTACTGCTGTGCCAGTCATATGAAAAGTAGGGTGAAAGTGCATGCTAATCAACTATGTGTTTCATATGAGTAAAATCCTGAATCTTGCACAAATTTCAAGTAAGGAAGTGACCCACAGTATGCTTTTGATTAATGACACCTATTTCTAGAGGCTTCAGTGGGCTTTAGATTAAGCTTCCAAAGAGAGAAGGGTTTGAGGAACAGAATGAAGCTCTTAAAGTCATGCAAAAATATATGATGCACCAAATACCTCCAGGTAAAGCCAGCACTACTGTTTGTCCAGCATCTGTATACTTTCTTATGCAGGATAATGTTTTCAAGGTGGATGCAAATAAGCCATTACATTGACATAAATATGTTGGTAATAAAGTGGCCAGGCTCTTCTGTACCAAACTTCCAACCCAGAGAAAAGATTATATATTCTTAGAGCAATGATGTGTTTCATTAGGCTGTGGTAAAATATTCCTGAGGGTATAACAGCATGGATGCTGTACTTGGCCAAACCAGCTTTCAGAAGAAGCAGCAGTGATGACAACTTAATTCAAGCCTTCTAGCTTTGATAATAGCACAGCTGTGAAGTGCTGCTAAGGACATCTTAAATGTTAAAATCAGTCTTCAGTGAAGTGACCCCTAATTTTAACCTTTGGAAATATTGGTGACATTACAGCTGCTTTCCTTAGACAAGCAAAGTTCACATGCACCTCCTTCCAGATGCATTAAGATGGATTCAGACCCAGCCAGAAGGTTTGCCAGAGAACAAAAAGATTAACATAGTATACCTACCACAGAGATGCTGAACCAATATATTTCAAAAGGTTTATCATTCCTATTTTCACATGAAAAGAGAGCTGTTGTTTCTGATATTTGTATTTATCAGAAAATAAGAAAAAGGCAATGCAGTACCTGAGGAGAAAGCCTAAAGGCACTGGAGTTTGGGTTTAGGACTGCTATTCAAAGAAATATTCTGCTGCCAGAGAAGATGGAAAATGAGCATTATTTTATATCAAGATTTTGCTTGAAATTGAAAAGTGTGATCTGAAGAAATCTTTAGTATTCTTTACAACTATTTCCTATTTTGGCCCAAAGGCTTTGACTGTTTTACCCATTGTCTCTCTGGGCAGCAGATTCAGTATTAGTGGTCATTATCCTTGTCGTAGTTCACCAGCTCATTTGTGCTACTTCATGATGCAGTGCTACAGCTTCAGACAGTTAGGGCTAAAAGTAATGTGTTGGGGTTTGTGGCTTTTTTTTTTTTTCCCTCTTATGTTTGGTCTGTTCACAGGCATGTGGTTTTGTGGTACTTACACTAAATTTTGACCTTGTCATTATGCATAATGGTCTTGAGTCAAGAGTGTTGTCTCATCTACAAACTAGGAAATTAATACCTGGCTTAATGATACCTTTGTTTTCTTTCCACATTTAAAATACAGCTTTCCCATCTTTTTAAAGCAGCATAAGTCAGCATTAACATAAAATAGCTATATAATGCTCACTCTAGCCCTCCATGTACTAATATAAGCATCTTTTTCTGAATATTTTTAAGGGGTTTTAATTTTTTTCATCAAGAAAATTTGAATTCAGATTATTTCCCCAAATCTGTTAATTTGTGTATGTTTATAAATACTTAAACCAACAGTAAGGGGGAGGTAGCTGCAGGTAGCACTGGTGGTCTGAGCACCATAATACCAAAAACATTTCTCAGCCAAAAGGCTGAGTGACTACACTCTGAAGTATGCAGCCTTTGCTTGGATGCTCTACAAAGGTGGTGAAAAAAATAAGAGTTGACAGAATGTGTGGTTTTGTCCAAAATTTGGGTTCCAATACCAACTTTCACATGCACATTGTATGAAAAGGCAGCACTTTGAAGGTCATAGCTACTTGTTGTATACTTCTAGCTATGGATTTCAATTTCTACCCAACTTAGAGACTGCACATGGATGAAAGTAAAATTAAGGGATTTCAGAGAGTTCAAGGGAGAAAGCAGGTGTCCATACAGACATAGCCTTATTTTAGGTCTGTTCCTCTTGGATGAGTGGTTAGATCAAGCCTTAAAAAAATTAATCAGAAAGTAACTATGTATTCTTACAACCAGATGTGAATCAAAACATTTAAGTTAAATAGGGCATTCAGTACTATGGAAGCATAGTAGAATGTTCATAATGAAATAGTCTTTTAAAGAAAACTTTTTACTGGCAGCATGAGATTCAGTAACATTTTCTCCCATTTTCCCAGTGCTCTGCCTTATATTTACTAGGATTCAGAAGGCCTCCTTTAGAAATCTCTTTAATATTTCTGTGAAGGTAACAAAGGCATTTACTGCACCCAGACAGAAATTTTCTTCCAGATATCCTTTTAATTCCATAAGCAGAAAGTCCAGAGAAATGAAAAGCCAAGATAGTTATGAGCCTACTTTAATAGTAATAGCTCAATGTTATTTATTTCATAGATTGTGAAGTCACTTTGAGGATCAGCCAAAATTTTGAAAACATTTCATTCAGATATTTGCACTCTACTCTTTTCTTGTATGTCTACCTATTTTTTATACATATGAGCCACTTTTAACAGTGTTGGGAATAGTGGGTAGGTACATGTACTGCAATGCCTTTCACAAAAATTTAACTGAAATGAAAAATTATGATATATTTGCCTATGCCACTGACATTTTCCCCATGCACAGGAAGGGCAAAGATATTTAAATTAGAGGGTTGTTTTTTCAAAATGAGAATAGTTACTGTTATGTGCTTGATCTAGCACCAGAAATTTTCAAATCACCTTCAAAATTATGCTTATAAATGTTTTTTACATTTGAGATATTGCAAAACTAAAGGAGATCTTCATATACATACTACTCCAAGCACCCATTTCAAACACGTGGTTGAATTTAGAAATAACAATGTTCATAATCTTTCATTAGTGAACTCAGACTCAATGCAATGAATTCCTGTTCATAGAAAAATTGCACAGCTCTTTTGACCTGCAAGACACATAAAATTCTAGTTTCCATTTAGAGGTTTGAAAAAGGAGTGATTTTGATGCATAAGGAGTTTTTAAAATATAAACACTTTTAAAAGTGTTTACCTCTGTTATTAATAAATATTTACAATAAGCCAGCATTTCCAAACTGAATCATCAATAACCGGGAAGCATATTATCTGCTTTACACATCTGGCATCTCACAGGCATTCTAAATTGTCATGGTAAGGAAGATCTTTCTCTGCACATGTCACCTGTGTATGACAGCTGACAAGCAAAAGATTCAACTACATGAAGACAAAATGTGAAAAATTTCATTAATCGTGCTAATAGAGGAGTTCTTTTACAAAAATTAATTGGGAGACTTGGAAACATTCAACTAATCAACTATACAACTTACAAATATATGAAGGAATAGAAAATAGATAACCTTTCTTTAACACTGCAAAATGGTAGATCAGTGACCCAAGTATGCCATTACCAAGTTACTTCAGAGTGCAATGGACCCTTGGGTGAAAAATAGAAAAAATGCAACAGATATTATATCTGTTTTTCTAGTTCATAATTTTGATTCATGCATAAAAGAAGAGAAAGCAGTATTTTATGACTTGAGATGGCAGAAGGCTTGGGTAACTCTGAGGAGACCCACAAGAAATGGAAACCACTAAATGGTAGCCATGGTACTTCTGTCTAATGTGTGATTGCTATATCAATCTTTGAGAGTTCAAAAAAATAACTACAATAAACTTTAGGATAAAATCTCCAAGACTTATGTCAGGACCATGTGAAGTTTCTCGCTTGTCACAATTATTTTCATTGCATGGATTATGTCTAACAGACAGGAAGGAAACAGTTGCTTCAAAGAGAACTTTCAGGAACATAATGAATGGCCCAAAGAATCCTTATCTATCAAATCCATCTAAATTTTTAATAACATTCTCTTTCATTTTCTGCTTTAAAACATGAACAGTGACTCAAAGATTTCAGCAGCTAATGCCAAAAGGTTTAGATATGTCATCACAGTTGTCTCATATTTTAAAATGTCAGCATGATAGGTTAACACCCAGGAAAGGTTCATCAGTTACATCCTTGGTTCTACTAATAATTTTCAGACTGATTTCCAGCAAAAAACTCACCCATATTTGCTTGTGTGTGAGCAGCTCAAAATGATACCTTTGGGTCCACAAACACTGTACACCTAAACTATTCATAGTGTTCTAAGGTGAAGTCCAAGCAGAGACAACCTTTAACATTATACCAAAAAGCACATCAAAAAAAGGTCATGCTCACATCTAGGGTGCCATGGGCCAAGCGAAAGAGGTGTGTGGATAGAAAACTTAAGCAAACAGAAAATGTTTTAGGATTAATTTAGTAACAAAAGTTTAGAGAGGCATTTCATGCTACCATGTAATTTAAATTTGAAAATTAAGCATATTTAAGAAACTGAAATTTTGTGGCTGGGTTTATCAAGACTTGATTGAGCAGAGTAACTCTGTATCTATTTAATAACCAGGACTGTTGGAAATTCAACAATTAGGTGTTCTTAAATCTAAGTGCCTTAAAGATCTTAAATCCTTTGATGCATTTTGCATATATCAGAAATAGATGCACAGTACTGAGCAGAAAATCATTTATTCAAATATATGTTGACATCTGTGAAAATAGGTCATGAAGTTATGAGTTGTCCCCACAGGGCTTGTTCCTTCATCAGGGGTTGCTACTTCACTGGAAACTTACCTCTTACTACTACATACCAGCATATGACAATACCTCCCTTCAGAATAAATTGGTTTTTTGTAGGCCAAAACATTCCAAGTTACAGGCATCAGAAAGCAGGCTTTCTTACATTACTGGATTTTTTTATACCCAAGGAAAAAAAAAAAAAAAACAACACCATTGCACCTTTGTAATCACCAAAGTTTACTTTAAGAGGCAATTATACTTAAAGGTATCTTTTTCCTATTTTCAGCAAAAGGTATCATTCTAGTAATCGGAAAATAAGAATGTGAGTAGTAAGCAAGCAAATATACAGCTGAAATGTGATGATAAATATTACTAGGAGCAAGATTCATCCTTTAACATTGAGACAATGGGCCAATTCAGGAACCTTGCTTTGCCTTTCTGAGTGTTCTCAGTCTGTGACTGTGCTCAAATACAATCTTTT